>NC_081569.1:124222360-124556970 GCF_022355385.1 Mustela nigripes | reverse complement strand
TTAAGATTTTATTTATTTATCAGAGAGAGAGGGGGAGAGAGCGAGCACAGGCAGACAGAATGGGAGGCAGAGGCAGAGGGAGAAGCAGGCTCCCTGCTGAGCAAGGAGCCCGATGTGGGACTCGATCCCAGGACGCTGGGATCATTACCTGAGCCGAAGGCAGCTGCTTAACCAACTGAGCCACCCAGGTGTCCCCCGAGGACTCCTTTTAATGACTTCTCTGAAAGAGGCTAAGTGATAAATGGGCATCATATCAACCCCAAGCTGAATGGTCAAACCGTTGCAGCTCTGATGTCCAATTTCCCCACATTAATTACAACCAAGGTCAGTCAAGGTCAAGTGGGGTGGCTGATTGTACTCTCAGAAGCAAAATTTGAGATCCAGTTTCTCACTTGCCTCAATTTGCATCATCCAGACATTTTATCCAAGGATCTGATGCTTCAAAGCTGGAACATTTTAGCTCAATTTACTTTTTGAGTTGGCTGCTAGGAAGTTGGGCCAGATTTGTAGCCCATTTCTTACATGCATTTTGTGCGCCAAACTCACTCTTGGTTTAATGTTGTTTTTCACTTCCCCTTTACCTAGGTCGTCTTACTTAACCCATGTAAACTTTATCATTGTGTGTGGCTCTTTAAGCCCTCTCTTAAGAACTTTTTGGGATGAGGCAATGAATAAAGCACACTTTAGATACATTTCACTATATATCACAGGCTAATTCAAGTCAAAGACCTCAGAGATTTAAGAAGTGGTAATAGAGGGACATCTGATTGGCTTTGCCAGTAGAGCAGGACTCTTGATCGCAGGGCCATGAGTTTGAGACCCATGTGTGTGTCGAGATTACTTAAAAAGTGGCAATACAGTCGAACAGGTAAGGGAATTAAGAGGTACAAACTTCCAGTGATAAAATAAGTAAGTCACGAGGATATAATGTACAGCATAGGGAATATAGCCAATAACTTTGTATAATGACATACGGTAACTAGACATTGTGGGGATTTTATAATGTTGAAAAGAAGTAGCATTTTTTAGCAAATTCATGTTGTCCCCAGGGCAAAATTCAACTTACAAAAATCAATTTGGAGAGTGAAAAGTAAATGAAAGATGGATTCAATCTGCCCCAAATGAATGTTCCCAGAAGCTTCTAAAATTTCGGAAAGGTTCATCAAAAATGGAGTCACTAGGATTTAAAAAAAGAGTCTGACTGGAAGGGTGCTTGGTCATGGCACATTATGGCATACAGGATAACCAGAGGTGGATTCTTTATTTCACAAGTTTCAAGATACAGTACAAAACGAATCTGTACATCTCTCTATTAACAGGATTTGTTTACACAATTATATTACACTTCACCAGCCTTTATACCGTATTTAATTAAATACAAAAAAAATTTACAAAAAAGTCTACCATGGTGTTCCTTCCAATGCCAGCTTATGGTCTTTTTAAACTTTTCCTAAATATTCATAGTGGTTATACCTTGATCATATCGACATTATGGTTTCTTTTTTTTAATCAGAGACTAGTGTCACCTTGTTGTCATTCCAGACAGGAAAAACCGTGCATGTGAGATGACTTCCTGCACATGGCCAGGATATCCTTCTCATGCACACAGAATTGGGAGTTTTGCTTTTGCAAACAGTCATTTGAAAACACAAATCATTTTTACTTGGGATATTTTAGATCTTCTTGAAATACCAAGTGAAAGGAGAATTTTAGCTTCAAGGACTACTACACATTCAAAAATCAGGTAGTGGCTCAGACAATACGGTGTTCAGAAATTTTCTATCTTCTTTTATGCTGGAGAGCAATGACTGAGGAAAAAGATTTTCATGAAAACAGAAGTTTCTTTTGCTTTATTTCTTGCATTCTTCTAGTCATAATATTGTGCAATACATATTAAATTCACTTCCAGAACAAATACTAGCTGTCATTGGGGCAAAAGTAGCCTGCATTGCTTTTCTTGGCAGGTAAAGGGGCTGTTTATCGGACGCTGTTTGTTTTGAAATGTGCATGTGAAACATTAGTCCAAACCTCTGTATAGGAAGTGTTCTGTGATGGAGCTAGACACTAATACACATGCTCCACACACGAAGGGTTGTGGTCTCCATTCACAGGCTTGCATGCATACATCCAAAATGCTGGTTTGAAGAACAAATAGAAGGAGCAAAGAAAGGAGGGGAAAATGAAACAAACAAACAAAAATCCTATGCAAAATACTCAAGTTTCTTGGAGGCAACAGCAGCTCTTTAATTAAATAAAGCATCAGATCATGGTCAGATCAGGGTAGAAGTTTCTACAGCTTCCCAATGGTACGGAGCTAGAACAGCTTAGCAGTAAAACTTTCGCAAATTAACCTTATATGCACAAGGGTAACAAAACCTCAAGTGTATTAAGGTAAATGATTCCAAAGTTAATCTCATTCACGTGCTAAAATAATGAATCTTGGGGAAAAAAGGCATTTACTTTTTCTGTGCCACTGAATATTAACCAAAAATAAGATAAGCCTTACTCTGAAAACAGAAACAAAAATTTCAACTACAGAAAGAAAAACAAAAAACCCAAACACCAATGCTACCTTTGTAACATAAAACAGAAGCAAATGGATGGTCTCAAGTCTCTGAAACAGTTGACTAACCACAAACCAAACGCAGAGGAGAATATAAGCTAAGTACTACTGTAGTCACCTTCAAAGGCAGGAAGACAGGCTAAAGGGGGTCAGGAGACAGGCCGCCACAGAGAAATGAAACTGCACTCAATCTGCTAACTCTAAATTCTAACATTAAAACTCCTGAATCCCGGAGTTAGTTTAATGTCACTGACATTAACTAGCTTTAGTTACTGTCATTTTATTCAAATGGATGCCATTTGATTAGGTAAGTATTGAGCATTATTTTAGGAGAAACACCAAACCCAGTTCCTACTTGCCTAGGTATTATGTCCCACGAACAGAGAAGAAAAAGGGAGCAAAGTATTTTGAGACAGTTGTAAGGACTGGAGTCATAAAGCCACAGAATGAAGTTATTCTAAACATACTGTTCAAATTTCCCGGAGCAAATGACCCAGGGAGCAAGGAAACAAGCCAGGAAGAGGCTAGGTAGAGTATACAAAGGACAGGGCAGGTAGTGGTCAACTCGCAGGAGGTTTGTTATTGCATGAAGAACATGACCGTGCCTTCCATTAGGTAGCGCGCGCTGCTTTCGGAAATGTCTCTTCAAAGCACGAGTGGAGGGAGGTAAAGCTAGAGATAAAAAATGTGGCTAAAGAAATCAGGTGGATGGACGGTGGAGGGGGAGAAAGGGAAGCTCGGTCATCTCGGAGGCTTTGCAAACATTTAAATACATTAAAACAGTTCCTTTGAAATGAAACGTGGCTGCTCCCGTGAACTCTACTCATCTTTGAAGGGTGGGAAGAGGCAGTGGTGAAGACACCAACACACTGCACCAACTGCCCTCAATCTCTCTCAGCTTAAGAGGTCAAACCTGTCTTACTATTTAAAGAGCCTGCCCAGAGCAACAGGACCCTCTGGAGGGTCTAACCTCCTACCTCTCGGATATGCTCCTAGACACATGGTTCTGTGGCCACCTCTTCAAATTTGGAAGCAATTATGTGGGAGTCAAGTTTGCTTACCAGGTTTCTCATAATACTCTAAACACACACAAAGAGTGTATGACTTCACATTGAAAGCCTTCATGTTCATTACAGACTCATTAAATCTAGTTCCAAGTACAACCCCAACTTCAAAAACCAAAGTCTTACAACTCTACAGGTAAACTCTTCAAGTTTTCTGGCAGATGAGGGATTATGGAACAAAAGAGTAGAAAGGTTACTATAAACAGACTGAGGTCAGGAGGCAGAGAAAGCCTGCTCAGGTACTAATGTAGTCTCAGACTAGACATAGGCTGGTGAATACCACCATCTGACAATAAAAAGAAATACAAATTCGGTGTAAGTTTAAATTTCTTCATTTGGAGGATATGTGAGGTCCTCGATTTTCGTTGTTGTTGCTGTGCTCCACACTATTTGACCAGGCAATTTTCAAGTGTCATAGCCTTGATTTTCCTACAGTTACCGGTGGGCGGGTGGTGCATAGGATAGCTAAGGAAGTGGCTGACTTTCTACTGAAATAGAAAACTGCAGAAGTAAAAATCGACCTGAACAGCATAAACAGGCTTTGGCTTTCCTCAACCACTGAGTTTAATGCATCTTAGATTCTCTGAGTTTCAGTTTGATAATGGTAGTCACTGTAGGCCACATCCTGGCAATCGTGTTTCAAATCTAGAGAATTCAGGAGGGTGAGATCTGTTCTTTTGCAGTAAGAAATGCAAAGGAAAATGGAACAAATGCTTCATCTTTCGGGCAAGTGTGTCTATCTTCTTGGTACCCCACCCAGAGTACTTTCATATGGTTTTCTAATTTCTCCCACTTAGTCCATCCTCTGGCTTCTGGATCAAGGCTCTGTATACTCAAAACAAACAAGCAAATTACACTGAGTAAGTGGGGGCAAATTCACATGTTAGCTTAAGGAGTCAGTTCACAATGTTTTATATATTCCATTCCAGAGAAGTGAGTTCACATAAAACTCTTTAACACGCCTTTCAGTCTCTGAAGGAGAGCAGTATGGTAGAAAGTAGGACAATCACCAATAATAAGAAACCTCCCCAGCCTTCCCTTTTAAAATAACCAATATGTTGAGTATGTATATTTGAATGTGGATTGGTAAAAGTTTCTCAGTTATTGCAGTTCTGAAACAATCTGAAGACTTTGTTTTTGTTTTTGTTTTTTTACTTAAAAGGCCAAGTTCTGTTTTCAGACTTTCAAACATGTTAAGGTTAAACTTGCGACTAACTGGTTTGTCCTTTTTACAGTGATCAGTTTTTAGTGTTGATGCATAAGACCTTAAAGGTGGTTGACAGAAGAACTTATGCACATTGAGAGAATGACCGAAAGGACCCAAGAAAGACAGCTGGGTACAGCAGACATTGAGTGTCTCATATGTTTCCAGAAAAAAATGGGGGGCCCACTGAGAGCTGTTATTCCGAACGGCACTGAAACAAACATTCAACTCAGTTTAGGTGAGAGTTACTTATCCCTGAAAATAAAGGCATCAGATTCTAAGCAGCTTTAGGAATTCAATGCTTCCTTGTGCCTCTTCCAGGAGGTGACCGCTGATCCGAAGTCCGGTATCAAATGCAAGTGTTCTCGGTAAACAACTTCCTTGGTTGTCACTGCTCATGGCTGGACATGGCGGCTGTTACTGAGGCGGCTGCTGCTCTGGCGGCCCCTCCTGCTGTGCTGGCACCGGCCGGGGCCCCGGGGGCCTGGGCAGAGGCATGTCTTGGTGCTGCCTCTGCCTGTATGCTATAACTGTTCCCAAGAGCAACGCGATGATGGTCATGAGGTAAAGGTCCCACTCAGGTCCCAAAAGCTGGTCCATGTCAAGCTGGGTGAACATATCTCGAATCTTAATGAGAATAATATAAAAATCATTATGATCACTAAGATGGCAGAGAAAGAACTAGGAAAAAAGTTACATCACAAATTAAGAGATGAATACAGAACTTATTAAAATCATTGGTTTTAGGAACACTTTGCAATGCAGTTTAAAAAAAATGGCTTTAAAAGCCTTCAACTGAAACAAAAAATAATGCTGTCTCAGGAACGGAGTTATTATTTTTTAATAGTAGGTAATACAAGTATCTAACAGGGTTCCTTTCCATCAGTAATCCAACCCATTCGTTTCCTACCATTTTTCACGGAAAATATTTGCAAGGAATACTGGGGATAGGGAGAGCCAAGGGGGGAATGATCAGTATCCTGACACGCCCGTCACCCAGCTGAGCACCCTGTTCTCCTGACCGCAGGAGACTTCACATCTTCTCTCATGTAACTGACAATGGTAGGAATCCCAGTGTTCAACAGCTGAATGACTAGTACTTTTTAGAGAGGATTTAACTAAGTCTTTAACACCTGAATTTGAACTTAAAAGTTATGTTCTACGTCTATGATACTTTGTTTTAAGTGTCACTTAAGAGAAATCATCACTGGTATTTTTTGACTGCTACCTACCTACAAAGGAAATAAACATGGGGCATAATCCTTTAGATGAAATGAAGTTATATTTAAAAATGTCCCCATCATATATATATTTGTAGGTGCAGGTGCTAAATTTTTCTGGAAAAAGATTATAAGAAACTCTTAACCGTTTCCTGGGGTGGGACCTGTGATAGGAGATTCTGTGTTTTCTGTATTGTCTGACTTTCTCATTCTTATCTTGCTTATTACTCTCTTTTTTTTAGTTGGAGTGTAGGATGGTAGGATTATGGAGCACTTTACCCTCTTCTTTATACTTCTGAATTAAAAAAAAAACAACAAAGATTGAATAAGGCATGACCAAATCCTAGACTATAATCAGCAGTTTCTTAGTCCTATAAACTGTGAAAGAAAAGTGTCTGAAATAAACCTGAGAGAAAGAGCAGGCCGCCCCACCGTTAGCTTTTCAATTAAAGGAACAAAGACTGTTTCCATTACTGGAGGGTACAGCACGCCTGGTTATGAATTTGCTGTGACAAATGTACAAGCAATCCGGAGGATGGAGTCTGACACCTCTGGCCCCGGAGCACCAAGCACGGAGGCCCTTGGCGGCACAGGATAGGGTTAAGGAAGGAGCATCATGGACTCCAATTATATCTGTGTCACAGGAGGAGAAGCCCATTCTGGAATTGAATACTGATGCTCTATCAAGCTGTCCTGAAAGATTTACAAAAGGTTAAAATATCCTCCTATCCTGGTCTGGAATGAACTGAAGTTAAATAGCTCTTGATTCAGCATACATCTTAGGACTTTCAGAGTTAAATCCTGTACCATTATGAGGGAGCAAGATAAACCATATGTAAAAGAGGAGAACCCTAGAGCACCTACCCAGAAATACAGGTAACTGAAGTCAGTGGTTTTGAAAGGAATGGGGAACCCGCCTCTGATCTGGGTTCTACCAGTAGCTTATTTAAGTAGTTCAAAGTAATTTTATAGAACAAAGTTCTAGTGGTGTTTTAAACATATTTCACACTAGGAGAAGAACCTGAAGTACAACAGCCTGGGCAGGTTCTCAGGTTCTACTTCTTCCCTTTTTAAAACTTTTCTTTTAAGGGACTGCTCTGAGTCACTGCGGGGCAGTTGTCTGACTTACTATTTACTGAATTTAGTTAACTACTCTTTCAGATCGCCAAGGGTTGGTCTCAGTTTTCTCTAGACCAGAAGACACCTGCATCAATGAAAACTGCTTCAGCACCCAGAGCCACTGTCCAATGCTACCTGAGAATGGACTGCTCTGTGGTTGCCGTCACCCCATGCCTGATGCAATATCCTGGATTTGCCTCGGGGGAGAAGGGACGGCACCAGGACACTCCTCCCCTTCCCCTGAACTTTTGAGATACAAACCTCTGGAGTGAGCAGCTTACGTCATTTATATTTTAATTACAAGAGGCATGGAGGGTGGCCTGAATGGCTCAAATGACCAACTCTTGATTTCGGCTCAGGTCATGATCTTCTGGTCTCGGGATGGAACCCAGCTCAGGACCCACAGTCAGCAGGGAGTCCGCTTGACGATTCCCTCCCCTCTGTTCCTCCCCCCATTCATGCATACTCTATCGCTCTCTAAAAAAAGATTTTATTTATTTATTTGACAGACAGCGATCATAAGTAGTTAGAGGCAGGCAGAGAGAGAGGAGGAAGCAGACTCCCTGCTGAGCAGAGAGCCTGATGTGGGACCCAATCCCAGGACCCTGGGATCATGACCTGACCTGAAGGCAGAGGCTTTAATCCACTGAGCCACCCAGGTGACCTAAAATAAATAAATCTTAAAAAAAAGGGAGAGAGACATGGAACACTTACATTTGTTTCCCGTATGTACTGCAAGAAATACACCACACCCAATTTGCAGAGTGCTAAGAAGACTGGTACTTGTGCATCTGGGCTGGCTTCAGCTGCCATGTCATAAAAACGTTTTGCAAGGTGAATGTCCTAGAATATAGGCAATAAATCAGAATTCATCTCTTGTCAAAGTAAGTAAAAATATTATTTAGTTTATATATTTGGAAATCAGTTTATATACTTAGAACATTTATTTTACCTTTCAAATTTTCATTTTAAGATTTCCCGTACCTAAAGGAAAAACCCAACCTGTAACTGGGTAATATTTAATTATCTGCTTCATTTCAAAAAATTTAACTGAAAAATTTTAAGATTTAGCTCATGTTCCTCCTGCCTCATGTCCTACTTGCCATGCAGATGTGCTGTCTACAGCTGCTTTCCTATGCATAACACAGGTCAGGCTCAAGATTTCCAGGGGTCACCTGTAGGTCTCAAGTTAATTTTTCTTACTTAAAACTTCAGTCAGTATAATCAGTTTCTGGTTTCAGTTTGGAGCGGTGATCTTCAAACCTGGTAACATGCTCACGATTTTTCAGAGCTTGCTTGCTTGCATATATAGTGTTAATAAGGGATTCCCATTCTGCATTTCCCTGCCTTAGACATATTTCTGTAAAAGGTGAAACAAGTCATTATGAATTCTGGTCCAGACTGGAGTGTTCTGCATGCAGATAAAAGCCAAACTGCACAGTGGGATGCTGTGAAATTTTCGTTTTACAACCTCACCTTTTCCATGCCCTGACTATTGTCAAAGACCAAACTCCAAGGAAAGAATTCCATGAGGCATGGGAAAGAGAGGCTAAACATTAAAAAGGACTTTTTCCACATAGTTCAATATAAGCATTTACATTCAGCTGTTCCCTAAACTGTCACTAGGGTGTGTCATTAGTTAAAAAGAAGGTTCTCTTCTGTTACTAACAGTAATAGTACAACTTGATTTTTTTAAAAAAATATAACAAGTTTTTTTTGGACTGCCACATTTTTCAAGATCATGGACCAAACTTTATGTGGTAACATCGACTTCTGTGTGGGTGATTTAGTAATTAAATCTTATCAATTACATTCTGATTTACTCCATGTAACCAATCTTCATTTAACCCTCAATATTTTTCTAGCTGTACTAGATGCTGGACTGAATAGTTTTTAGTAGTATGAGTGAGTGCTTCTTTCTCTAAAAAAAGGTGACCATAATGTCTTACAAAAATTAATGGAATCATTTTGATTTTTATATATGATTAATTACTCTTTAAAGCTGCATCCCAGAGTTCCCTCCCCCAATTCTTATCTATGAAATTCTGTGCTTATTATCATATCATAGTCTTTATTCACAAGAATTTATATAAGCTATACATTATATTACAAATTAAATTATGAGAATACACATTGATTAATTTTCTTGGCTTCTAATCTATTACAAAAACAGACTGTTAGAGTTCCATTATTTTAAGTCTGATTGCTTTAGGTAAATTATTATGGACTGTATTCCATAAAAACTGTAACTTATGTGCAATCTTTATATTAGTCGCCAAGCACATATTAATTTTATTTGAATTTTAAAAATGAAGTCAAGAAAATAGAATTAAAAAAATGAAAAAACGAAGTCAGACTTGCTGACAGAGACAAAGTCTGGTCTGGCTGACTGGTCTGTCAACTAAGAGAGGCTTCAGTAACTTGGTAACATGGCAGACTCTTCCTCAAGCTGAATGCACTTGGCCTGCAGTTCCACAGTCTTGATAAAAACTAATATTTAAGTTTCTAACATTAATATAAATGTAAAATATAAAAATCTACATACTGCAATTTAAAAATTGAATATTCAAATGTGGTAAAATAAAAGGCACTTGATCAAAAAATAGTGCATTAGCAAAATGAAAATGAACAACTTGCTTTTAAGCATATTAGGTCAATCAAGTATCTCTAAGTGATAGAGGGAGGAATATAATTAGTTATTTGATAAATCTTGGTAAAACTTTTTGGTACTCCACCTAGAAGCTGAGAAAGTGAATGGTTCCAGTGACCAGGGAATAAGTACATCTTTTGCAAGTCTCTCGTTTCCAACTCTTTGCTTTCAACAAGATTGAAGGGGGACCTAACCAAGTTGTCAGTGATAGATCGCTGGAAATGATCTTAATGACAGATCACTCTGATTTCCAGCATATGTTACGGACTAAATGTTTGTGTCCAACCTAAATTTCTATGTGGAACCTCTACTCCCTTATGTGATGGTTGGGATTAGGAAGTGAGTCTCTGGCACGTTATCAGGATTAGATGAGGTAATGAGGGCAGAACTCTCATAAATGGGATTAGCATCCTTCAAAGAGTCTTTTAAGTGCTTGCTGCTGCTTTACCGCTCTCTCCTCAGGTAAGGACCAAAGCCAGAAGATAGCCGTCTCTGGCCCAAGAAGTAGCGCCTCCCCAGGCACAAATCTGCTGCCACCCCACACTGTAACTTCTCAGCCCCCAGAACTGTGAGAAATCCTGTTATTTAAGCCTCCTGAAGAAGACAGCATGTAGCTCTAAAGCAGTTTAAGGAATTAAGTGACTTTGCTATAAGATTCCTCCCATTTGTATATACTTGTTGATGTGAACAAGATTCCAGGCATATATTTATAAAAATGAAAAATGAAATTCATGCTAAATCTACTCAATAATCTTTAAACTAATTTTTAAAAGAGTCTCCATTCATCTCATCAAAAGATACAAGTTCAGTAATTACCACAAAATTAAAATTTTTGTGAAATTTATAGTATTATGTTGATTTATTCAATACTGTATTGATAACTAACCAACTATGACTAATAATATCTCGTGAATTTTTTTTTTTATGATTTTATTTATTTATCAGAGAGAGAGGGGGGGAGAGAGCGAGCACAGGCAGACAGAATGGCAGGCAGAGTCAGAGGGAGAAGCAGACTCCCTGCTGAGCAAGGAGCCCGATGTGGGACTCGATCCCAGGACACTGGGATCATGACCTGAGCCGAAGGCAGCTGCTTAACCAACTGAGCCACCCAGGCGTCCCAATCTCGTGAATTTTTCTTAACACTTAAGCCTATGATCACAGGAAATAAAATTTAAAATTTGAGTTCAACATACTTTGTTTCAGATTAAGTATGATCGACTGATCAGTAAAATATAAATTCAGGAAGAAAAGGAAAAGATATCATTTTCATTTAGTAAGTTTGCTGTGTATTAAAAAATCAATAATGAAGACATTAAAATTTTGGTATTTAGAGTAATTCAATCATTTTTTTAAAAAGTGTTGGTGCTTCATATAGCTAAAATTTAGAACCTTTGGAGCTTATGATGAAAAAAAAATTTTTTTTTTTTTAAAGATTTTATTTTTATTTGTCAGGGAGAGAGAGGGAGAGAGAGCGAGCATAGGCAGACAGAATGGCAGGCAGAGACAGAGGGAGAAGCAGGCTCCCTGCCGAGCAAGGAGCCCGATGTGGGACTCGATCCCAGGACGCTGGGATCATAACCTGATCCGAAGGCAGCTGCTCAACCAGCTGAGCCACCCAGCAGTCCCTGATGAAAATTTTTAATGCCAAATTAAAAATGTGTAGGAGAAAACACAGTTTTTCAAAATCCCATTAAGGGCATAAAGGCAAGAACATAAGAATGGTTCTAAAGAATGTTAGACTATATTAGAAAGGCAGAAGACTCAGAAATACATTAATCAGTAGCAAATGTCTTGTTTCAAAATGAGAAACAATAGAACACGGTTGAATACGGACAGATGGTTACTCAAATAATGAGTTACCGATGGAGGCAGCTCTGTATTTCTGTTTTAATCAGTCTGTTTTTGGCTCACTGTCCTAAACATAGCAGTGTGTGTTTGATGATGAGAGATGGGCTTCTGAAATATTATAAAACTGTCTCATAACTTAGAACCTAAAATCTGAGCACATTCCAAAGAAAGCCTATTTTCCATAAAAATGCAGACGATTCCCCCAAATCACAATCACACCATTCAAACATTTGTTTTGAAGCAACACTCACCTGCTTAATGCCTAGTCCTTTCTCATGCATATATCCCAGATTAAACATAGCTTGTGCACTGTGTTGCTGCTCCGATGCTAGACGATAATGAATAAATGCAGTCTCGTAGTCTACGTCAGTGCCAAAGCCATAGAAATGGTAGTCTCCAAGCTTAATTCTAGCCACGGTATAGCCTTAAACAAAAATTAAATGCAAAAGTGCCAATAAATAAAGTGTGTTTTAAATAGACAAAGTGTTATTTCTCCTCCTATTAACATGTTTACATAAAATAGACTTTTAATTTTTAGCACATAAACTTTACAACTAATCCTTTAGCCAAGCTATAAATTCATTAATGACTTAAACTAGAAAAAGGCTTTTTAATAGTCAACAGGAGGTAAAACAAGCTGGGCGGTAGTCCCTGTTTCATCAGCCTGCTCTTCACATGAGCATGTTCTTGTCTATCACGCATGTACACTGTAAGGTAGTTCTCCTGGCCCACTGTTCAGGTTTGAAGAAGGGATGACCAGGCAATGTTGAAAGAAGTATACAGAAAAAATATTCAAACAGAAAAAAGGGGAAAGGTTAAAATCTTTTGGGGTTTTAGACCAGTATTTTATTATATATTCTACTCAATTCTCATTTTACGCAGCACACTGGCCTCAAACTAAAAACCAAAGAGTAAGCCATAACACGATATAAATGTCCAGTACAAAGACCTCACAGTTCAATTTAGGAACCTGGGCACTAAAACTTCTGCTTTTTTTTTTTTTTAAGAGTTTACTTATTTATTTATTTATTTTATTTTATTTTGACAGAGATCACAAGTAGGCAGAGAGGCAGGCAGGGGTGGAAGTAGGCCCTCTGCTGAGCAGAGAGCCTGATGTGGGGCTCCATCCCAGAACCCTGGGATCATGACCTGAGCTGAAGGCAGAGGTTTAACCCACTGAGCCACCCAGGCGCCCCTAGAACTTCCGTTTTAAGAATAACTAACTCGTGATACAAACAAGGTAAGCCATATTGGGTCTGTCTGCTTAATTTCAAGTTGGCGAATGACATTACTCAGTTTTTTGCGGGAGATAAAGCAAATTGGAGACCATGGAGAAAGGTCCCCGGGGGATGCTCTTACCCAGAGCGGAGCGGCCACTCACCTTGCGAGGCGGCCCTGTTCCAGTGCAGCAGAGCTCTGGGGTAAGTCTCGTTCTCCCCCACAATGGTGGCTTCCCCTACGGGGCAGATGATATAAATACAAATCAGGCACTTAAGAAGGACAGGCACTGGACTTTTAGGTTTCATTTACAAGCCAGGGTGTAAACATTACTTAAATAAGAATTGGGATATGGCAAAGACTGAACGAAAAAATCATTGTATTGACATCAAACCTGTATTAGAATAAAATACAGAGTTCAAAGGACTCACTGCCTCAATCCAGGACGCATTATTTCCTGCAGCACGCTGGAGGAAATAATTAGTTCCACAGAACTAATAAGGAGACTAACTACTGAGCTGCTTCTAAGGACCTATGTATCGCTGGAAAAACAATATTGTTATATGTGCTGTATTTTGAAAGATGGATTTACTAGAAGAAGTTAACTCTGTGATGAATGGCAAATCGATTTCTATTGTCAACTCTAACATATAAAACTAAACTTGGCTGGCTTCGGGAGCTGAGGGAAATGACTCAAGCATGTATGTTATTCATGTCTATTTACAACAATAAAGAAGTTTCTTTGTGGCTTTCCGCTTTAAGCATGAACAGATGATGGGATGTGAGCCAAGGTGGGGCGGCGGTGAGCCTTACTCTGATCGAGAATGAAGGCTGCATTGCTCTGCGCTACCTCGTAGCCCTGTTCGGCCAGCAGGAGGTACTGGATCACGGCGGCATTATAGTCGCCGTCTTTATAGCTGTTATAGGCCGTCATAAGCCTCTCGGACCAGCGGCCTCGTTCACATACATTCTTGAACAACTGTGAGAAGAGGAGAAGAAAAACCCGTAAGAAAATAAGGAACATATGCCAGAAAATCAGTTTTGCACTTTGGCTTCCAGTGACCGTTAGGCTACCTCTGAATCTCTGGCAGCTTAATTAAATATATACAGAAGTCTGGGATTTTATTTGAAGCTTTCAGTTTGTCTTTAGAAGAGGCTTATAAAAATAACAGTAAACAATTATATCCATTACTCTCGCCAGGCACTGTTCTAGTGCTCGCTTTAAGTACAGTATGTACAGAATTCGCCTTAAAGCTCCCATGAGGTCATGGGGAACATTCCATGAGGTAAGTCCTATTAACGGCCCCATTTCACAACCAAGGAAACTGAAGCACAGGGTGGTCTGGAAATTGCACCAAGCATTCATCAAATGCCAACCTGAAGTGCCACTTATGAGAGAGCTAAAGAGACGTTCCTTTTGGGAGACAACAGCATTCCCCTCTACCACAATCATTCAACACAGACTTTTTTGGTGCTGCTTCAGATGCTTTCCAGGTGCTAGAGAGTGCACACAACACCCCCGGTCCTTATAAACGGATTCTAGTGAGGAGAACCACATGAGATCAACAAGCATGACAGTGACACACCGGCCCTGAGTCTTCCCTCAGTGTATCAAAGCTAATAATGGGTTGAGTTTGTTTCTACTTGAGACGAAATCATGGCAAAGAAAACCAGAATTCAAATGACAGACTTTCCACTGGAGAGAACTGATGTCCTGTGTATGAGTCTGTGGAAAAGCCCTTACCTCCACTGCAGTGTGACACGATCGCATCACACCTGTGCCGCTGGCGTGCATCTGTGCTAGGTTATAGAAAGCCAAGATATGGCCTCCCTGAGAAGCTAAATTAAAATACTTCAAGGCCTGTTTATAATCCCTCTTGACTCCAATGCCATCTGTAACGAAAATCACACGAAAGGTCAGAAATAGTCTTAAAAAAGATTTAGCTGAAGCACCAGAGAAGCCTTACATAATGAGTAAAATTAAATGAAATTCAGAATTCTTACTCAGGAAAGATGTGAATCTTACTAATGCAGATTAGTATATTAATACAGATTAGCATAATTTACAATGAAAAACGAGATGCACAAATCACTGAATTGGGAGAATATTCATCAGCCAGAATGCGATAGCTCTCATTTCCATATCACAGTGGCATCTAGTGGGTAATGAGTAATGCGGGTCTTGGGATATCCAGCGTTTGATGCCAATGTTACTTACTATAGTACATAGAGCCGAGCTGCAGTTGCCCATCCACCCAGCCTTGCTCAGCAGCTTTCTGGAAATACTTTAGTGCGAGATCATAATTCTGCAGGAAAACAGGTCACATGACCACACGATGAGAAAACTCAAAAGGCTGATCTACTCAGAAGTTAGAAGAGTCATTCATTAAAAAGAGTTAACAAAACACATACAAGATATTCTCAAAGAGCCATTAAAAAGACTACCTTCTTTTTATAGTTTTTATAATATACAGATAGTAGTCTATATCACAGAGGAGTTAATATATTTAAGACTGTGAACAATTCATTTGTTCACTCTCAAAAAGCCTACATAATGCTCATTCTGGTTCTTTGGAAAAACCTTGGAACACAAGACTAGAACTTGAGAAACACTTGTATCTTTCCTATTAACCAAAAAATCTTTTTGAAACGTCAATTTTTCTAACATTCAATAAGGAAAATTATTCTCTCCTCATTCATTCTTTCCCTGTGTAGCTTATCAAATACTGTATGATTATTAGATTTCAAATATTATACCTATCCATGGAGAAAAATTAAAACAAAGATCAGTACTGAATTTTTGTGTCCTAAAATGATAGAAGGAATCAAAATGAGAACACACTACTGTTTTCTCTGCTATGGAACACCTATAGATTAGAATCCTAAACTTAACTACAGGCCCATTAAATACATTTGACTTGGAAAGATCATACAGAGAAGAGGGCAGCAAGGAGAATCTCGGGGCGTACGACATGAGGAAGTAGTACAGAAGGATGAGAAGCAATGGCCTAGGAAAACCAAGAGAACCTGCAGAATTCCAGGGCAGAAAGAGTTTAAGTGACATAGAATCAAAAAGTCAACAGGAGTTGACATTTGGGAGGTTACTGGTGACCTGCAGAGAGCGGTTACCTGGGGCAGAAGTCTGACTGCTAAGAGCTAAAAAGTGAGTGGTAGTCACTAATACAGTTCACTCTTTGGAGAAACCTGGCTTTGTAGTGAAGGACTGGAGAGAAGAGAAGTAGTAACTAGAAGAAAAGGAACAAAACAGAAAGATTTTCTCCCTTGAAATGGGAGAAACAAGCATTTTCTTAGGCTCAAGTGAAGAAGCCGGGAGGGAGAAGTCTTGGAGAGATGGAAGCATAGGTGGGGTAGAGAGCATAGACAGCATGAGAGACAGCTTCACATCTTCAGTAAAAGTGCAAGACATAGAGCCATTCGAAGACGGCAGTTAGTATGGTGGGTACTGGGTACTCAGAGAACAGTAAAAGTTTCAGCTTTTCCTATTTCAGTAGATACTTCCCTACCTCACCAGCTGACTGCCTGCCTAAGTCAGAATGTTAGACTAAAAACTTACAACTTGAACTCCTCTTCCATAGAGGTAAGCCATTCCAAGTCCACTCTGTCCAACTGGGTTGCCCTGCAAACCAGAGACAAGAGTGAAAGGATTCATTAGAAAACAAAACAAAACAAAGAACAAATAACAGGCAAGATTAAATAACTACCAAAGTAGTAATTTACAAGCATATTCAAGAAATGTCTTTGCGTTTTTCAATTCAAAATTCTCCTTTCCATCAGGCTAAATGAAATACTGACTTTCAGAGATTTGGGGGGGAGGGGGTCTTCAGTAATTTGCTGAAAAAGAGGAAATAGTACATTTATCTAAAATTAAATTTTGGTGACTTACCTTATGACCACCTGTTCCACGAGTTTACGAGAGAAAACATGACTACTGTATTTCTTCTTCTTAAAATTAAAAGTAGGTCACTTTTTGGGTAGTTTTTCATTGGTAACCTCCCTCCCCAATAAAGAAGGAGGATGCCATTGTGTAAAGTCAACCACCAGGTAAAACAACAATATTGGGATCAGGTGGCAAAGATAACACTTAAGATTACTGGAGTGCCACAAAACAAAGATAATCAATTGTTTTAAGACCTGAAAGAGAAAAATCTAAAATTCAAACTAAACTCGGACGGGTAGAGGCATCTTTTAAAAAGTGTCACAGCGTCCCCTTGGGAAATACTCAACTGACATTTGGAACTAAAGTAATACATAGCCGGTGAGGAAATAAACGTACACACTGGAGGCATAGAGTCTTAAAAATTCATATATAGGGGCGCCTGGGTGGCTCAGCGGGTTAAGCCTCTGCCTTCAGCTCAGGTCACAATCTCAGGGTCCTGGGATCAAGCCCCACATCAGGCTCTCTGCTCAGCGGGAGCCTGCTTCCCTCTCTCTCTCTCTCTCTCTCTCTCTGGCTGCTTCTGTGCCTACTTATGATCTCTGTCTGTCAAATAAATTAAAAAAAAATAAAAATAAATTCATATATAGTTTTCTCTGGGGCAAAGAAAGCCCAAGTTGTATATTTATGATTATCAAAAGTACCCAGTACTTTCCAAAAGGAAAGCTCAAGTTGCCATACAAATATGGCAAAATCATAATATCTCTCTTTGCATTAGTAAAATCAGTATTTCTCCAATGAGGAAACTTCTCAATGAAATTGAAACAGAGGTTTAATATTCAATCATTTGCACCCTCCAAATAAATTGCTGTTTATTGGAAATATTTTTTTCTAGCCAGTCCATTCCCATTAATCTCATCTACATAAGTGCTTGCAGTCATTTCAGGCACGAGTTGGTTATGACTAATCCTTCAGTGTAATAAACTTACTTATTAAAATAATAATAATATGGCACACATTTCAATACACTGAGTCATGAGGTCTTACCATGTCAGCAGCTTTCTTAAAGTAGTGAAGAGCTGTCTCATTACTTTGTGGTACAATATCACTTCCCTCTGAATACATCTGAAAAACAGAACCTAATTTTATTAAAAATTATACCCTTCTCACCTATAATGTATTTCTATATCATCTCATTCTGGTTTTTGTTAAGTATCATGAAATCTTGGAACAGTTTAAAATTCCCCATCAGATATTTTAAATTTAAAAGTAAAACCTTTAAAGTAAACAATATTATTATATCCTCTTTGTCATAACAAATTTGTTACTTTTCTATAAACATGAATATATTAAAGTCAGTTCACAGATCAATCTCAGGAGGAGAAAACCTTTTATTCAAGGTGAATCTTTTCTCTCACTCTATCCCAGGGCAGTCAAATGGCTGGAGAGTTGCTTGGGGTCAGTGATCACACGAGAGAAAGGGTGCTACTGACAGTGCCCGCTTCCCTCTCTCTTCCACCACGACTTCCCTCAGGGTAAGAACTAGGGTAGGCCTTAGGTTCAGGAAAAGAAATAACTGAAAAGTTATCTTAAGGTTTCAAGCACTAAATGACTAGAATACCAGGTACAGAACATGATAAAAGGTCCAAGAGAAAGAAGAACAGAATGACTGAGGCTGTTTTCATCCACGTATACATTTAGAAAAGGGCAATGAAAATCTTTTTCTGAGATGGGGTTAATTAGGAATTCAGAACAAGAACTGAAAGGGCTAGAATGGAAAGCTCTTAAAGGCTTAACAAAAATAGATGGGGAATCCCGATTCTGATGCAATAATAGCGGGGACGTCCACATGTTTGGTTCTCAGGCCCCAAATAACTGGTTGTGATTATGAGGCAAATACTGATAAGATTTTTCTATTTGTAAGAACCTTTGTGACAGATTTATTCTACCTGAGCACCCTAACCTTAGGATTTAGTTATGGATGAAAATATCCACTGATTTATATAGTATTTGCTTTCAAAATAATGAAAAAGGAAGTTTTGAAACTGTGGCATGTTACATGGAATCTATTTGTTAGGTTTCTAGACTTGAGTGTTTTCCTTGCTTAGAAAAGAATTGCATTGACGGCTGGGTGATGGCCATCACACTGAAGATAATTAAAGCCTATGGACAGATTCCAACAAACTCTTTGTTTGTTGCCTCTACTCATTTGGAAGACAGGCAATTATGACAGACTCAGCAAACAAACCCCCACAGCATAAAGAAAAAAAGTCCTCATTATTGCATATGATACACACACCTCAATGATAGTTAACTTCAAAAGGAAATTAACATACCGATGAGGAAATGTTATTTCTTTACGTTACCTAAGAAAATGCCTGGAAGTCGCACTTACCATACCATAAGACACAATATCCTTATATTGGAAATTTTATTTCCAGTTTACTTTTGGTAAACTGTAGATTGTAACTACAACATCTGCTTATTATGTAAATACCTCTTGTTATTATGTAAGAGTTCACAGGGTGTACAGTACCTTTCCCAAGAAGGCCATGGCATGTGAATTGCCAGCATTAGCTGCTAAATTGAAGTAGTCGAATGCTCTCTGTAAGAAAAGAATTTATTAAAATAATTAGTTTTTATAGAATCTGCCTTTCGCTTTTAACCAAAATAATCATTTCAGGAACATTCAAAAAAATCTTCTAATATGGCAGCATCTCAGTTTAAACTGCATTATGACATCTCTTGGGTGCTCCAGGTACCCATCCCTCTTCATGCCCAATCCATCACTGAATTCTGTAAACTTTCACCACCCAACTCCTCTTGAATCAACCCATGATCTTCCTTCCACTACACTCCTAGGCTAAGCTATATTATCTCACATCTGACCTTCTGGAACTCCCCTCCTTGGTCTCCTTGCCTTTAGTCTTCAGTCACCCAAAGCAACAGTTCAAAACACTTAACATGCTGGTCCTTACAGTCCCTTGATATTTTGCAGGGGGTCTACTGGCATGAACAGACACTGCTTACTTCAGTACTGTTCAGCTTGCTCTCTGCACTCTGGTCCTTCCTGCCTCAGGACCCGCCACCTCCTGCTTATTAACCTTACTGGACCCTTTCATTCTCCTTAATAACAACAATCACAATTTATTACACGTTTGTTGGTGTGATCATTTAAAAAAAAATCCAATATTCTAGTTCTATTAAACTTGAAGCTCTGCAAAGACAAAAAGACCAAAGCTATTTTATCTAGCATTGTATTCTGAATGCCTAGCAGTGAACAGGCACATAGCAGGCGCATTAATGAATTAATGCAGTTCTGTACTGGGAACTCCTTTTATCCTTCTGAGAAGCTGGTGAAAAAATTTATTGTAGTGGAGGTGTTTTGCAAGTAGGCAGCACATACCAAGGATATCCCAAAACTTGTATAAAAGGCATGCAGCAGATTGTTCTCTCACCTGACATTTTTATTAGCCAGTTCATCTGGCCTAATGACATATATTTGAATGACCTAAAGACAATGAAAGTAGTCAAAATGCCTCCTGACTTAAAACAAACAAACCAAGCATGGATATTTGGTAAAGTTTTAAGTGATAAGTGTATTTTGTTATCATCTACGTCTTAAAGTTGATGGGATATGGAAATGAAATAACCTTAATTAGAATATTTAACTGTTATGGCAGAGTAATAGTTTTATTAGTCTGACAAACATTTACCAATAACTCATTATGTGCTAGGCATTGTCAGGTGCTGGGAATAAAGTGGCAAAGTCTTGCTCTTCTGTAACTTACGTTCTAGCAGAGGAAAAGCCTTAATTACATAATTAGCAAATTTACAATGGGTAACGGCCACAAATACAGATTTTCGGAAATCGTAACTGTGGTACATGACCTATTCTGGAGTGGGGTTAGGAGTCTAGAGAAACATTATGGGAAGAGATACTGGAGTTGAATTCTAGAGGATGAGTAGGAATTAGCTACGTAAAGAAAGGAGGCAGGATAATATTCACTCTAGACAGAAGGACTAGCATTCCAGAAATCCCAAGGTAGTTTCTTCACCTTTTCAAAGACCCGAGAAAAGGTCCATGTGCTTGTGACTCAGAAAGCAAGGAACTGGTGAGCTAAGCAGACTGGTACAAATCCTGGAAATCATGTTAAATAAAGGTTTTGGTTTTCAAGCGACTGGCAATTATGGACCATTCAAGAGTTTATTTTATTTTTTTAAAAGATTTATAGAAAGATTGATTTATGAATGACAGAGACGCAGCGAGAGAGGGAACACAAGCAGGGGGACTGGGAGAGGGAGAAACAGGTTTCCCGTGGAGCTGGAAGCCTGATGTGGGACTCGATCCCAGGACCCTGGCCTGAGCCAAAGGCAGACGCTTAGCGACTGAGCCACCCAGGCACCCAGGACCACTCAAGAATTTAAAGCAAGGGAACCACAAGGTGTGTGGTTTACAAACACAGGCTACTGCTTTTGAAATGCAAGCAGGAGATGACTCACACAAGGTGTACCGATGGATACAAGTGAAGAGATGAGCAAGATTTAGGGCATAAAGTGCACAAAAGCTGGATACAGATCTGATTGCTATAGTTGTATACTCCTAATTTCTCACAAACTCAACAATGATTTTCCTCAGTTCTATGAAATATTTTCTTTTTTAACGATTTTATTTATTTATTCATAAGAGACAGAGAGAGAGAGAGAGATAAGCAGAGGAAGAAGCAGGCTCCCTGCGGAGCATGCAGCCCAAGGCAGTACTCAATCCCAGGACCTTGGGATCATGACCTGAGCTGAAGTCAGATGCTTAACTGACTGAGCCACCCAGGCACCCCTGAAATATTTTCTTTTTTATTTATTTATTTTTTAAAAGATTTTATTTATTTGTCAGAGAGAGAGAGAGAGTGCGAGCACTGGCAGAGGCAAAGGGAGAAGCAGGCTCCCTGCCGAGCAAGGAGCCCGATGTGGGACTTGATTCCAGGACACTGGGATCATGACCTGAGCTGAAGCCAGCCGCTTAACCAACTGAGCCACACAGGCATCCCACCCTTGAAATATTTTCTAATAGAAATTTTAAGACAAACTTCTACCACATACCTATAGGAAACCAAGTTACTGTGTATGTATTGTTGGCAATATTGAGAACTAGACTTCAGAATTTAAAAAACCCTTCCCACCATTATGAGGTGGATATAATCACATTTTTCTTATTTATTAATCAATCAATTTATTTTTTAATTTTAAGATTTTATTTATTTGACAGAGAGAGAGAGAGATCAAAGTAGGCAGAGCGGCAGGAAGAGAGAGGGAGAAGCAGCTCCTTGTTGAGCAGAGAGCCTGATGCGGAGCTTGATCCCAGGACCCTGAGATCATGATCTAAGTCTAAGACAGAGGCTTAACCCACTGAGCCACCCAGGTGCCCCAATAGTCACATTTTTAGTCTTCAGTTTTTTCAAGGGTTAGTTGGATCTTGAAAGATCATTTGTGATGACTGTCTAAGTAACAAACTTGATACTGTCATTGATAGGAAATATATCTAGAGCATTGTTTCCTTCTACACCGTGAAGTACAAAGCCCTGGGAACAAGAAAGTTACCTGATGATTTTGTTCTACTCCACGCCCTCCATGCAGATGCAGTTGCCCCAGACCAACCTGAAAATTAACAAAAATGAGCAAAAGTAAATGGAAGCAACTGGTGTGTCATTAAATTAGACCAATAAGAAAACATTTGGTCATAAAAAGGTTTCTTTTTAGAATTCAAAAAAGTGAAGACTTAGTCTTAATTCCTGAAGATATTACTCTATTTTAACCTACATTTTTTAAAAACTGAAAATGCCTGCTTTTAATTACAAGGTATCTTTCTGAAATAAAGATGAAATGAAGGCGACTTCAGGCAAACTAAAACTAAATTTGTCACCAGTGAACCCACTCTGAAGGAAATACTAAAGGATGTTTTGTAGGAGGAAGGCAAATTATCCCGGGAAGCCTGAAGATACAGTAAGAAATAAAGAGCAATGGAAAGTTAAACTTATGAATGTATCTAAATTATATGCACTGTATGTAAGAATATCTTGCACGATTCAAAAATATATAAAATTAAAACCATACAGAGTTGTCTAAAGTCCAAGAAATGGCAAAAGTGTTCATTTATATTAGACTTTGATAAAATAGTAAAACAAAGTCCAACTATCACCTTAGGAGAGGGGAGGAGGTATAATAGCAAAAACAATGAAACCAAGAGAATGTAAGGAAAGAGATATGAAGCAGCATGGAAAAGCAAAATGAAAGAAAGCAAGCAACACAGAAAATGTAAACAAAAATATATTATTCATTACTTTTAATTAAAAGACTGTCAGAATGGATTAAAAACTAATAGTCCAATATGCTTCTAAGAGACGTACCTTAAACATAAGAGGTTGAGTACAAAAGATAGAAAAGATCCTCCATATGAATATTAACCAAAAGAAAGTGGCATAGCTAGCTAGTATCAGACAAAGTACAATTTAAAGCAAAAAACATTTCTGGAGATAAAAGAGGACATTTCATGATATACAAGCTAGTTTAACAAAAAGATAACAGTATTAAGTCTATATGCACTCCACATGGCCTAAAATGCATAAATCAAAATTGACAGAAATAGAAGACAGAGACAAATTCACACCAAAGTGGGCAATTTAGACAATGCTGTCTCATTGCTGGATAGAAAAAGGAGGCAAATTTAGTAAGGATTCACAAGATCTGAACAACAGGATTAAGAAACATAACTCAACTGACACAGAAAGAATGATACAACCAAAGACTATAAAATTTACATTCTCTTTAGTAAACAATATTTGCCCAAACAATGGACCATAAAGCAAGTCTCAGCAAATCCAAAACAAATAAAATCATACATGGCATATTCTTCTTCTTCTTCTTTTTTTGTTTTTAATTTAGATGTAGGCTCCCCACTGAGCAGCGAGCCTGATGTGGGGCTCGGTCCCAGGACCCAGGGATCATGTGCTGAGCCAAAGGCAGACGCTTAACTGACTGAGCCACCCAGGCACTCTCGGGAGGGAGAATCTTAAGCAGACTCCGCAATGGGTGTGCAGCCTGACATGGCACTCCATCTCACAACCTGAGCCAAAACTAGGAGTCAGATGCTTAACTGACTGTGTCACCCAGGCGCCCCCGTACAGTGTATTCTGACCACAGTGTATTAAGCTAGAAATCAACAGAAAGGTTTAAGTAATAAATCTTCCCTTTATATGAAAACTAAGCAATTCACTTCTAAAATTGCACATGGATCAGAAGAAATAACAATGAAAATTGAGCTGAATGTAATGAAAACTATAATAGCAAGAAAATGTATTCAACCACGTATCAAGATCTATCAAGTTATAGGAGTTTAAGACAGTACTGATGCACAAGACATGCAAGAGAATATGAACAGGGCATTATTTGCAATCACCCAAATCTGGGAAGAGTAAAATGGGTAAAAAAGTTGTGGGATTTTTATATAATGAAATACCATGGAGCAATGTAAATTAATAATTTCAGCTACATGAAAACACATGGGTTAATTTCATAAACATAATGCTGAGCAAAAGAAGCTGATACCAAAAAATGCTGTATGATTTTTTTTTAAACATAAAATTCAATTTTTTTAAACATAAAATTCAAAACCAAGCCAAAATGGTCCACAGTGTTAGAGGTCAGGTCAGAAGGGACTGCTGGGATGCTAGCTGTGCTTCATAGGAGGCTCACTTGTGATCAAGCAGGGGGCTGTATGCCTCAGATTTATGTACTTTTTTGTATTCAAGCTGTAGTTCCAGTAGTAAAAAGAACAGAATTATATACTATACCACACATGGAGTTTTTTAGCTTGAGTTTTCCACTGAATACACTGAAGTCAGCTTTCCACAGTTAAGTAGTATTCTACATAATTTTTAATGGTTGCATAAAATTCCACTACATGGAAGTGTCATAGTTGAGCTAAATAATTCCCTATTTTGGGGCATTTAGATGGTTTTGAATTTTAACTGGCTTCTGATATAAAAGAAAGATGTTTAGTTAGACAAGATTATATTATAATTATATAATTTATAATTATATATTATATTATATTATAATTTCCATGAACTAAAATTTTTATTTTTCACTACAATTTTTTTTAACATAGGATTCCCTTCTGCTAAGTTTTAAAATCAATTGTTCTCAGAAAGTATCATCTCTCTATATATCTAAACCAGAAAAGACTTCTAAACTACACAGAAAAAAAGGCAGTCCTCCTTTTTATATCAGGATTATCAGCCCATGAAATAACAAATTATACATGGTCCTTTGACGGATATAACATTCAATTTACATTGAAAAAGACGACTTCTGTCCTTGATCTTGAGAAAATTAATGAACAAAAGAAACATGAAGAGTAAATGGCTCTGAAGGGCATCTGAAATTCCAAAAGTTCCAGAAACTTTTAGAGAGTGGCAGTTTTCACCCTTGGTGACTCCAATAAGAGCCTTCATCATCAGTAAGACACTGTTCTGTTCAAGCGGCAGCTTTCAACCATGGTGCAACTTCCTGGACAGCTTCTATGAACTATCAATGCCTAGGCTACATCCTAGATGAATCTAAGTGGGGACGTCTTGACAGTCTGAGACTCTTGGTACTTTCAAAAATGGTACTTGTCAGGTGATTCTAACATGTAGTTAATAATGGCTCAGAGCAATGGAAATGTTTTTATGCATGCAAGTGTTTGCCCCAAGACTGTAATATATAATACAGTGACATACGCCATGAGATGTTTAAACACATACCTGTGCTTGTACATCCCCTTTTTCTGCTAGGAACTGATAGTATTGAATCAAATCTTCTTCCAGCATTCCACTATTCATTCCTGGATTTTCCACCTCGTCAGGCAGCCGTATTCTCTGTACTACTGAGCCTCCTGTCAGCGAGATATCACTAGCAACTGAAACAGGGGGATGAAGTAATAACATGGAGGAAGGTCAGAAGGATTGTTCCACAGAGTAGAATTTCAGCTGCGCAACACTGACAGACACTATGCTAACAGTAATCTATAGATTATACAAAATAGCAAGTCTTTTCCACAAAATATTAAATAATATTAAATAAGTGGTACCCAGAGCATGCGTGCGCGTGCGCACACACGGAAAGGAGATCTTCATCAACTAGTGTAAAGATCATTCCACGTAAGAGAGTCGATCGTGATTATTTCAAGTAGTACAACAAAAGCAGATGTATTTGAAGTTAATTCCATTCTGTTTTTTGTTTCTTTTGATAAGGTGAAAGGCAAAAAAAAAATAGATACCGTGATTGGCAACAAGACGATAGTGAGTCAGTGCCGATTCACAGCTCTGGAGGACTCCGATGCCAGCCCAGTACCGATAACCCTGTGAGATAAGCTCTAGTGAGAAGACTGCAGGCTCACACGCTCCACTGGCATTCTTGATGGAATGAATAAAGCCACCCGCGCTCAGAACATACTTCCGCAGTCCCTTGATCCCAGCACATTACCACCTCATTTATCCTCTTTTAGGTTCTGAGGTAATTTATTCAGCAACTCCAAAAACCAGAATATAGTTGAGAACTAGGAAGTAATGAAGTTCCCACAGAAATCAGAACAGATGCTGTGAACTTTATGGATGAAGTGTGTGTATCTCACGTGTAAGAGAAAATTACTTAGGTTCTTGCTTAGAACACATTCTAATCTTATTGTAAACCTGATTTTAACGAAAATGGGTTGATCTACCAAACCAGCAAAGAAGCAACAAATCAGTAAAATAGGGAAGATGAGAGACTACTAGGAGCAGGCACAGTAACATGAGCAAAAAATGGTTTCAGCTTGAGGAGGATAGCTAATTATAAAAAACAGGGGAAAAAAAAAAAAGTAGAGCTCTCTTGAATCATTCAGCACAGACTCAAATAACTTTACAAACTTTAACAATCCTTTGGGCACTATTGTATAATAATGTGTATAATATTTAATGTTCTTATTCTGTAGCCACTGTTTAAGAAGATTGGTAAATAATAAAAAAAAAGATATAGGTCAGAAATATTTAACATACTTTTGCCATATAAAAATATACTTCAAATTTCTGGAAAATTCATCTAAAAGGAACTTTTCAATTACTGTTTGAGGAATAAATGTTTCCACCAATGATAAAAGCCAATGGGGAAAAAAAAAAAACCTTCAAAATTAGTGAGAATGTTTCAGAAAGTTGGGAGCAACATCCTTATTTCTCACTGGCTTAAATTACTTCAGCAGTTTACATCTGTCACAGATGACATCCAAGCTCCTTGATGAATTTCCTGACGTTCTACCTTCCAGCCACACTAAACAGCCTGTATTTTCGTGCAAGCATCACATTTCCTCATCACTGTCCCTCTGCATGTATTGCTCCTGTTGTCTAAATGCCCTTCCACTTCTATTCATTCACTGCTATTTATCCCTCAAGAATTACTTTAGTTACTTCCTTGCTCAGAAGTATCTCCTTCTACCTTTCTTTCCAACACCAGTGTGAGTTAAGAGCTTTTCTAGCTGATTCCTATAATGATCTTCTTACTTGTGTAAATTTAAATATAAAATATAAATCAATTTTCATTGTAAAATAAATTCAAATGTAAAATCTCTGATAATTCAACTGAAGAAAGGATTTTGACAAATCTTTCCAATTTACGAAAATAAGAGAGACATTTATCACAAGGGCAATAGCCAAAGTCATAATTTCAAAGAAAAATTGTGGACTGTGCCAATTTTCATCCATGTGTAGATGCAAGTATTGTACCCATTAACAAGAATTTGAAGAATGTTCAACTGAATATTTGATCTTGATGAATATAAGTACATCTCATTCATGAAAGCTAGAAAAGCTGTGGCCCCTCATGAACCAAAAATTCTGCTCCTCAATGTTACTAAAGTCTTACTTACCAAAACCATGTGCGCTATTAGGTTGCCCCCAAGAGCTCCAAAAGTATAATATACAAGGGCCTGGGAAAGAAAAAAAATATCCTTAACTGAACACCAACACACACACACTGACCCAATTCAAATGGTAGTATACAATAAAGCTTTAATAACATTACCTTTGCCTGACTTGAATTAACACCAAGTCCGGAGGCATAGAGAAAGCCAAGAGCCTGAAATAAAATGATTAAAGTAAGAATTCTTCCCTAGTAATAGTTTATACACATAGTCTTATGAATGATGAAAAGCAGCAAGAATCTTTAGAGCCTGAAAGACTTGAACAGTCCAAGTATGTACAACTATGGTTAATTAAAGAGCCTCAGAAATATATTCAAGGTTTTACAAATTACACAATGAAATACAGCTAAACAAATGACTAAGTTTAGCTTGAAGATTAAAGACAGCTTAAAAAAATACTTCAAAACCAAAGGTAAACACAAACATGGCTTTTACTTTATCTTGATCAACAGCTGTATCATCACACTGACACACTACCTATCAAAGGAGAATACACAATGAAAACAGTAAGAGGCTACCACAATAAACATCCTAGCAATAAAAAGGGGTGGCTGGGGTCATGTTGAAGGGGTAACAGAGAAACTTGTCACTTTACAATGCTGAAGCACACACAATTTTTCATTACAAAAACCCAAACAAAAAAACTCCAACCAACCAAACAATGCATTGATAAGGTTCTACCTTTGCCCACTGAGGACCATGAAAGTAAAAGCTAAAGTCAGAAAGGCAGGTGTGTCATGTGCCAGTGTTCGTCAAATCCATGAGCTCTTCCATTTCCCAGCCCCCATTGCCCTTGCACTTGGGTAAGGCCATGTGGCTAGGATGCAGCAAAGAGAAATTCAAGACAGTTTTAGGTCTGGCCATTAAAAACTTTCCAGAAAATCCTCCAGCCCTCCCTTCTCCCTTCAGGAGGCCTGCCCATGTTTCAGATGGTGCAGCTATTATGGCAGAAGCGGCCCTTGACTGAGTCAGTATTGGGAAGAGAGTGACAAAAGCAAGGGAACCACATTGACCCTGGCCCTAACGTGAACAAGGAATACCTCTTTGTAGTGTTGGGCCACTGTGATTTTGGGGCTGTGTCTGTTACATCATCTAAAATTAATTACCATGGAAGAGTGCTTTGCAGTATGCAATATAAAGCATTGTGGCATTATGGGGTGCTATTATTAGAGGGGAAAGAAGCTTCAGAATTATAATCATTCTTCAGAACCAAATGTCTGTAGAATAAAGAATGTATGTGTGAATTTAGATAAACTGACTTATACAAAGAAGGGAAAAAAATCTTTGAAAACAAATGGGGAGTAATGAAGATGTAACCTGTTCATAAATTAAACCAAAACCGTGTGAGAGTTGCAGAGTGGGTAGGTATTCAGACCTAAAGAAAACAATGGTCACAATTTCTGTTATTATTTAAATAGTCTGAAAATAGACTCCTGCTAACCGTGACTAGAAACTTTACATTTACGCAAATCCCACACCTCCAGTAAGCCTGAATTACTGAGAGCACTTAAAATCAATGTGGTGGCTTCCTAAATCCAGGTGTCAATCTTACTATTACCCATGAGAAATCAAGCAGAGATTTTTTACCAAATGGTGTGATGTGACATGGGATACAGAACATCCCTCTATGAGGTAGGCTTGGCCAAAAATACTTGGTTTGAGTTCATCAGCCTTTAGCTCTATGGGAAATAGAGATGATGAAGACGAAAATAAAGGCCGAAAGGAAGAAACAAACAGACAAACTGAAGAAGGCCAATCTGCAGAACAACTGGCCCTATCTTGAATACAGACAAGAAAGAGAGGCAGGGACTCTGCTAACATTCATTAACAATCGAGCAGAAGATGTCGTCCTGGACTGGATACTGCTTAGGACAAAAACAGGGATAAAGGAAATGTTTTGGTTCACTGCCCTATGAAGACTCTCTGGGTGTTATATTTACTGGACGGGAACGGTGAGGGCTACTTACTGAAAGAGCAAGGAAGGGAACAGTAGACAGTGACATCTCGTAGTAAGTTCACATGTATAAATACACAAAGAGAAAGGTCAAGAAGGGTATGCATGCATTAACATGTTACCAATGTTCAGGTCTGGGTGGTACAGATATGATGTTTTCTTATTTTTGTTTTTTGTTTTTTTTTTGACTGCTTCTGTAGTAAAATATATCTTTTAAAAAAACATGAAGATTACCAAAAGCTGGAGCATCTGAGCTTTGGAAAAAAGGTAATGGGTAGTGATTTCAGATAAAAAAATAATTACTTTTATGTTTCATTCTGTACAGATTTAATTTGGAAAACTACAAATGTAATTGTGGTAAGATGCAGCTGCAAAATCCCTCAGGTGACCACAAGTGTTCTTGGACAAGAAGATTGTCTGTCCAAGAACTGGTAAAATGATCCGCCACAGGATTAGTATCTAAAGGTATTTTACCTTCCAGCCTTACTTGTTCAGTGAGGGCAGAGCATAAAGAATAAACTGCTGTGAAAATTAACAAATGCTATGTGCCAAGAGATTCTGCAGTGAAAGTACACTTACAGTTTGTCCCTTAGGAGAGCCTTCTTCAGTCAGTTTTTCAAACATCTCTTTAGCTGTCTGGATATTCTGTGTCAGGTAATCACCGAACAAAAGAGCATATGACACTCTCTCCAAGGCCTTGGTATGATTCATGCCTGCTGCCTTTTGAAGATATCGATATGCTCTTTAAACATAAGCAATTAAAAAAGACAAACAAATTAGCAATATTTTGGAACTGCCATTACAATTTTTACAGAATCTGGGGGCACTTGCTGGTTCAGCTAGACGAGCATATAACTTTTGATCTTGGGGTTGTGAGTCTGAACCCCACTTTGGGTGTAGAGATTACTTAAATTAAAAAAAGAACTTTAAAAAATTTTTGTTGTTTTTTGCTTTACAAAATCTATGCAGATACAGAATAAATAATTTCCTTATTCTATAGAATCCCTCTGATAATTTGATTTGCACTAAGCTATGTTACTTATATATACAGAAAACATTCTGGGCTACTTTTGTCTTTTACATAAGGTACCAGTTCTGCTATTTCAATATTTTAGAATAGTCTAAGAATGAGAAAGAATTATAATACTGTAGTACCCAATAAATAATCATTGTAATTTTCTTTTAAAATCTTTGCAGACTATAACAAAAGTCAGCTGAAATTAAGAGACATAAAATGTTAACTTTATGTTCTTTCCAACTTAACTTTATGTTCTTTCCAAATTCCTAAATTCTAGTGTTTGTCTGCAAGATAATTACAAAGCAAAAATAAAAAAAAAACACCAGACAAGAATTCCTTTTGTTTTATGTCATTTTGAATTCTAAACAATATACATATTCTTGGCTCTTGGAAACTGTTATAATTTTAATTCTTTCCATTTTGCTTATTGTTCATTTTTGTGATGCACATTTATAATCTTTTTAGCCCAAAGCGCTGAAATGTGATATAAGTAATACCCTTGATGTCTATAGGTCGTATCAGGTTTTCTTAAAATACAGCCTAAGTAATCCTCTGTCTTCAGCAGTGCAGTTAAAAAACAAGCACTTAGCGCTTTCTAGCTCAGTAACGGACTATATCAGGGAAAGAAAAGACCGGGCAATGCTACCTACTCTCTTTTCTGGCTTTTCTTGTTGCTTCCGTTGAGGATTTTCATTCCTGTCTGGTACATCATTTCCGCTTCCTGCATTTGCCGCCGTTTAGCAGCCTCTTCTTCAGCTAAAAACAAAATATCAGATGCTTTTAAACTGATTTTACTTTTAAACCAATTATTTACTAAACATCAGTATATATTCTTTCTTCTAGGCAGTTACCACTACAGTGATCTTTCACTCTTTCCCAATCTGATTGTAAGGACATATGCTTTGATGTGCGGCCTTTATCTGACTAAAGTTAAGACTTAAAAACAAAAAACCAAACCAAACCAAACCAAACCAAACCAAACCAAAAAAACCTCCAACATTCAATAAAATCACTTCCTTGTAGAGAAAGTTATATCAACTTGGTTTTGGAAAGTGCTTTCCTACTAATAATTCTAAAACTTTTCATAAAAGTCAACTAAAACTCTAGTAGAGGCTTATGATTATAATCAAGGTGAGCTAAAATTGAAGGACAAGAAAACAATAGTTAGAAAAAATACTGCTATAGTCAAAGGACACTTTAGCCTCACCTGAAAGGCTGTATCTTTACAGGGAGAAAATATGTGACTAATTACCTAACAAAGAATTAGTTAAAAAAAAAATGGATTTTTATTAAATACAGATTCTGATTTAATAGTCAAGTTCTGCTTTTTCCTATGTACTGATGCAACACTGAAAATTATAGCATTAGATTTCCCCAAAATTATTTTGTTCTTTAAGAAAGCATTTTAACAGAAATCTAAAACTTATCAAGAGACATTTGAATATTTCATTAGGAGTATTTACAGAAATAGAAGCAACTTCTTTTTGTAATATAAAAACAAAACTTGATGTATTAAACAGGAGTACCTAATCATACTGGCCCACATCCAAAGATGGACTATATTTGATGTTTTCTCTAAGGAATACCTAAGTATTCTATCAGAGCCATCATTTTGAAAATATCATCTGGTATCAAAAGAGCTACGTTCAAGGTTTTCTTTGTTCCTTAACAGAAAGTTCCTCCTGAAAACACAGCTTGCCTTTAGAGACAATACTGACAGTAACATTTAGGGCAGTTAAATATACTGTATCTATCAAATACTACCTCAGCACAGCACATTTCACTCAAAGTATTTAAAAAAGGTATTATCTATTTTTCTTCTAAGCACTATTAATTAACCTCAGCATAATGTGCTGTTTTTCTTTACTGCCAAAAAACGTTTTATAGTAATTAATTTAGCAGCCTTCTTGAGGGTTTACAGAACAAGCTGTGCACAGCAACGGAAGATCATCTCTAAATAAAACACAAGTGTGATAAGCTGCCCAACTGAGAGCCCAGAAGTGAGTATACGGCATGCTTCCTGCTCTTAAGTCCATTCTTTAAGACTTACCTGTGTCACTGACACTGACCACTTTTGACCAAGGTGGGGAAAGGAAGACTAGAAAAAAGGCCTTAAAAATGTTGTCTGAGACATAAAACAATGTGGACATGCCTCCTACTGAGCAATACTTACTTTCACAAAAGCCCCACTTTTCATCTGCCTTGTAGTCATAGGTTGTAGCACACCACAATCTGCCATCTTCTCTCCCATCTGATGTACATTCGTCATATTCCTTATCCAGGAACAGAAAAGGGAAGTGGCAGGGCTCCCCATGGGCTGTGCCTTCAATGGCAGTCAGAGCTGAAAAGATAAAAAAAAAAAAAACCTCTAAATATAAATAGCATTCTGGTATCCATGCATTTAATACTGTCAATTCCAAGGATTAGAATTTGAAGACAAAATAACATGATTTGAAATGGGGAACATGAAAAGGTCAGCATCAAATTTTCTTTAACATGACTTAAGGGTGGGTCAACTTAGTGAACATGGCTGGCTTAGTGTACATGGCAGCTCTGTATCTAACTTAGAATTTCTGAAGATCTTGAGATCTGATAGCCTCAGAATGTTATAAGACTACTGTAAAATTCCTGGCTAACTAGCAAGCAAAAAATAAGGCAAATACAACCAGATCAATTTCACCGCTCAGCACAATTCCCCTCTTTTCTTTCTAAGTCAGCTTAATAGTATGAAGCTATACAGGGAAAATGCTCCCTTAGGTCAAGTTCATCATTCACGCCTCTGTGATCCCACAGCACTTTAATCAGAGCATGTATGATATAACCTGAGGTTCTTTCTTTACCATACTCTTGCTCCCACTAGACCCTGAGCTTGTTAAAAGTAGAGACCATATCTCTATTGTTCATAAGCTCTTTGGTCTATCTTCTAGTTGCTGGGAATTATGTCAGGTGCTGAAAACAAGGTGGAACAGAGGTCTCTGCTCTCCACAACTTACTGCCTAGCAAGGAAGAGAGACATTAAATGCTAAGTGTGACTGATGTTATGGAAAGGAAAACCTCCCCTGTCAGGTACTGAGGTTTACCACTGAACTTCACAGCTGTGCAGGAGTAGAGGGTGGATGAATTGCTTTAGGGTGGGGTAGAAGTACTGTAGACAGAAGGGCCCATGTGCACTAAGAATTAAATGAAAGACAGCATGGCACTTTAGAAAAAATACAAAGTTCAGTATGTGACAACATGTAGTGTGAGTGCCCAAGTAGACAAGAGAAGAGGTTAAAGCTAGAGCAGCACAAAGAAGCTAGACTAAGGTCCTGATAAATCTGATTAAGGAGTTTGGCCTTTATCCTGAGAACAATGGAAACTCACTTAAAGAGCTTTAAACAGAAGTGACATGCTCATACTTACACATTTTTATTAAGAGAGTGGACAACGGAATGGAGAAAAGCAACACTGGATTAAGACAACCAGTTTACAAGTTGTGACATTAGGCTGAGAGGTCATGGGAGCCTGAAGAAGATAATGGAATGAAAGGAGTGGATGTACTCAAGTGATGCTAAGAAGCAGATGTGGCCCCGCTTCCTGATTGACTAGATGTGCAGATGTGAGGGGAGGAGTCATGGAAGGCTCCCAGGTATTAGACTTCAGGAAGTGAGGGGATGGCTGTCTTCACTAGAACACTAAAGGAGGTGTATGTTACTGGGTAGGGATGAAAGGCTCAGGGCAGAAACAAGTTAAGCTTTAATCCTGCTATATTCAAAGTGGCTATAACAAACAAAACCAAAAACAAGATGTCGTAGACATCTTTTCAGCTATAGTCAAAGAGGAAGTTCTCCAGTTCATAGACAGACTGGAAGCTAAGAGTACACATAAGAATACCAGTGAGAAGTAAAAAAGAAGAGCAGAGGGACAGGGTTGACCCCAGAACCATACACGGTTAAGTGAGTACAAGTCAACTTCCACGGATTGCTTTAACATGGAGAATGTAATTAGGAGTACAGATTCTGGAGTCAGAATGCCTGACTCAAATCCTACCACTCACTAGTTGTACACTTTGAGCAAATTCACTAATCTCTCCCCTTATCTGTAAAATTATCTGCAGGTAACTTCTTTATCTACAAATAGGGATAAGAGTCCTAGCTGCATAGAGTTACTCACAAAGATGAACTGAAATAATACACGTAAGGGACCCACCACGTGCCTGCCACTTAAGGTAATAGCCTTAAAGAGATAACACTGCTACTCTCATAGGCACTCCTGCTCTGAAAGCACATGAAATGGATGCTCCTTCTCACCTGTGCAAAGAAGAATTCATACTTACTTGAAAACTATTTTCAGTAAGTTATGAAAGGCAAAATTAATTTCAAACTGTTTGCCATCAGGCAAACGTCTTTCACCATCCTGGTAATCACTGACCAAAGGCAAATACTTTGATCCACCTGTGTCTACAAGAAATGATCTTTAGTACAATGTATAAGCAAAGCACCCTTTAGCAACGACCTCAGAGGGACCATTTTAACTACACAGTTTGAAAAAAGGCACTCCTATGTACTGCTACTAGATTCAAATTTGCTTGAGAAAAATAGTATCTGTAAAATAGCAGTTTGTCAATGTGAATTTCAAATTAAAATACAATAGTTTAAAAGAATATATATTTTTCTGATAATAGAAATTTGTTTTAAAAACAAATAGCTTGCCTTAAGAATCCCAGTTTGCCAACACTTTCTAAGTGGTACCAATGTATGAAAGGATTCTCTTTCATGTGATGGAACTGTACACCAGCAAAGAAACTGGAAAGAACGCAAGAGATTTTGGCAACAAAAGGTTCTAACCTACTGCTCATTCAGCACTTACTTAAGTAGGAAGAATCCCCAGGGTGCCTGGGTTTCACCAATTTAGTGAGAGTGAATCTTGATCTAAGTAATGTGTTTATTAGTAAGTAACTAGAAAGAAAATCTGTATCTCTCAGGTATCTTTTCCAAGCAATATGACAACATGGAAATTGCTACTTTTACTACCTTTTACACTTGGTTTAAAGTCTTCTAAAAGTTACTGACTGGGACTTGCCAGTTCCAAGTCAATTATCTCAAGTAGATAGTCCTCACAATAGCATTAATTTCAGTTAATTTTCTTTCCGTGAAGAAATTCTGCAAGAATTTCAAAGCTGTCATTTTAAAAACTGCCACAAAAATGGTACCTACTAGCTTTAAAAACTATGGTAATCATGGCTCTGGCACAATGAAGCTGACTGATTATGCAATTTAAGTTAATGATAGCCAGTAGTCAAACCTGACTCTAAAAATGAAAGAGGGAAAAATGTGTCATTAAGTCAATTTAGCACCTTCCTTTAAAAAAAAAAAATCACAGTTCTCAATAAGGTATCATATTTTGACTATACAGTAATGGCAGAATACCACAATCTATTTAAACCCTGATGGTAAGATTTCTATAACTTATGTTAGAAGAGAATTTATAATAAATAATGGACTGCTTTATATTTAAACTGGTAAAGAACTGCTCTTGCAAAGTGAGTAAAAATCAATCAAGAAAGCTAGAAAAAGTTAAAAAAAAAAAAAAAGAAAAAAAAGGACAGCCCAAACAACAACCCCAAACCTGGGTCTTTCAGTGCTGGCCAGATTACAGGTAAATGGGGACTTTCATACTACTAGTGGGATTATCAGTTAGTACCTCTTCAAGAGGGACCTTCAGAAATACCTATTAGAATTCATAAAGTTCATACTTGGGATCACATTTTTCCACTTCGAGAATGTTTAACTTGTAGAAATGCTCCCATAAGTATTCAAAGAGATATGTATATGACAGTATTTGTGTATAAAGATAGAAAACCAGTAAGAATTCAAAGGTCTGTCAACAGGAGACTGGTTAAATTAGCTACAGTGTAGTCATTACACAAAAACCTGGTACAGACAGAAGTAGAGGGTCAAAGGCTAGGTGTCAGGGCAACCTTATATTTCAAGATCTGACAGATTTCAGAAAACCAACAGCTAAGTGATGAAAGCTTCTTCAGAGTAGGAAAAAATATGTGAGAGATCAGAAAGATGAGGACCAAGAACTGACCAGGTATTCAGAAAAGAGAATGTGACTGGAGCAGAGCGGATTTAGAGGTCTCGAGGGGACCAGAGCATCCCGAGAGTTGGATGAGAGAATGGGAAGAGAAGTATAATCAGTGAACACAGACAACTCTTGTTTCAAAGAATGATGCTATTAAAGGGGAGTAAGGAGGGGCACCTGGGTGGCTCAGTGGGTTAAAGCCTCTGCCTTCAGGTCAGGTCATGCAGCTTCCAGCTCTCTGCTTAGCAGGGAGCCTGCTTCCTCCCTCTCTCTCTCTGCCTGTCTCTCTGCCAACTTATGATCTCTGTCAAATAAATAAATAAAATCTTAAAAATAAATAAAGGGGAGCAGGGAAGCAGGGTGGTCGCTGGAGGGGGTTTTGGTTTTTAAAATATAAGCTATTACAGCATGTCTGATGCTGATGGAAAGAATCCAAGAGAGAGGGAGCAGTGAAAGTGTGGCCACAATGTTGCCATATGAACTAAATTAAATGTCCTGGGAATTGCGACATTATTTTTTCCTCATTTTCTAATGGTAAGATCAAAAAACCCCCAAAAGTCAACCTCTAGATCCATAAAAACAAAGGCAAATGATTTAGCTTTGCAAATTTCTCATCTTAGGAGCTTTAACACTGCCAATTAAGTCTGATATTGTACCTATAAGTTTACATGAGTGTTCTGTTTATAAGAAAACTACTTAATCATGCTGCTTGTTTGAAGTAATTTTTTATTTCTAAACATACAACAGTAAATAACATTTTAGTAGAATGTATTTGTAGTAGTAAATAGTTGAAATACAATCATTTAATGTTCAAAAGCTATCAACCTCAATACATTTGTCATAAAATGCTCATCAGTTTTAGTCAACACCAAGGTAAAAACTCAATGAACCAACCATCAGGAAAAACCCCCAAAGATTTAAGAACAAAACATAGGAACAGATGATTCAAAGTAAACCATACCTGAGATGGCCAAATAAGGCCAAATAAGGAGGTATTTACTGCGGAAGAATGGGATAGTAATCTCTGAGGGAAAATACCAACGTTATATAATCTGCTCCAAGAGATTGCTTTCACTCAATGCTGAGAATTACTAACTACGATTGAGAAATTACTTATGTTAATGAAGTAGGAAGGAACGAAAGACAAGCAGACTATATGCAGGGAAGCTGTGCTTTAAGGAATAAAACCCTTCAGAAGAAGAATGAAATGTAGTAATAGGAGAATGAACAAAACATTAAGATCAGAGTTGACAAGCTCAGTTTTGTGAGAAATAACTAATCATTTTAAAGTAGAAACAGAAGCAAGCACTGGCCCCTGTGCCCAGAAGAAAGTGACAAGTTCATGACACTTAAGTGACAGGCACTATCAGAAATCATACAGATGCTCAGGAAAACTATTTAAGAGTGAGCATCTCTGAAAAATGGCTTTAAAGACAGTTCTTAGAGTTTCAAACACAAAGATGGTCTCCTAAAGGAGTTTTCTTGCACAGATAATTTTCCGTACAACCATACAAAATGAAAGAAACAACAAAATCTTTTCATTAAAGTTAGCACCTGTTGTAGAGAATGGCCTGTTCCCTTAGCCATTTATCTTGTTAAATCTGATCACTAAATTAAGGTTTGTTTATTCCTAGCCACCCCCATGAGAGTGACAATGGGGTAGCAATGCCATCTTATTACTTAACCAACTTGCTTATTCCAGAACCCAATTTAAGCATGATTTAGTGAAGTTTAAACTCTGTTCCTTTTGTGCTACTTGAAATAGAGCAAGAGGCTCATTATTTGACTTGATTTTACTTCTAATTTTTTACGACCATCTGGATAACATGTTTATTATAGCAAAGACAATCCAAGCAACAGGAAAGTGTACAAAATTAAAGAAAAATCAAAGTCATCTTTAGCTACCACCATGAAGTCCCTTTTTTCTCCTGAGGTAATGACTCTTACTGATGTTACTGTTAATTTTTCTTCTCACTTGCAAATATATGAAAAAAAGAAGGGGGGGGGGACTTTCTTTTACAAAAGGGACCTGTGATGGTTAATTGTGTGTGTCAACTTGTGCCCAGATAGTTGGTCAAACATTATTCCAGATGTTTCTGTAAAGGTGTTTGTGGAAGAGATTAGCATTTAAATCAATGGACTTTTGAGTAAAGCAGATTAGCCTCCATAACATGGGTATGCCCCATTCAATTAGTTGAAGGCCTAACAGAACAAAGACTGACCTCCCTTGACCAAAAGTAATTCTGCCAGTGGACAGACTTTGGTTCTCTTTCTCTGGAGAACCCTGACCAATACAAGGATCATACTAATTGAATTATTTATAATGTGACATTTCACTAAACACTAGCATTGTTCAGGTGGCAGACTGCAGATTGGCTGTCAATTCTTAACCCTTTCCTCACTGTCTATGGAGCTAGGGATGGTCAAGTGATTGTCTTGGTAGGTTTTTTTTTTTTTTTTTTAAAGATTTTATTTATTTATTTGACAGACAGAGATCATAAGCAGGCAGAGAGAGATGGGTAAGCAGGCTCCCTGCTGAGCAGAGAGTACAATGCGGGGCTTAGGGCTCGATCCCAGAACACTGGGATCATACCCAGAACCCTAGGATCATGACCTGAGCTGAAGGCAGAGGCTTTAATCCACTGAGCCACCCAGGTGCCCTGTCTTGGTAGTTCTACCAGTGACTCCTGGTGCAGGTATCAATTCTTCCTGAGGACCCAGGACCTGGAGATACAGCCATCACCAGGTGTGACCATATGGAACAAACATGAAGATAAAGCTAATTTATTAAGGAGCCTGAATAGGAGAGAAAGGAGCTGGAGTCCTTGATGGCAAGAGCCCTAACTATGGAACCAAAATAAACTTCTGCTTTTGCCACTATTTGATGGATTTTGTTACCTGCAATAATAATGTTCCTTTTAAAATAACTATGAGGGGGGCACCTGGGTGGCTCAGTGGGTTAAGCCTCTGCCTTCAGCTCAGGTCATGATCTCAGGGTCCTAGGATTGAGCCCAGGGAGCCTGCTTCCCACTCTCTCTGTCTGCCTCTCTGCCTACTTGTGATTTCTCCTTCTCTGTCAAAATAAATAAATAAAATCTTAAAAATAACTATGAGGGCACCTGGGTGGCTCAGGCATTGAGCACCTGCCTTGGGCTCAGGTCATGATCCCAGGGTTCAGGGATCAAGCCCCACATCGGGCTCTCTGCTCAGCAGGAAGCCTGCTTCTCCCTCTCCCACTCCTCCTGCTTCTGTTCCTTCTCTCATTGTGACTCTCTCTGTCAAATAAATAAATAAAATCTAAAAAAAACCCCAACAACTGAGTATTCTACAATAAGAAATAACACAATGTAATAACTTCCCTTCTTGATGACCATTTATTTATTCATTTAAACAACAAAAAAAAGCTTACTGGGATGATGTGCAGAAAACAATTGCCATGGGCATTTTGCAAATTGCCTTTGAAAAAGTGGGCCCTTGGCTAGAATCTGGAAAGTTCTACTTTGAGAGGGTTCCCACGACCCTGATAGAAGTGACTTATTGTGCCTAAACTGTCTGTACAATGTGGTTTATGCTCAACATGTGTTTTCCTTCTGGGAACCTGCAATTTTGGTATGCGCCAGGCCAGAAATGATTACATGACTAGTCTCCATTAAAAACTCTAAGCACTGGGTCTCTAATGAGCTTCCCTAGAAGATAATATTTCACATATGTTGTCCCATGTGCCAGGGGAATTAAGGACATCCTTTGTAACTCCCCTGGAAGAGGACAGTTGGAAACTTGTGTTTTGTGTCCTTTGCACTTCACCCCAGGCTGATTTTACTTTGTATCCTTTTGCTACAAGAACTCAAAGCTGTGAGTACAACTGCATGCTGCGTCCTCCCAGCAAATCACGGAGGTCTGGGGACCCCTGAAGTCAGGGGCATCACAAGTAGGATTGGCTAGGATGACCTAGACAGGTCAGATGAGCAGGATGACCCTAACCCACTGAAACATGGTGAAAGCACCGTTAGGGAAAGGAAGGGGAGGGGACAGGGTATAATGAATCTTTGGCGGCCAGCCATGGTATGCAGCCTCAGCTGAGTCATTATCTGTTGTGAGAAGTAAAAGTTACCCGTGGAACTTGAAAATGACAGATCCAACTCTGGGAGAGCAGGCTAGTTGCTTTTGGCCATGGTGGCTAAAACAATGCCATTGGGTTTTATTTTCTCCTCCAGATTGGAGAAAGGACCCCCAAATCCCCAAAGTGAACAGGCCAAAAATGTTAAAAGTTTACAGTGCTCTCTCCTCCAAGTGGGTTAGAGGGGCAGGATGGGAAGAGGGAGTAGAACTAGGCCGAATGATGTAGGAATGATGCTGGGATTCGGAGATGACGGCCAAGAAAGAATTCTTGAGACGTCGTTGGTGCAAAAAGGTCATTTTATTAAAGCACAGGGACATGACAGGAAAGAGCTGTGCTGGCATTATGAGGAGTGGCTGATTATTTCCCACCTTTCAAGTTGAGTTGGGGATAGGGTTGGGGATAGCCAAGTCTCTAAGGAATTTGGGAAGCATGGTTTCCAGGACCTTGAGGGGACTAGCTATTGTTGGGAAAAGATCTTTTACTACTGACTCATTAAACCTTAGTCATGAGACTCTTCAGATGTATATCGGTGGGTCATATGCTTGGGAAATGATTGCCAACACCTATCTTGACAGAGATAAAGGAAGTTTCCAAAGCAATTTTAAAATACTAAAATAAACTTACAGGATCCTGGAGGGTCGGGCTAAGATTAAGATTGCCTTTTGCCCTTAGCAAAGTGTTAATATTGAGGCAGCTGAGTTCCTAGAGGAATGTCACTCTGCCTTTTAAGGACTTATGAATGGGCTGTAAGTAGTAAAGAAATTTAATTTTTCTTTTGCCTTTGTTCTCCAAATCACTAAAGCAAAATTTTAGATAAGGCAGAAAGAAAAGGGAAGGCTGCACTCTAGCAGTTTTTTTTTCAGTCTAGCTTCTGCTGCACTGGCCTCCTCCATTCCCCTTCCTCCCCTGCATTCCAGCCAGGATCTTCCCTGGCAGCTATCACGTTAACATGCAAATGATGAATTTACTTCCTGGCAGTTCAAGTAAATTTGCAATAAGAAAAAAAGAAGGGATTCTTTTAGTGGCTTTGTATTTCGTGGCTACCACAAATGGATGGATGAGAAAAATTGATACACGATGTTAAATGCTTATAATTCCATCCATAATTCCAATCACCCTGATCAGCAGAAGCGGCAAAAAAGAAATGTGTTAGTGGGACAAACTTCCTTGCTTTTTTGCCGCCAGTAGGCGGGCTGGAATTAAAACTCTTGAGTATTGGAAACAGAACAAGTCTCTATAATTGCTGGGTTTTGCTATGGAAGATATGGACGTTTAGTGGAGCCCTTGTTAAAAGGGAGACAATAAGAAAGAGGTGATCTGCAGGTGGAAACACACTTTTGGAGTCCTAAAGAGCAGGTTTTGGTTGGCTAAGTGAGTGCTTCCGAAGGTAGAGGTCTGACCTTAGGGCCTGATGCCTGCGTGCCTGTGTATGTTTGTGTGTGGGGAGGGAGATGGGAGAGGAGGACACAGAAAGTGAGAGAGAGCTTGTGCACGCCCAAAGACCAACAAGACAAAGCTGCGGCCCAGCCTTGCATGCCACCTGGACTTTTTGGCCCTGTAGCATCTTGACTCTGCTGCTGAAAAAAGCCTCTGGCTTTTAAAAAATCCTGAATTCACAAATCCTATTTGCTTGAACTTGATTCAAAGCTAAAACCTGATGCTATTTGGGACAGGCTTCCAGCCTCGGTGTGAGCTGGACAGAACCAAGAGCAGCCACAGGCTCAATAAACAGAAATCAGATGCTGTGGCCTACTGGACATTAGGCCACCTCTCTGTGGGGCCTCATATTGTGATGAAAATCGTGGATGCCCGGCTAGACTGTCTGGGTCACAGACAAATGTTCATAGGAAAGGGTTTGTTCTCTGATGGGACCATCTGAAATCAAGCTGCTGACTGGTGTGTTATTTCTGATACAGAGACTGACCACAGTCCTAACTTGAGACTGTTGTCCAGAGCTATCCTTTGGGGGAGGAGACATCACAGGGAGTGGGACCCTCTATTTGCTCCTGAAAGGTCGAGTTACCGAGGGATTTCCAGCCCCTGTGGAATAGGCCTTAACTTGTGCCTGGCTCTCCTGATAAGCCGCCATCTCCAACAAGGGACTAATTACCTGACTGCTTCTCTCTTCACTTCACGCCTCTCTCTCTCCCCTTCTCTCTGGTGCACACCTTAGTGCGATCTGACTGTTCCAGTGCAGCTGTCCTCAGAGAGGGGGTGATCTTTCCTAGGTTGCTTTACGGGTTAAGTGATCAGGGTGAAAGAGGTGGGACGTGATATAAATCTATTTTGAAATTTTTTGAAAATTCAGGACTTTTGTCCTGCCAAGTTTTGAACATGATGTTTTTCTGGTTCAGATGTATAAAAATGCTTTTCTGTGAAGATGTCTTGCCTTTCTTACACAGAACCCCTCCAAGTAAAATGTCTGGATGAGAGTAGGGGATGACTGAGAAAATAAAAAAATCATATGACTACTGAATGGAAACTCTGATTTTGTAACAACCAAGGAAAATAAACTAAAACCCCTGCACCTGGAGAGGCATGAGTGAGGGGAGAATAATGGTGTTTTCTGCAACTATTTCTGGAAGCTTCTTCCCCTTCCTAAAGGAAGACTCTCCATGCACTCTTCTGAGCTGTTGAGAGTGCTCTGCATTCAGACTGTGGAGCCCCTCATACCAGACAGGGCTGACTGTGAGGCAGCAGGAGGTGGCCCAGTCCCTACACCTGCCATGCAGAAAACCTCCAGATATTGTCCACACTCGTGAGGTGGATGAACAGTGTCATGGACAACAAAACTGTTTGGGACTGACTGGCAGTTGCTCTGAAACTAAAAAATGGAACTAAAGTACTTGGACTGGATACCTAGAAGATGCCCATGCCAGGAGGCCACATCATCCTGCCTAACATATGTCTGGGTTGGGCTGCCTCAGTGATGGTAAACTCTGTTTCCAGGGTTACCATACGTGCCCTCTGGGTCTACAATTCTGTTTGTGCACCCTATCACGACACTGCCTCAGCTTCAACTTACTGGCCAGTTCTGCTGGGCCTGAATTGATGGCTTAAGACTAGGTTAAAAAAAGTTAATATAGATATTTAAGAAGGAAACCATCTGGCCTCTATGGTTAATGGAGCTTGTTAATTAGCTGGGTGTAGGACTCATGAAGGGCATAACTGAAATCAGTACGGCAGACTGGTCTCACTCTACTGTCCAGGTCTTACTGAGAGTAACTTTGCCATAAAGACAAGATGACCAGGGACCAAGGATGTGTAGAGAAGAGTTCATAGACCAGGCTTAAACCTCTGTCCTTGAAAAGGTTTATAAGGTTCGCCCTTGGCTGGTGTCTAGGAACTTAAGATTCTGGAAGAGTGCCTACTACCCTGTTATGAGTGACTCATCCCAAGTGCACAAACAATATGGTTTCTGGTGAACACCTGCTTTCCTTGTGCAAGTCTGTAATTTTGGTATGTGCTGGGCACAGACTGCCTACATGGCCAGCACCCTAAAATGACTCCAGGTATTAGGTCTCGGGGCACCTGGGTGGCTCAGTCTTTACGCATTTGCCTTTGGCTCAGGTCATGATCCCAGGATCCCAGGATCGAGTCCCACATTGGGCTACTTGCTCAGTAGAAAGCCTGCTTCTCTCTCTCCTACTCCCCCTGCTTTTGCCTCCTCTCTTGCTATCTCTCTGTCAAATAAATAAGTAAAATCTTAAAAAAAAAAAAAAAGGTATTAGGTCTCTAATCAGTTTCTCTGGCAGACAGCATATCACATGTGTTGTCACAACTTGTTACTGGGGAAATTAAATACATTCTGTGTGACTCCCCAGGGAGAGGACCTTTGGAAGCTGCATCTGTTTTCCCCAGATTTCACCCATGTATCTTTCTCTTTATTGATTTTGCTTTGTGTTCTTTTGCTGTAATAAATCATAGCCCTAAATATGACTATATGCTCAGTCCTGTGAATCTCATGGAGAATCACTAAGCTGAAGGTATGGTCCTGGGGATACCAGACACAGTTGGAAATAAGTGTGAAATAGTCAACAAATAGCAAGAAGGCAAAAATGGCTGGAGTCATGTGAGTGAAGGGACGTGGCAGAAGATGAAGTCACAGGGAGAGGAAGTACTAGATCATGTAAGGCCTTGATTGGACTTTATTCTGAATGTGATCGGAAGCCACTGGAGGCTCTGAACAGGAAGGAAAACTGCTCTGGCTGCTGCTAAGAGAACTGAAATAAGCGGAAGAAGAGAAAGCAGGGATACCAAGCAGGAAGTTCTTAAAGACATGAGACTCTTCAACTGCCCTTGGTGGTTCAGTTCGGCCCCTGGTGGTTCAGAAAGGAGAAACTTACATTCATTTTTAAGGATGAGTAGAAATATGATAAACTTGGGCAAGGGGGTGAGGAAAGTGTTCCAAACAGTAGGAAGAACTTGTACAAGTTATGACCTTATTAGAAGCATAAACTGCATGGTGTATTTGAAGATTGTTGAAGGGTCTGATATTGCTGTAAGAGGGTCTTGGGCAGAGTTGTGGGAGATGAAGCCACAGAGGCCATGCTGCACATGGAAGGCTTTGGGAATCATGTTAAGGAGTTTGTGCTGCATCTCAAAGGCAAATGGGGAAATAATGAAGGGTTGTAAATAGAGGAGTTATGGATCAAATTTGAATTTTAGGAAGATCAATATGGCAGAGATAAGGATGAGAGGCCAATAAAGGAAGCAAGTCTATAAATAAATGTCATATTACTCAGTTCTCAGTTCTAATGTAGCTGGGACTGCACACACTCAAAGCCATGCACATAACTTATGTTATATATAAACAGAGAGAAAGATGACATGATCAAATCATGTTAGAAACATGCTGATGCACACTAAAGGTACTTACTCCCAGGAGGGTTCTCCTTACCTACAGAATGCTTTAGCAGGATGGACGTGGTATGTCCAGACATAAATCTGGGATGTATATATTTTGAGGAATGACCTCCTAGAAAACATCACATAAGCTATGCAATTATCATAGACTAAACTGGAGATGTTTTATAATGGAAATAGCTCCCTTTCATGGAAGTGACATTCCATATACACCATTTAGAGGCCTCGTATGTTAAAATCTGGGCCAGGGTGCACCCTAATCGAGGCAAGCAGAACCTAGGAGTAGCCCTGGCAGTCTGAACTTCTTGACACTTCACCTGTGTCTTGTGATAATTATTCTCTCTGAAAATATTAGTCAAGTTTGGTACTGGGTAAGATCTCTTTATTCTTTTGAGTTCAAAATTTGTCAGGTTTTTTTTTTTTTTACAGTGTTTAATTCAACCTGGAAGAACCAGGATGAATGATACATTTCCTAACCGTATTCACCAGAGTGACCAGTATGACAACTTAGTTGCAGTGTGTGTTCCTGGTGCCTAGATTGTAGTGTCTAAATGCAATTTCCTACGAAAAGGAATTTTTTTTTTTTCTTGAGAAATGGCTGATTCATTTCAGGGTTAGGAAATGTGTAAGATGAATTTAAGATATCCCATCTTGCCTGAAAAATAAAAACAAGTTTAAAAGTCGGTTATGATTAGTCCACAAGAATGAACTTAAAGGGACTCTCAGTATGCAAAAATAGGATAATGTGAGCAATGAAAAAGGACTGCAATCCTGTGAAGCAAACATATGTGAAACCCACAGATCTGGAATGATGCTCAGAAGCAAAGCAAACAGAAACAAACAGACAAAAACGTACTTACTGGCCTCCTTTGGAGGTTGCTAGAGCACCAAATTATTATTTGAAAATATTTCAAGGGAAAGAACCAAGCATCTAACCTGCATGTGAGGACTGTGTTTCAGGGTAAACAAAGAGTTGTGAGGGCAAGTTTTTCTTTATAAAAGAATCCCAGGTAACAAATGCAGGAGGTATTATACATCAGAAAGACATCATTTTGCAATTCCTAGTGAAATAATGGATCCAGACAAACAAAATGGTTGTGGAAGCCTCTGGGTAAAAGGTCAGTGAGGAACTTCTGAATGGCTGGATCAGGCTGACATCACCCAGCTTCACTGATCAATTTCTAGAAGTGGAACAATCAAATACTCTGTGCCTCCGGATGCATTATATTAGGAAGTACACAATACTCTACTATGAGATAGTCTCAGGAAAACACCAGAGCTAAATCTACCTCAGCGTCTACAGTTAACGTCCAATTTACAGACTACATAGCCGGGAGTGAGTAAGTTCAATGACATTACAAGGATACAACCAGCTAGATCCAGAATGTGGGAAACTGTATAGCACAAAGGACATTATTTCTTTACCAAACAAAATGAAATAAAAAACAAGGGAGAAAGACCTGTTATAGATTAAGAGAAAACTAAGATCTTGGTGTGGATACTGATTCAAACCAACCAGTTCTAAAAAGATATCTGAACCAACAGGGAAAACTGCACAGGGACTGGGGATTGGGTGATTCAAGAATAATCGTTAATTTTGTGGACATTATAGTACCACTGTGGTTTGCTAGGGGAAAAAGGGCATATTTTCAGAGATACATACACAGGTGATATAACATGGAATCTGCTGTAAATACTCTAGGAAAGAAGAGAGTAGATGCATATGCGGTGGCAGAGATGAAGCAAGAATAAGAATGTGGAGGGCTGCTGACCCCAGATGATGGGCAAGGGGGTCACGACCACCCTCCACTTTTGTGCATATTTTGAATCCTCCCTCATAAAAAAATAAAAATGAATGAATTAAACTATAATATTTGGCAAGAATTTAAAAATGGTAATACATATTTTTGGCTGAGGCACATGAAAAGGAGTCATTTAAAAGGAAGTGAACAGAATTACTTTTTTTTACATTTTAACAGTATGGGATCAAATATCTTTTAAAATTTTACATTCAGTCCAGCAAATTTACTTTTAAAAAACTAATTCTCAGAAAATTTTCATAGATGTGCACAAAGATACATCTAAAATGATCTCCCAGCAAAAAAATTTATAAACAATCTGTTTCTAATTTATGGTATATTTACATGTAAATTTTTAAAGTTTTATTTACTTAAGTAATCTCTATGTCCACAGTGGAGCTTGGACTCATGACCCCAAGATCAAGAGTCACGTGCTCCTCCAAATAAGTCAGCCAGGTGCTCCTACCTGTAAAATTTTTTATAGCCATTAACCATCAAATTTTAAAAGAATACTAAATGATAGGGGAAAACATTCAAGACAAACTGTTAAGCACAAAATGCAGGCTGTAAAACAGTATATACATTTTGACCCAATTTAGTGTTCTTAGAACTATACATTTAGAAAAGAGCTTGAAGAGTTTTCTCCATGATGTTAACAGCTGTGTCTAGCTCATGGGATTAAAGTAATTTTAATATTTTTAGACAAGGTTTTTCTATTCATGGGTATGAATATTTGTAATAAAAAAATTCTAGTTTTGAAAAAAAGTTGTATTTCGAAAGATAAAATCTGTATCAATTTCCAAAAGTGGCTAGTAACAAAGTAATAAGTGGGTATCATTGTGATCTTTGAAATAATAAACAAAATGACAAAAGGTTGGCAGGACAGGGTGGAGTGGATTAATAATTAATTCTTAGAAGTATTCAGCACACTCTACTATGAGAAAGAGCAAATTTTAAATTTAAAAATAGAGGGTGTCAAGAAGGTAAAAATTAGAAGGGATCGAAGTTTACATAAGCTTCAGTTAGATAAACACCTATATCAATTTCCTAGGTGATTGGGAAGGTTATTGTAGTAAAAAACCTAACACAATTCTGAAAATAACCAGAGCAGCATATTAGATGATTTCTCCTGAGTTTCTATTCTGTGTCCCACTTGGACAGATAATTACATACTGAAGTACAAAAAGAGGATGTTAGGATATTAATATAATACAAATCCAATTTTGATTATCAAATTCAGCTTATGTACCTTAGGTCAAATCTGTTAGGTGAATAACTCTGATATGTAAAAACCTAGAAAATCATTAACTACTACACTCTACACATTATACGTGGCTCATAATGAATAAAACCAGACTTTTGCATCTTTCTACACTAGTTAAAAATTTCACTTATCTCCTTCCTAAATTAGGCAAAAGCAAGAAAAATGTCTAGACTACCTTGTTTCCGTACTTTCGTTGGTTCTTCGTAGTCCTTGTTTTCTGGATTTGGAGATTCTAGAAAGCGGATTTCCTCTGCGACACTTTCCCCTTCTTGGCTCCTGAGGCTGTCTTCCTCTTCTTGAATAGGTGATTCTAATTCTGATTCCTCTGAATCAAGAAATATCTGACCAGCGACTACTCTGCCAGCTGTGTTGTGGTCCTTTACAGGCTCATCTGATGACAAAGAAGTCTGGGAATATAAGAGATTTTTAGTTTTCAAATAGTATCAGGACTGTCTCCAACCCAACTTGACCATTACTTTTACTAATCCAGATACATCTCCTTCAATTGTGAACATACCATACATGCTCATCTCTCTAAACTTTGGTATGTGTTCATTACATGCCTTTCTCACTTGCCTAACCTGACTCTTTCTTCTGATTTCAACTTAGATGTTATTTCTTACAGGAAGCATTCCTTAACTCCTGAAGCCTGGAGTAGGGACCCCTACAAACTCCCAATATAGCTTATACTTGCCCTTATGATAGCCCTGTACAACTTTCTGTTTCTCATCTATATTCCCTCAAATCTAGAGATAGAGATCATAACTGAACGGTCTCCTTGGATACATAATCAGCCTTATTCACTCAACCAACCAATTTAAATGTATTAACTCTACAGATTTATAAAACCTGATAGAAGTGGAAACAAATGGCAGTTAAGTCTTCAAAATAAAAAAAAAAAAACCCCTAAAAACGAAAAAAAAGGAATAAAATCAATCTCTCAGTAGGCAGTAGAATATTACTGCCTTTAGGCTCTACACACACAGCACATTCAAATTAAAATTAAACCTAATAACCAACACTCTGAATGAAAATATTATTCTCTCTCCTACAGGTCAGTGATTTTTTCTCCCCAGAAGAACTAGTGTATTGATACCAGCTATAGTTTTTTTCTTTTTTTTTCTTAATCCCATTCTGTTGCTCAAAAGACAGATTTCATATCCTTTCTAAGACACGTAATTCATGCTTTTAAATTGGGCATCAAATACTGGTCAATGGAGATTATAGTACATACCTTGGAATCTAAGGATTCATCTTGATTGCCTTCTTCATCTGTAAAGAAATTTTAAGACAATTTCATCATCCTTCTTGTTGGGAAATTACAGGTATTGTTAAAGCTCTTGATAAATACAACAAATAATAATCAGACACTTGATAAATATACCTAGAATTATCTAAAAATCGGTTGTATTCAACAACTATGCAGAAAAGATTAGGTAAAAGGAAAGCAAGGGGTTAGATGGAACAGTTCTTCCTCTTTGCCCGGGAAGGCACTGCTTTCATCTAGTGCCTTATTCAGGTAAGAAGCCCAATTACCACCACCACCCTTACCACCAAACACACTTCCTCAGACACCATCCAATTCTTTTGTTCGTATTTTATTCTACTACTGAGTTGCTAAACTTAAAAAATAAATCTCTGAATCTGTGGTTCAGGGTTCCACCTAGTACTCTCCTCTGCTCAGAATCCGGAGTTATAGAGCTTATTTTAGTGCTGGTGCTGATTAGCATTTTATTGTTCACTGAGACTACTAAAGATGGACACTAACAATTACTATTATGCGACGGAAGAGTTGCCAGACTAAGATATTTAGGATTTGTATTCTACTTCACTGAAGAGTTAACCAGATAAAAGCAAAAACTAGCAGCATACCATCATGTACTTACTCATGTGAGATCTATTTATTAAGAAATCAGTATCTTAAATTAAATAAACAATGAATCCAGCCCCTGGTTACATCTTTCTTCCAAATTCATATCTACTGCTTTGGCTTTGTCCAATTATGTTAATTTTCTGTCTATTATTCTGTGTTTTTGTGCTATTACTTCTATTCTGGCTACTTGCTACTCTTTTTCCTGATCTTATACAAACACATTGAGCACAAATGCCCATATGCTTATGTTTGGTCATTGTATTCCTGGCCAGTTTACAAAAAACAACTGTTAGATGGTCTCTAGGTTTCCTTCTTCTTCTTAAAATAATCTGATTTTATCTAGGAGTCAACCTCAGTTATAAGCTCATAAGCTATATAAGAAATTCGGGCACCTGGGTGGCTCAGTGGGTTAAGCCGCTGCCTTCGGCTCAGGTCATGATCTCAGGGTCCTGGGATCGAGTCCCGCATGGGGCTCTCTGCTCAGCAGGGAGCCTGCTTCCTCCTCTCTCTCTCTCTGCCTACTTGTAATCTCTCTCTTTCAAATAAATAAATAAAATCTTTAAAAAAAAAAAAAAAAAAAAGAAATTGACCAGTAGACAAAATGCTATAAAACCAAGTGCTTTTTACTAGAAAGTTCAGTGTTACAGTTGCCATTCATCTTTACTTCATATAGTTATATCTTTTTTTTTTTTAAGATTTTATTTGTTTATTTGACAGAGAGAGATCACAAGTAGGCAGAGAGGCAGGCAGAGAGACAGAGAAGGAAGCAGGCTCCCTGCTGAGCAGAGAGCCTGATGGGGGACTCAATCCCAGGACCCTGAGACCATGACCTGAGGCAGAGGCATAACTCACTGAGCCACCCAGGCGCCCCATATGGTTATATCTTAAATATTATTTATAACTTGTAACTCTTTCAAGCATAACAAAAATATGCTTTGGAGTTTGTATTATCAAAGTAGTGAGCTAACTTTAAGAAGTATAAGCTGAGGTGCATGGGTGGCTCAGCGGGTTAAAGCCTCTGCCTTCAGTTCAGGTCATGATCCCAGGGTCCTGGGATGGAGCCCTGCATTGGGCTCTGCTCAGCAGGGAGCCTGCTTCCTCCTCTCTCTCTGCCTGCCTCTCTGCCTGCTTGCCATCTCTATCAAATAAATAAACTCTTAAAAAAAGAAGTATAACCAATTCATTATGTGCATAATATACAACACGATTTCATAGTATTTGTTTCTTTTGAATATTTGAGAAAACTAGTCTACTAGTGAGGTTTGCCATATAAGAAAAGTGCTGTCAATTCAAAGAACACTTAAACTATAGTTACTTTCACATTTACTACTTTTAGACTACTTTCCAAATGTTTTATTTCTTATGGGTGGGGAAGAGAAGGGTATAGCATGCATTATCCCACAGTACCTATAACATTTAGGTAGTGATGGTACTTAATTAACAATCATCCTTCATGCTAACTTCTTCACAGGTTTTACCCAAAGCCCGAATTCTAACACATGGTTCAAATTCCATTCTCAGCAACATTTGGATAAAAGAAAAAAAATTTATCTCTACCATATATCAAAGTTGTATGAGTGGATGTGTTTAAGTAATCACAAACATTAACTAGTTAATGTATCAAGAGCAGACATTAATTGTGTAAATGTATATATCCCCAAACTTTAAATAAGCCAGAGCTCTTAAATTACTAATCACTAAATCATGAAATTTAGTGCCTTCTCACAACAGGTCACATATGCAGCAAATAAGTATATAATACAGATACCTATAAGTAAACTTGAAGACATGTACATTTGAGATACTACAAGCTATTACACATTGAAGTAGCAAAATATGTTTTTAAACTCCGAGAGTCCTTGAAACCTGTGACATCAGGGTTATTTCACATGAATTGCATCATGCTTCTGTCTCTCTTCTCTTCAAACTAGCAATATGTACTAAGGTTACTAGTAAATAAGAGAATTCTTTCTCATTTACTAAATGGGAAAGTCTACTCCAGATGGTAGTCTTAAAGCATAAGCTATTTTCTCTCTCAAAGTGATGTATCTATTCACATAACACTTTTATAGAAGTTGCTTATAATCTAGAAACTTCTGATATGTATTAGTAAGGTAACAAAGACACTTAAGTTATGCATAAACAAAAATAATAACACTTTTAGCAGAACACAAACATCAAGAAAAAAAAGCAAAAGAGTTCAATGAAGAGTTACAGATTTCTCATTCAACAGTATCACATCCAGAATATAAAGGTTTACATTACTTTAGAATTGTACACTTTCCTTTGAAAAAGACCAATTTTCATCTTTATTATATCCGCCAACCAAACTGCAAAAAGTACTGGGGATATTCTTTCAGGGAAAAGTAATTATCATAAATTCATTTTCCAACTTGTCATGTAAACTAAACAGACTGATAGATCTTCAAACACAGAAGTCCTAAGAGTTTGGTGAAAAGAGAGCAGACATCTGCTCTCTGCTTTACCACTGAATCTGTGCAGATCCTACAATACTCCTGATTTTTAACTACTCCAAAATAGAGGCCTGGAGAGCTAAGTTCAAAACTTCACTTCATTACATATTAATTTTATACACGTGGTTCAAAATAGCAAGCTTGGTCAGCCTCTTTCTCAACCTGTCAAAAGAGAATAATACCATCTGTCCTGTTGACTCACAATAATGTTTTAGGGAAGAAAAGAATAATGAAATTAAACAACGTCTGCAATCTGAAATTTACTCTTTGAATATCTAATAGAACTATTACCTGGAATACTTAGTGGTGAACCTGATTTAAAAGATTCTGTAACACTGGCACAAAGGGAGAAAAAAGAAAAAGCGAACCATTTATCTTTTCCTGCTGAAAATAAGAAAACAAGTATTTCTAAGTGAGAAAACATATAGCATTTTCTAATACTGAGAAAATGGAGAAATATCTTTTTAACCTTCTCCTTTATTTATTCACAGGAAAAAAGCATTTTGAATAAAAATGTCATATTTTTATATGTCTTTAAAACAAGATATGAAATAACAGCTACTAACAGTGATAGGATCAAGATTTCCTTTGTTGGCTGCTTATACTGGTAAATATGCAACTTGCTTTGGTAACCAGTAACATTCAAACTTTAAATCCACACAGAATTATGGCCCAAGGCTTGATTTTTAAATAGGAACAAATCTTTAATAATGAGGCTAACTTCCTATATACATAAGCAATTTAATGAATAAGAAAGTCAACTGAAAATCCATGTACTCAATTTCTAAAACTTCACCTCACACAAGTGTTTTACTATAATTGCACTTGAGCGCAGTAGTGCCTTTATTACCTGTCAGCACATCTCTGTTGCTTTAGTTCTGGCTAAGTATGGATTCTGGCTCCGCCAGAGAAATGCCCTGGCACAGGTGAACTACGATGGAAATCCGAGCAGACATTTTTGAACCCAGTTCTCTGCTTACATCAACACAATCCAAAGATTTAACACTTCAGTATGAGTAATCTATTATAACATCCCGAGAATCCCTACTGTTGATTAAATGACTTCTTCAAGTACCATTTCCACTGACGTGAAGCTCTTAACGCATATGAAATCTAGTTAACAGAATATGCAGGAAAATGTTTGTAGGGCTTTCATTTCCTTTAAATTCTGCAAACTTAATTCAGAGGAATACTCACCGTGTTCTTTCACTAGTCGTCCTTATGCGTTAGTGTGAAGAATTATTTGTGAAGCTTGTTTAACTACAGATACCCCAACCTGCTCCATACCTAAAACTGCATGTTTAACAAACTCCTACGAGGACTTCTGATGCCAAGTGGTCTATGGCCCATCAGGTACTCTATCGATTATACTCAACAGTTTATTTCATATTTCCTGTGGTCAAATAATTGTTAGCAGGGCTTCAAGAGTCAGGTAGTTTTGGAGATTTGGTCATGAATACAAACCATTACTAAAAAGGGGGAAGGCAGACCTCAAGGCATGATGTTGGCAGTAAAGTAACTAGCATATGCTTGTTGCTTTTGAAGTGGTATCTCAAACCACAATATGGATAGAATTTTAGGTTTAGACGTCTTATTTTAGAAACAGAATGACGTTATGGCATTGACTTACAACTAGGACAGATAATTTGGGGATTCAAATAACCATCTGGGAAATTTTCTGTTGGGAAAAAAAAAAAGTTGACATTTATACCCTGCCTTGTTCCAAAAAAATTTAAAGCCACAGAACAGCTGTTTTGTTAACTAAACTGATTAAAATCCAAAAGCTTTATTGTACTAATTTGTTGCTTTACCAACATTTAGAAACACTAAGTGCTTCTTTATCAACACTCCCAAAACAGAAGTTTTCAGATGTAGGCAGACCGAACTATTAAGAAAGAAAAATACATCTCAGAACCCTAGTATTAAGCCGCTAACTGGAAAATCAACTCAAAAGCGCATGAATTTTTATATCTACACAAAACATGAAAATCAGGTGCTATATACATTTTAAATTTACAGGGACCAAGATTTCCTTAAAAAAAAAAAAATCACAAAGTTACTGTCAACAAACATGGGGCAACTCAGAAACACGGTGACAGAGATCAACACCACTTTCTCGGGAATATCTCCTAAAAAGGGATTGAGCGTGGACACAGTTCCATCAAAAGTCTTCATTTTAAAACAGACCAGGAGATAAGGGGCACCTCAGGTGCTCAGCAATCCACCAAAACCACTGTCAACATCCTGGTTTTGATGGACCCGGCTCTGCTCAGTGATAACCCCAGGTGGGTCAACTACTTAACTTACAAATCCCAAGCACATAATCTGTCCGAGAGTTGAGGAAGTTCCAGGAAGGCTCAGGTGTCACTGTGGCGCTAAGCCAGCGCTCGGGATTTATTCCCCAAGAGTCAATTCCTCACTCGCGAGGAGTCGCGTAAAGTTTGTCAAGGGAGGAGAGGTGTGGGCAGGGGGACCGCCCCTTCCCTTCCTCCCCTCTCTAGCTCCCTAAACACCCCCTCTCTCCCAGGCCAGCCAAAGCCCGAGGAAGGACAGCAAGAGGCTCGTGCGAAGTGTGACCAGAGAGAGTGGAGTCTCCAGCTTGAGCCCCCACGGCCCTGCCCCGGGATGGAGGCCGGGGGGGCGGTGGCTCCCGGCCTCCAGTCCGAGGGGGCGGATACTGACCCGAGGACGCCGAGGCCGAGCCCAGCAGCACCGCACAGAGCAGCAGCGTCAGCCCAACTCGGACCCGCATCCTGCTCCCGCGGCCGCTGCCACCCCCTGGAGCTGTCGCTTTCGCCTCTGCCACCACCGACTCAGCTACCGCCGCCGCCTCGCCGCTGCTCTTCCTGCTCTGGTCTCCTTCCTCCGCCCCTTCCCAGGCCTCCCTGCCCTAGAGCGGAGCCAATCCCCGCCCGCCGCCTCGGGCTCTGTGCCCAATCGCCGCAGTCTTCCCGCCCACCCTATTGCCCCGCCCCCGGGGTCATACATTGACCAATAATTTTGCGAGATTCCCACACCGGCTTTCCTGATTGGACCACAGCCTCACGACATGGCCCCAGCTAATTGGTAGATCCTGAGTTCAACCATCCCGGAATCAGGGCGTGAGTCCAGGGCCGGGAAGAAAAGAAAGTCACCCAGGACTACAATTCCCACAATACATTTCATGGGCTTTTTTCGAAGTGTGCGCTCGGAAAAACGTATCCCATTATGGAGCAAGATTTAAAAGTGCAGGTGGGTGTTGAAACTAAGAGAACTTACTGAGTAACATCTGTGCTAGACGTTTGCTCAAGGCCACGAGCCCACAGGGTGTTTTGTTTGTTTGTTTGTTTGAGCCAGCATATGTAACAAGAAACCCACGTTATAAGGTTAAGCGTTTGTAATGTGTTATGCTGTTCTTCCTCTTTGTTTTATTTAGAAAATTTGAATTGGACACTTCTGAGAGTTAACTTAGGAAAAGTACAACAGCTAGACCGAGTTCGAAATATTTTGTTGAACTTAGATAAAACAGTGCCATATATAGATGGCACTCACTACCCCTCTTCCTTTCCCTGACAAAACAAATGGAAAGAAACCCCGTTCAGTGCAGATCATGTCAATGTTCGTATTCATTTTTAGGGGGGCCACCGGGTAATAATCATCTGGAAAACGTGCTAACAGCCTTTGCAAAAAGGCTTTCAAACCCTGGTCCTTATCCCTCTCTTTTTTGTGAGTTATACTGTTTTCTTCCTCCTGAGTTCCGGAGGCTGGAGTGGTGTATTTGGAGACAAAGGTGAGGGTGATCGCATTGCAGACGACGAAATAGTCTGGTGTATCTAGTACCAACTCCAGGCATGTTCCCACTGGGTAGCAGGGCAGTGGTTTGTGTTCCTGCCCCTTCATCAAATTGTGTCATTCTGTTTTCCCTAGAATCCACCCACCATCAGCCTGGTCCTGGAACCGAGCGGAACTCAGTCCTCAGCTCCCTTGAGGTCAGGTTTCTGGACAAGTCCACCCTAGCCACATATCTTAATACCTCCAGGCATTTTTTTTCCCAATTATTTATTTATTATCCTATTTTAAAAATTTTAAATATTTTATTTATTTATTTATTTGGCAGGTAGAGATCACAAGTAGGCAGAGAGAGAGAGAGAGAGAGAGGGAAGCAGGCTCCCCGCTGAGGAGAGAACTGGATGCGGAACTCCATCCCCGGACCCCGAGATCATGACCTGAGACGAAGGCAGCGGCTTAACCCACTGAGCCACCCAGGCACCCTATTTTTTATTTTTTTACTTTTATTTTATTATTATTTTTTTATTTGACAGACAGAGATCACAAGTGGGCAGAGAGGCAGGTGAGGGCTGGGGGAGCAGGCTCCCTGCTGATGCCGGGCTTGATTCCAGGACTCTGGGGTCATGACCTGAGCCCAAGGTAGAGGCCCTAACCTACTGAGCCACCGAGGCACCCTTCCATTTTTTTTTTTTTTTTTAATAAAAATCCTCTTTTCTAGGATAAGGATAAAAAAAACTGTTAAACCAGACCCCCCCCCCCAAAAAAAAAAAAAGAAAATACTAACTGCTGTTCCACATTCACATCAGAGGAGATGAAGGAAATTATTGTCCTGTTACTCTCTTGCTACCTCCTTGGTACTAATCTCTGTTTCTGTTACTAACAATGTTTCCTCAGAGTTCCTCTGATTTTAAATCATAGAGTAAATTCTGGTATATTTTCCTCCCCTTTTCATCTTATCAATCATCACATCCTAACAATGTGAGCTATGTAATTACTGTTTTATTATTATTATTATTTTTTAAAGATTTTGTTTTTTAAGCCATCTCTACATCCAGCATGGGGCCCAAATTCACAACCCCGAGATTAAGAGCTGCATGTTCGGGGCACCTGGATGGCTCATCGGTTAAGTGTCTGCCTTGGGCTTAGATCATGATCATGGGGTCCTGGGATGGAGCCTCAAGTCAGGCTCTCTACTCAGCGGGGAGTCTGTTTCTCCCTCTCCCTCTGCCACTCCTGCTTATATTCTCTCTCTCTGTCACATAAGTAGGTAAAATCTTAACAAAGAAAAAGAAAAACAAACAAACAAAAAAAGAGTTACATGCTCTTCTGGCTGAGCCAGCCAGCTGCCCTTGTCATTGTGACCATTTTTGTCTTTCTCACTGAAAACTTCCCTACTGGGGGTCTCACTTTCCCTTACCTGCCTGGTGCACCTGAGTTCTAGCAATATTCACCCACATCACTCTCTTTTCACTTTCAAGGCAACCACATAGAGCCAGATTAATTTTGCTTTTAAAAGTAAAATTCAATTCAAATTAAATTAAAATTCCTATTTAAAAATTTTCAATGACTGCCTTTGTCATAGAATCAAAAAATGTTTGAAACCCTACTGACAAAACAGGAACTTGGGCTGGCAGTTATACTTTCTTGGGGAAATTTCTGCCTTCCACAAGAAAAGCAGTTATGATCTGATTGATAGACTAGGGAATGTTCACTGCTTGGGACTTAGCTTCCCTTTTCATCCTTTTCTTTCCTAAGTGCTTCTTAAATTTAAGGCCCCATGCTAAGTGCTGCATGAACACAGTTCTGATTTCCACATGAACAAACTCTTGTCATAGGCTCCTTTATCCTCTCCCTACTGCCCTTGCTTCTTTTGAACCACAACCATGGCATCATTCCCGCTTTCACTTGTGTTTCATCTTGGCTCAGGCTCTTCTCTGACTAGGCGGGTTCTCATTACTCTTTATTTCTTTAAGTATTTACAGGACATTCGCAAACTTGCCTTTTAAAATTATTTATTTATTTATAAATAGAGAGAGAGAGAGAGAGAGAGAGAGATCACAAGTAGGCATAGAGGCAGGCAGAGGGGGGAGGGAAGCAGGCTCCCTGCTGAGCAGAGAGCCTGATGTGGGGCTCGATCCCAGGACCCTAGGATCATGACCTGAGCTCAAAGCAGAGGCTTTAACCCACTGAGCCACCCAGGCACCCCCAAACTTCCCTTTTAGGTGGGATGCAAACTTTCAGTGGCTAGAGACGATTATATAATTCAATATACAGGTGTATAACATTGGACTTGCCATCTATTAGCACTAGATAATTTCTGGCATTTGATAGATATGCCTTACTTATGAAGTATTTTAATAATAATATTTTGAAAGCACTTGCTATCTGTTATAAGTTTAGTCCTTTTTAAAAAAAATTTTTTTATTTATTGAGAGAGAGAGTGAAAACAGAGGAAAGAGGGAGAGGGAGAATCACAAGCAGACTCTCTGCTGAGCATGAAGCCCAATGTGGAGCTTGATCTCATGATCCTGAGATCACAACCTGAGGAAAAATCAAGAGTCAGATGCTTGGAGGCACCTGGGTGGCTCAGTCTCTTGGGTGTCTGCCTTCAGCTCAGGTCATGATCCTGGGGTCCCGGGGTTGAGCCCTGCATTGGGTTCCTTGCTCCACGGGGAGCCTGCTTCTCCCTTTGCCTGTTGCTCCCCCTGCTTTTGCTCTCTGCCCCCCTCTGTCCAATAAATAAATAAAATCTTAAAAAAAAAAGACACTTAACCGCCTGGGTCACTCAGGTACCCCAAGTTATAAGTTTAATCTTAAGATATTGTATAGGGAAATATTAAGGAACATTTGCATCCCTAGTATACAGGAAATTTACTTCACTCTTCTGTGCCTCTGTAAAATAAGTATATTAATAATATTCTCTTCACCAAGTGTGTTCTGAGGTTCATATCGCAGAAGAGATAAGGAAGAAAAAAAGTACTTCTTTAATTATAGAATGTTCTACAAATATTATTATTGATTGCTTGGTCGAAGCAAAGACAGAAATCAAAATAGTAGTTTGTATAGAGACTAATACAATTAGTTTTATTTCCTTATTATGAAAAGGTTTTAGAGCTGCTAGAGTTATTGTCTTTAACCAAAAACGAGTAATTGGTATCTTATGAGAATATTCATAGGACCTTGACTTTTTAGGGAAATTCCAAGTCTCCAAAGCTGGTCTAGAATATGGTGTGGGAAAACCAGATTTATTTTTTCAGCCTGCTAGGTTGCATGATGATTAAATAGCGAAAAGGTTGTGAGTTCTGCATGGCCTTATCTAGTCCAGGTGTACATTCCTCATGATTTCCTGCCAACATTCCCAGTTTAACTTCTGTACTCACTGTACTTGTACAAAATGTTAATATTATTCATTAATTCATAGGCTTCTTTAATATTTGCTCAGCTGTCTGTATTCTGTTTAACTTGTCCATATCAGTGTTCTGGGTCACTGTCATAGACTTCCAAGTTGCAGAAAACCTGTTTGCTCTGCATTACAACACAGAGTAGGCCTCCATGGAAGTAGATTATAAGCGCTTCTTCATGCAGATGACACTGAGGTCACCTTATTCCATTGACAGGAATTGAGCAACCAGCACATATTGAGAACCTCCCGAACATGTTGAGGACACAAATCCAGTCTGCTTTTTGCTTAAGATGGTAAGACAACCCCCAGAGTCTTTTCCTGAGAATGCAGTGATTGTCACTAACTCTAGTCAAGTATATCCTTTCCTGTGCTATTGTTAGGCATCTATTTGGTTGGCCATGTGCACAGGCTGTCAGCACTTGTACCAATGTATCTGCCAGGGCAGGATTAAGGATAGACAAGGAGCAGGATATTTCCCCCTTTAGAACTTAGAGAAGAATGTACTTTCTTTGATGTAGATGAGGTACATTAAAGTACTTATTTTTGTGTTTATATCTCACAGATAAATGAAAATTGAAAGCCTTGCACTATATTGTGAGATAGAACCTGGCATCTCTTCATGCATATTCTCTGTTCCTCAAGGAAATGGACCATGGCTTTATACTTCATTGTATTAAGTATAATTCCAGGATTGTAAAGAGCAGGTATATAATTAGTAATCAAATAAGCTTTGAATGTACATGCAACTTTGCATAATTATAATTGTCATAAAGGTCAGAGTACAGATCCCAACTGCAGAGCACAGGATTCAAAATACCTAAGCTTGGAAGCTGGTGGAATAGGTGTGGTGTGTGTGTTCAGGCTCTACCAAGTTTCAGTGGTAGAAATGACATTTACTTTGGAGGTGTATATCCTTTCTAAACAGAGTGGACTCTTGCCAAGTAAAAGGAAAGGCCAGGATACATTTATACCATGAATAAATGGACAGGTTTAATTTTTTCATAGATTTGTTAACTGCCACTTCTGGAGAAAGACTGAATTAAAACTGGATTTAAGTAAGAACTTAAGTGAACCTTGTAAGGTGGAGATAAACAGTTTAGAGCTCCCATTAAATTCAGAATATTTAACTCTTGAGTAGATGGCAATGTATTCAATCAGTGAATGTTGGGTTAAGAACAGTTAAGAACAGTACAGTCTGGGGCGCCTGGGTGGCTCAGTCAGTTAAGTGTCTGCCTTTAGCTCAGATCAAGATCCCAGGTCTGGGATCAAGCCCCACATTGGGTTCCCTGCTCAGTGGGGAACCTGCTTCTCCCTCTCCCTCTGCCTCTGCTCTGTCTACTTGTATGTTTTTTCTCTCTCTCTCTCTCTCTGTCAAATAAATAAATTTAAAAAAAAAACCATTATAATCATAGATTAGCCATTATTTTTTCCTTCCTTCAACAAATATTTTCTGGGCACTGTTAATGCCCTTCAGCCAAAGGCCACCAAGGACACACCTGTAGTTGAACACATTAGGTTTTGTACTTTCTGCAAGGATGAAGAACACCACATTTCATGTGTCAGGAAGGGAGCTTTAGAAAGAACCGAGTGTAGAATTTGGACTTTTGGTTGGTAATTGGTGGGAGGATCCAGGGAAGCTGGGTTTGCTTTAGATTGGATGCTCTTAGAAGTACCCCTGATTTCTGTGATTTTCATAGAAATCCATCAGTAAACCTCACCTCAAAGGAAAGGAGACTACAATGAAGATAAAGCCATCATTGGTGAAGAAACAGTAGCTACTTATTTTTTTTTTAATTTTTAAAAAAGATTTTATTTATTTATTTGACAGAGATCACAAGTAGGCAGAGAGGCAGACAGAGAAAGAAGAGGAAGCAGGCTCCCTGATGAGCAGAGAGCCCGATGTGGGGCTCGATCCCAGGACCCTGGAATCATGACCCAAGCTGAAGGCAGAGGCTTTAACCCACTGAGCCACCCAAGCGCCCTAGTAGCTACTTATTTTAGCCAAGAGAGGAAGTGTTTGGTATTTCGTGAATGGCACAGGGAACTTGTTTCTATTTGTGCTTAAATAAAATTGTGAAATGGTTTGCTTTGTCTCAGAGTAACCTGTATGTGGTTGGTATTCTGAGATTATTTAAGTCCAAGAGGGGAATCACATGGCCTAGTTATGAGTGCCAGACCAGCTCCCAACTGTCAGGGGCTACTCTTTGTTTTCTGTCTCCGCAAACAACTGGGAGGCACACTAGGTTCTTGGTGCTGGGGATTTAGCAATCAATAAAACAGACAAAAATCACATTCATTCTAGCCAGGGGAGAAAGAGAATAAAATAAATAAGTAAATGATACTTTATTGGAAAGTGACAAGTACTCGAGAGAAAAAACTATCAAGGAAGGGGAATAGGGTAATGGGGGGTGAGTGGGGACCATCATTTCAATCTGAAGCAGGGAGAGCTCATATTTGAGCAGAGACTTACAGTGATGAGGAATGAGCTGTGAAGATGTGGGAGTGGATCTAGTCTTTGTGACAGGTGTAGGGTGATATCTCTTTGGGGTTTTGATTTGCATAAGATCTGAAAGAAGTATAACACTGTACGTTAATTACACTTCAATTAAAAAATAAAAAAATGTGGGTGTGAAGAGCCTTCCAGGAATAACGAGCAGCCCCAGTGAAGGTTCCAAGGCAAGAGCAGGTCTGTTATGCTCCAGGAACGGCAAGGAGCCCTGTGGATGCTGAAGCAGGTGAGAGAGGGGATGACGGGAGAGAGGGCACAGGGCATGTCGGAGAAGTATCTGGGGGCAGATGGTTTAGGGAATTTTAGGTCAATATTTAGGGGTAGTCAGAATGCTACTTCTTATGACTCTGAGACTATCTTTTTTTTTTTTTTAAACATTTTATTTATTTATTTGACAGATAGAGATCACAAGTAGGCAGAGAAGCAGGTAGAGAGAGAGGAGGAAGCAGGCTCCCTGCTGAGCAGAGAGCCCGATGCGGGGCTCGATCCCAGGACCCTGGGATCATGACCTGAGCCGAAGGCAGAGGCTTTAACCCACTGAGCCACCCAGGCGCCCCTGAGACTGACTATCTTGAAGTGTGGCTTAGATAATTGCCCAGAGCCTTCCCTTCACCTGCATGAGAATGAGCAAATAATTGCATAAACCTCTTTATTAATCGTTTGGATATAATGATAAAGTAACCAGTTAAAACAATTTTACTCAAAAGTTTGATTCAGTGGAATTTCACACCACTGGTTAGAAATTCAGATGGTTAAGTGCAAAGTTGAGTCGGTAAGATCCTAAGAGAAGGATCCTCAAAATATTCAAACAATATTACCGTGAATACAAGTCACTTGGAAGTAAGTTTGATGCAAACATTTTGATGCAAAATGGGGGTGTTGATCATTTCCTATTCTTGAATAGGCTCCCATCTATGCCATGTTGATTTCACATAAATCCAACTTGAAGGGCTGCATTGACAAAAAAGAAATATATGTGTTACATATCTATTAAAATATACATTAATAAGTACATATTTCATATATGCATGAAAAGTTTGCGTATATACTGGCACACGTGAATTAAAACAACTGAGAAAATTTGTAGGCACAACGCTTCTTTATCCCTACATGTGTTAGTATTTCCTGAAAACAAGGAATTCTCTAACATAGGCACAGAACTGTTATCAAAGTTAGAAAGTTAACTCTGATTCATCTATAGACTGTCATCTATAGACTTTATTCATATCGTGCCAATTTGCTACAATGATGTCCTTTTTCCCAGCAGAAAATCCAAGACCATCGGGTCCCTACAGTCTGTCTCATCTCATTAGTGTCCTTTGATTTGGAATAGTTCCTGAAGGTGTGTGTGTGTTTGCGTTTCCCAACTTCTTGACACCAATAATTTTTAAGTGTATCAACAAGTTATTTCATAGAATGTACCCTAATGTCGGTTTGTGTCATGATTAGTTTTGGGGTTTGCACCTATGGTGAGACCATCACAGAAACGATGCTGAATTCTTCTAAGGGGATCATGTCAGGAGCCAAATGCTATTGGTTATTCCAAATCCTGGCGATGATAATGTTGGTCAGTTGGCTAACGAGGAGTTTCCACTGCATTGACTTTTGTAATTAAAATGTTAATTATGTTAATTAATATATGTTAATATAATAATTATATGAAAAAGGTACTGTGAGGTTATGTAAATATCTCATTATTCCTTAAACATTCACCCACTAGTTTTACCATGTATATTCATGATTCTTGCCTGAATCAGTAATTACTATGACAGCTGCCAATTGGTGATTTTCTAATTCTTATCATTCCTTCTACGTTTATTAATTAGCTTTCTAATGCAGGCAGAGCTTTTTCTTATTTATTTACGCATTTAATTGATTAATTTACATTGTTATAGACTCAGGTGTTCTTTACTGGATAGCTTATAAAAATCCATTACTATCATTATTATTTTGATGCTCAGATTATCTCAGATGTAGCCAGGGGGTGCCTCTTCAAACTGACTCCTATATCTTCTTGAGCACATCCTTAACACTTTTGTACTACGTATATTTTTTCTACTTTCCCTGATCTGATCCTGAATCAGCCATTTCTCCAAGTAGGTCTGCTTTCTTTCAGTGGAGAATGGTGTTTGTTTTCCAGGAGTACTCATTACTACTGAGGTATTAATGTTTCTGAAATCTCTTAGGAGACGGAGCTAGGAAATGTGTGTGTGTGTGTATGTATATGTGGGCATATGTTTGTATATGTATATAAATGCATACACATTCATAATACACATATACTTAACTATACATATCTATATCCATTTCAAAATCTAATTATCTCTTTCTGTATATCAAAATCGCTGAGAAAAGGAATGAATGAGCCACAGAGAAAATATTTGCAATCCATATATTTTAAAGGGAACTTGTGTCCAAAACTTATGAAGAACTCAATAATAAACACATAATGTGTTATTTAAAACTATGCAGGCTATCAGTATAGACATAAAATAAAGATGAATTAAGTAACATGAATAACAAATATGATTTAATATATATTAATGTAGTAAATAGAAATATAAAAAACTATAATAAATATACAAATACGATGAAACACAATAATAAAAATACCAAAAAAATGGAAAAGATTTGAACCTACCCTTTGCAAGGAATATAGGTAAGTAGAAAATAAGCACATGAAAAGGTGTTTAACATCTTTAGTCACCAAGAAACTGTAAATTAAAATCACCACAAAATGTCCCTTACTCCCGCCATAATGGCTAAACTTTGACAGATGTTGGTGAGGATGAAGAGCAGTTGGTAGGGTATAAAAAGGTATAATTGCTGAATAGAATTCTTAGCCATAGTTCTTATACATGTAAACTCTTACCTACCCTCTAACCTAATGTTCTCATTCTTAAGTACTTGCTCAGGAGAGGGCATGAAATCGTGTACACACAATGTCTTCAGTTATAACGTTCACAGTAGCTAAATTCAAAATAGGGAAGATCTTAGAAAAACTTGAAGTGTTTACTTTGCGGTGAATGGATAAACAAACAATGGAGCACCACTTGGCCACAAAAAGAAAAGAGTTACTGATATGTGCATATCATGCATGATTCTCCAAAACATTATGCTGAGTGAAAGAAACCAGACCCCAAAGAGCACATCTCTTATGATTCCATTCCATGGAGCTCAAGGACAGTTGCAACTAACCTGTCGTGATAGCATTCAGACAAGCAGTTGCTTGGGGGTGAGAGTGGGAAGGGGAAAATTGACTGGAAAGAGGCAGGAGGGAACTTTTGGGTAACGGAATTCTTCTATAGTCCAATTAGCATGTGCATCACATGGGTGACAGATGCATTTCTGTCCAAACTCATAGAAACATGCCCTCAAGATCCATGCATTTTTGTGTCTGTAAATGCTATCTTGTGGCAGGCAGAAAAATGTCCCCCCACCCCCACATCGGTCTTGAGGTGGGAAGATTCTCATCTCATTATTCTCTGGCATTATCCAAAGGAGTCCTAGATGTAATCATATGCATTCTTGCAAGAGGAAGGCCCGAAGGTCAAAGTGAGAAAGAGAAGATTTGATGATGGAGGCAGGGCTTGGAGTGATGCTGTTACTAAAAGGGGACCATGAGCCAATGAAGACAGCCTCTAGAAGCTAGGAACCGCAAAGAATGGATTTTCCCCTGGAGCCTCCAGGAGGAACACAGCCCTGCCAACTTCTTGATTTTAGTCCTGTAAGGTCCATTTTTGGACTTCTGACATTCAAACTATAAGATGATACATTTGTGTGGTTTTAAGCCACTAAGTTTGTAATAAGCAGCGATAGGAAACTAAGATATATCAGCATAATATACTTCATTTTATTGCATTTCACAGGTACTGTGTTTTTTGCAAGGTGAAGGCTTCTGGCAGTCCAGCATGGATCAAGTTTATTGGCACCGTTTTCCCAACAGCATTTGCTCACTTTGGGTCTCCGTGTCCCATTTTAGTAATTCTCACAATATTTCAAACTTTTTCATTGTGCAATCACAGTGTGCCTCTTGTATTTGTTACAGTGGTCTCTCATCAGTGACCACGGCTCACCAAACCTCAGGGCTGGCCGGCATCTTTAACAAGAAAAGATTTTAAAATTAAGGTTTGTACATTTTTTTCCACAACATAGGCCATTGCACCCTTAGTAGATTACAGTACAGTGTAAACAGAATTTATAGGCACTGCGAGATCAAAAAAATTCATTTGACTCCCTTTATTGCAGTGTTTGCTTTATTGTGATATTCCCTTCATTGCAGTGTTTTGGAACCAAAACTGCAATATGCCTGGACTTCATTTTTGAAAAAAAGTATTTAAAAATGCACTTAAGTGAGCAGTCCCACGGGCTACAAAAATAAATAAGCGAACAATTAAAAAATGTTAAAAAAAAAAAAAAAAGGCCGTGTGGTGCAACAGACCTGGGCCCTACTGTGGATTGTGCCCTCTGCCTATTTAGCGGTTCAGCAGCCATAGAAACGTTGGCAAGTTTGTAACATCCCTGAGGCTCAGTTTCTTAATCTACAAAATCAGGATCGTTAAACCTGGCTCACCTCTCAGAACTGTCATGAAGATTAAAAGCAATAAAGTAAGAAAGCAGTCTACCAACCAAAGACTGCACGGTAAAACCTCATTATGATGCTGGACTTTTATCCAGCATCAGTGCGTATATGACCGAGTTGGTAGGGCAGCTTGAATACTGCCCCTCGTGGGAAAGATAACTCCAGGAGAGGGGTGAAGGTCATCTGCAGAGCTTATCAGATTGTCCTTGTTCATTATTTTAAAAATAACTTTATTTTGAAATAGTCTAAGACTCAGAAGTTGCAAAAATGTGTTCCCGTTCTTTTCAAAGAGTTGGCAGCCTAGTTCTTTCTATTTATTGCACTCTGCCTGGTGTTCTGGAACTTTCTTTGATTTACTGAGTTCTAATGGTAAGAACTCAGCTCTGTGTGCGCTCACAAGGTACCTAGCACTGTGTCAGCACTTCATATATGTCCTTGTCGTGTAAGCCTCGATCAGTAATAACACAAAGGAGAGGTTTTAGTTATTCCTATTTTTGTGGGCGAAGAATCCAAGGCATAGACATGTTCAGAAAGTTACCCCGGTCTGCAGCTCAGAATGTGGGTCCAGTATTTCAGCCTGGCACCTGACTGCAGGGCCAAGCACAGAAATGTAGGAGGAAGTCCATCCTTGCATCACAGAATAACTCAGAGACATTTCTATTATTTCACACAATGTGCATGCAGGGGAAAGTGCATGCATACACCCGAGGGAGGGATTCTTACGCTGAGTCAGGAAATAAAGGCAAAACAGGATTTATGACAAAGAAAGAGAAGGGAAAAAGAAGCTGAAGACTGGAAACAGTGAGCATTTTTAGCAGTTTTTTTTAAACACTGATTAACTGGCAACTAAGAAGGTCAACCTGGGTATTTTGTTCTTGAGCGGTCCTTCTAAAGGTCAAACAACTTTTCCCATTTTTTATTGATTCTCCATAGAACTTTGGGAGATTATCTGGCCAGCATGAGAGACAGGTGCCCCCATTAAAGAAGGCCAGATTTCCTTTGTCAGTTCCTCCTCATTCATTGGCCAGGGATCCTCACCATTTCCCTCTTAACAGAATTTCTCATTTGTCAGGCTTAAGGACTGAGTTCATTATTTAATAACAATTGAATTTATTTTGAAGTCCTGGCAATTCATGTCACTTAATGTTTCCTAGAAGTTTTGCTACCATTCTATTTCTGTGGTCACTGTCCTGGTCATAGCCCTCATAACTCCATGTCCTATAAACTTGTTGATGAGATTATCATCAGACTCATTTCCCTCAATCTCTCTGGCTCAAGAAGTCACAAGGATTTGCTATAACCTTGGGCGGTGAAATCAAGCTCCCTTGCGTGGCCACCAAGCATCTTTCCCCCTCCTCTCCTCTCCATCTCCAATCCTATTTTTTCCTTTCCCCCTAAAACATACATATGAGTCAACTCAGGCTGCCTTAACCAAACATCACAGACGGGGTGACTCGGACAACAGGAGTTTATTTCTTTCAGTTCTGAAAGCTAGAAGCCTGAGATCTGGGTGCCAGTGTGGTCAAACTACAGTGACAGCTTTCTTGCAGACAGCTACCTTTTGCTGGGTCCTGTGTCCATGGCAGTGAGAGAGAGAGTGGGCATGCTGTTGAGTTCTGGTAACCCCACCAAAGGGCTCCATCCTCATGACCCCATTCGGGAGGAGAGTACCATCTCCAAATACCATCCCATGGGAGATGGGGCTTCCACATGGGAATTTGGGGGGGGGGGGCACAATTCAGTCTGTAGAAATATTTATTCCGTTTCACATGCTCATATTATTTGCTTTAATCCCACTGGTTCATTCCCTCTAGTTGGACTGCTTGCTTTTATGGTCCGATAATCTTCCTTTTCAAAACCCAATCCTGAATTCTAAGAAGCACAGTTTTAGTTTAATCCTTCTTTTGTTGGATTTTCTCCCTTTTCATAAAATATTCCTTTGTGCCATTTTAGTTTATATATGTTTGATCTTAGCGTTTTTGCTATATATTTTTATTCTAAAATTACAATTGGGTTGCAGTGAGGCAAGTGCCATGTTTTGAAGAATGAGTTCTGCTATAAAGAGAATCTCTTTATTATGAAAAGATTCTGACAGTCTAACTGGTGGGCTACCTATCTATAGCAACTATAAGACTCCATTATAAGCAAGACAGGGGAGAAAGCACAGTAACTGAGAGTTGATTGTGGCAAGATTTAGAATCATAGGATTTTCAAGCTTTTATTTGTCATATTACGTGTTTGAAGAGTTCATGCCTTGAGAAGGGACTTGTTTAAGATCATATAGGTAGGTAATGGTGATATAGACCCAGGTCTCTTGGTTTCCATTCTACAGTTTGTGAATTCAAATGTAATTTTTCAAAGGCGACCAAGTTGGATCTATTAGTTTTCTGTTGCTGTTTAACAAACTATGACAAATGTAGCAGCTTAAGATACACATTTATTATCCCATAGCTTCCATGTGTCAGGCGTCTCAGCGCGGTGGAAACGAGTCCTCGCTTAGGGTCTCCCAAGGCTGCAGCTAAGGTGTTTGAGAGCTGGGGGTCCTCCTCCAAGCTCATGTGAATATTGGCAGAATACGTTTCCTTGAAGCTGTAAAACTCATGGCAGCAAACTCATTGCTTCTTCACGGCCCACAAGAGAGAGGGAGGATGTTGTTTCAAATCTCTGGACGGTAAACCTTTTAAAAGGCTTACCTGATGAGGTCAGGTCCTTCCGGGATAATCTCCGTTTTCATTAACTCAGAGGAGACTGATTAGGGACCTTATATTTGAAAGAATCGCTTTACTTTTGTCCTATAATGTAACCTAATCATGGAAGGGACAGAGATCATATTTGAAGTTCTCACCCACACTGTAGGTCAGATGGTTATACTGGGTATGTGCATTGTGTTAATTTTTTAAAAATTAAGGAAAGCAGAAACAGGAAAAACAAAGTCATTTCTAGTTTGGCTTTCTGAATAAAACACCACGACATATTTCTTTCTAGGCATTTGTTCTTGTTGCTGTTCCATACTTCCCTTGGGTTTTTTTTTTTTCCATACTTTAAAAATAGAGTCATACAGTGTATATAACTAAATTTGATACTTTATTCATTTAGTTTTATTTTGTAAGAATCTACATGTGGTTATATATCACCCCTACGGACATACTTTTTCCCTTTACTAACCATGTCTTTTCAGTGTGGGGGGGCAGGGAATGGAAAATGTAGATAAGCAAAAAGGGAAAGCAAATCAACTCAAATTATAATATTCAGAATTAAACCTTAGTAACATTTTATGTTAATACTTCTAGATTTTTTGGTCTGGGTCTGAATATATGAGTATACTCCTATATGTTTTAAGGTGGAGAAAATTTTTTTGCCTTATGTCTCAGCACTCAAATTTCCCTTTGGTGGGGGCTGATGTCCCATGATTTAAGAAAGATATTCTGGAAAAAAAAAAAAAAAAAAAAGGAAAAATACTCTGATAATTCCTCGGGGCTTAAGATGAGATCCTGAGTTTCAGGATATTGGATGGTGTCAGGATTTCAGAGAAGGAGGAAGCTGCTCTGAAGGAGAGGGCAGAATCCGGAGCTCCCAGGAGACAGGGGAGGTGGGAGCGAAGGGCCAGGGTAGGAAGGGAGGAGAGGCAGAGAGGTGATTATACGCTGCTGGACACTGTGATGTGACTGCCCGTGGCCCTTTCCCCGGCTCAGCTTTTACTACAAACTGCTAAAATTTTAAATTCTTAGTGTGAAGGATTTGTTGATGCAATGCAGGGTTTCTCAGCCTTGGAACCATTGACATGTGGGGCTGGATAATCCTTTGTTGCACTGGAGAGTGTCAGCAGCATCCCTGACCTCTACTGGCGGATGTGGATGGCAGCCCGGCTCTTCAGCTGCGACAACTGAAAGTATCTCTAGACATTGCCAACCATCCCTGGGGAGCAAAATCAGCCCCGGTTAAAAGCCGCTGTTGTAATGGGAATGGTAGAAAGGGCTACATGTTGTGTTAGGCAATTCTGTCTAGGCTGAACTGCATTCTCCTGAGTCTCTTTCCTGGATGTTTCTGGTCCTGGTGTGTTTCTGGTCACCCTCCTGGTGCAAAGAGGCAGCTGGACTCTCAAGGGTTCGACTCCCCTCAAATCTTTCAACATTTCCACCAGTAGGCGCCTTGAGCTTCATGGAGAAGGGCTCTGGTTTCTGGAGGATGCCACTATCATTATATTAGTTTGCCAGGGCCACCATAGCAAAATACCAGACTGGGTGGCTTCAGCAACAGAGATGGATTTTTCTCATAGTTCTGAAGGGAGAAGTCTGGAGTCAAGGTGGGGTTGCTTTCTTCTGAGCTCTCTCCTTGCCTGGTGCATGGCATCTTTTCTCTGTGTCTCCACATCATCTTCCCTTAGTGTGTGTGTAAGGATTCTAATTTCTTCTTCTCATAGAGCTACCAGACGTATGGGATTAGGGCCCACCCTAATGAGTAATTTTAACTTAATTATCTTGTTAAAGACATTATCTCCAAATATGGTCATATGCTGAGATGCTAAGATGTATTAGTTGGGGTTCTCTGGAAATGGAAAAACAAACGATAAGAGACACACAACATATATAAAATATATAGTATAATGTATAAGTAGGATATAAGTGTGTATATTTATAGATACAAGTGTATGCATACCTATATATACTTATAGATATTTCCTATTTATATTGGTTATGATATAAGTACATTATAATAAAATATTATATTATCTATATTTTATGTAGGATAATTTGTATATAATAAAAGGAGATTTATTATTAGGAATCAGCTCATCCAGTTATGGAGTTTGAAAAGTCCCAGAATCTGACCCCTGGAAGCTAGAGATCAGGAAAGGCAAGAGCGTAATTATAGTCTAAGTCTAAAGGCCCGAGAACTAGGGGAGCTGCTCCATGGGCTAAATCTCAGTTCAAGTGCAGGAGAAGACTGATGTTCCAGCTCAAGAAGACAGGCAGGAAGAGAATTCTCTCTTCCACTTTTCGTTCTGTTCAGGCCCTCAGCAGATTGGATGTGCCCACCCAATCTGGTGGCGGCGGAGGGCGGGGGGTGTCCATTTACTTTGCTGAGTTGACCCATTCAAGTGCTAACCCTGTCCTGAAACAACCACACAGACCCATTCATGAATAATGTTTAATCTGGGCAACCTGTGACCCAGTCAAGTTGATACATAAAATTAACTGTCAATTGGGAGTGAGGCTTTCACCGTATGAATTTGGGGGTAACACAGTCCAGCCCATAGCAGTGATCAGAGTCAGAGGCCATAAGAACTGACGCGGGTTTAGCCTGTCATTGTGGACCCCAGCTTGTGTGTGTGGGCTCCAGCCCCTCCTTCTTTTCCCCATTTTACCCCATATTCCCTTCCTGCCTTTCTGCCCTTTGGACGGCAAGTTCTAATATCAGGTGCAAAGACAGAATATTTAATCAACTCCCATGACTGTGTAAGATCAGACCTCTGTAACAAATACCTACAATGTATGTAAGTACCCAATTTGAAATCTGCTTCTCTGATTGAACCTGGACTGATAGAGCCGGACAGAGGCAGAACACCAGGGGGAAGAACCTGAGGGGTGGGGAAGCCAAAGGGACCTAAATGCGGATCCATCTCCACCTGCCACCTCTCGTGTTTCTTCTTGAACATGGGGGGAAACTACACACTGCCCCAGGGTTGATAATTAGAGGGGTCATAGACATTATTAATATTTTTTGTTGTTGTTATTGTTAGAGAGAGAGAGAGAGCAAGAGCAGGGGAAGGGGCAGAGGGAGAAGGAAAGAATCTTAAGCAGGCTCCAAACTCAGCAGGGAGCCCAACATGGGACTTGATCTCACAACCCTGAGATCATGACTTGAGCCAAAATCAAGGTACCCCCCCCCCGCTTTTTACTTAGAGTGTGGGGGGGGTATAGTCTTTTACAGTATGAGTTGATGCAGTATTTTTTCACCTGCTAAGAACAGCTGTCTTTCTTCTTCATTTGGTAGCTAAAGGAAAGCGCATCTGTAGCTGTGGCAACAATTTATAGGGTGAGACAAAGATGCCAAGGTCATGATTTCTAAGGCAGGATGGGTTTTGATGCGGCACGGAGAAAAGAATTTATTTTCCTATTCCGGAATAGGAAAGAAGAGAGAGGTAACAGGAGCCCCTAATTGCTGCAGCAGAACTGGTGAGTGGCCATGAGCAGAGGAGGAAGAGTGCTCCCCATGACCCCACTCTGCCTCTCCCCACCCAGACGTGTCCTGGTACCATCTGTGCCTGTGCGGGGTGGGTTGCTGGCAGTCATGAGCGATGTCCAGGACAGGAGAAAAATTCCTTCCTTGAATCGAAGGGTTTGAAATACAGACGTTTTTGTGCCTTGTTTTTTGCTTGAGCCTTTTGAGAAATTGTCTTAGTCTGTCTGAGCTGCTCTGACAAAATACCGTAAACTGGGAGATGCATCAACAATAGGAATTTATTATTTCTCACAGTTCAGGAGGCTGGAAGTCTGAGACCAGCATACTGACAGGTGGGTTCTTTCCCAGGGTGAGAGCCCCTTCCCAGGGTGCAGCTTGCAGACTTCTCACTGTATCCGTGCAGGGCAGAGCACAGAGAGGGAGAAGCCTCTCAGGGGACCCTCGTGGGGTGCCAGTCCCCTTTAGGAGGGCTCCATACTGACCCCGTCCAAAACTAATCCTGTCCTAAATGTCCCACCTCCTAATGCCATCGTATCGGTGGGGGAGGGCTTTATATGTGAGTTCTGGGAGGTTATAGAACCCATAGATTCTCCTAACACGAGGCCTAGGGAAGCTGTGAAAATGGGGACATGGACGGTCTAGTCACAGGAGGATCCAGAGTGCGGCTTGGAATGTGGAGAGGATCTGAATGTTCTTATGTGCTCAGGGAGAGGGAACGTGGAACCTGAGAACCGGCCGGCTGGTTGCCGGGAACAGAGAGGGTGGATAGCCATAAAATACGTGGCTGAAGACACAGAATCTTGTGTGTCACAGGACCAACCTGTGAGCCAGGTCAGCAGGGGGAGCCACCGCTGGGCTCAGAGAACAGTGCAGGAGATCAGGGGCCGGGAATGCCTCCCCACCCTCCACCCCCTAATCCTGCCGCTTTGTGATGTCAACTTCCCCTGGATTTAAGATGTCCCCTGGGATGGGGTGTGACTAGATCTTGGACTGGTTCAGTTTCCCAGTGGAGGTGATCAAAACAAAACCAAAGCAACCAGAAGCATTTGCTTTATTAGAGTAAAGAGAACGTAACCCCTAATAGATGAAATTAAATTGCCTGCTATTATTGAAGGGGCTGGCACGGAGCTGAGAAATCGAAATGAGCCGTATTGCAGATTATTCGGGGCTGTGACGCTGGACGTGCACACCTGGTATTCCCTCAGTCGGCCTGACGATCGTTACCATGACCTGAAAATGAAAAGCATCGTTCTCTTGTTGCCTGCCACTTTCCCGGGGAGCCGGATCTCAGACACACCCTTCTAGGTCCCTGTCCCAGACCGCGCGGAGCTCGGCCTGGTGCTCTTGATGGCCTCGTTCGCCCCCTGGTGGCCATTGTTTGATAGGGTTCCCTGCTCCTTCATTCACCCAGTCTGATTCAGTTCTGGTGGCCTATAGGAAAAATGGCCTGAGGTTCCCAAGTTTATGGATGGCTCTTGGCGACATACATGTGGCTATTTCCTGAAAAGTATGTCCTAATAGCATTAGGACGGCTGAGGCAAGATGAATCAGCGCCTACTGTGCCCAGACAGGTCTCTCCTAGGACAGTCTCAGCCCTGGTATAATTGTATCACAAAACCACCTTTTCCTTCTCTATGGTGTCTTCTTAGCTTCTCCTATCCTGCTGGGAGGTCTCATCTGAGGCCATGTTGTCCTTCTGACATATTCCATTACATTAAAAAATGTATAAACTTTTAATCTTAGAACAGTTTTAGATTTACAGAAAAGTTTGTGATGATAGCTGCATTCCTGTATATTCTGTACCCACTTTCCCCTGTTGATAACATCTTATAATCCTTTTTTTTTTTAAAGATTTTATTTATCAGAGAGAGAGAGAGAGAGAATGCAATTGAGAAAAGGAGAGATGAACCGGGTTTGGGGAGAGGAGGGGCAGAGGGAGAGAGAGAGAAGCAGACTCTGGGCTGAGTAGGAAGTCCAATGCTGACCCAGGACCCTGGGATCATGAACTGAGCTGAAGGCAGACACCCAACCGACTGAGCCACCCAGGTGCCCCAACATATTATGTTCCCAAGGGACATTTGTCACAATGGATGAGCCAGTATTGATACACTTTTGTTAATTAAAGTCCATACTTTACCCAGCCTTCCCTTTTCACCTTCCTTTTTCTGTTCCAGGATCCCACCCAAGGTACCACATTGCATTTAATCGTATCTCCTTAGGCACCTCTGGCCTGGGACACCTTCTCAGGTCTTTCTTGCTCTTGATAAGATTGACAATTTTGAGGGATACTGCGGGGGTATTTTGCTGAATGCCCCTCAATTGGGACTTAACTTGATGGAGGTGATAGGTTTTGTGAGGAAGACCACAGAAGGGAAAGGCCCTCTCCATTGTGTCATATCAAGGGTATATATGACTGATATGACTCATCACTGTTGATGTTGACCTTGATCACTTGGCTAAGGGGTAGCGTTTATCAGGTTTCTCTGCAATAAAGTTCTCTCCACCCCTTCCATGCTATTCTCTTATACAGCCCTGTTCTGTCACTTTTGAATCCCAGTGAGAGAGAGCCCATGTCTCCAGCAGTTGCTGTCTTTCTCAAAGCCAGTCCATAAGCAATTTATTATTTGTGGTATGAGGCACATTAAAAATTAGAAAATATTAATCAAAAATGCTTTAAGAACTTCCTGGCAATTCAAATTGTTATAGCCTCAGCACAGTAGCTTCCCAAAACTGGAATTAAAAAACCATCTAAGAACTTCAATGACTCAAGAAAAAAAAATCACATAATTGGGCACTACTGTCAATAGAAAAGAAATTTTGTGGAAAATCTGATTAAACAACATAATTAGATATATTGCTGAAATTAGGCAAGAAAAATAAATATTTTGGAATTACTGTGTAATTTGTAAATTACGTATGTCTTTATGACTCACCCATATGTGACCACAACAGAACACCCAGGCATGTGCAATAATAATTAAATTCAGCTGTCTGATATTTGCCCACTTGCATTTAGATGATTATAGCTTTGCACACTTCTTGTGAAGATGTATTTGTTTTGACAGGAGAATAGAACATATTTTGCTTAATTTATAACTTTTAGTTTGTTAGAGACATGATTTATGGGCCTCCATTCGTCCTCGTGCCCTGAACCCTGAAATACTAGAGGCAGGCCAGGCGGATGTGTCCGTTGGTGTCCATTAGTGGAGGAACACAAGCATGGCACTTGGCATCGCCGAGGGAAGCTTCCCTGCCCACTTTCATATCTATTTAGACTATATATTTTTTAACATATCTTAGAACTGGAGGAGGCTATAGTGGGTTATAGCTGATGGGTTAGAAGTACAGGGAACAACCTGGGCTTGCTACAGGCATCTGAAGCAGAGTGCGTGTGTGTGGGGGGTAGTATTGTGGGAATGAGTCCTTCACCTGAGCGATCTGATGCTGTCTCCAGGTAGAGAGTGTCAGAGTTGAGTTAAATTGTAGAACACTGTAGCCCTGGTCACAGTATTACTTGGGTGGGGACCTCCCTGTGTCAGAAGCGCAGGAAGTGTGGTAGGAAGTAGAGGAGAAACCCAGCAGGACTGAGGTGTTTCTTACTCACTTGGTTATACTCCATGACATTTATTGCAGTTTGCAGTAAAGTTTTAAATTTATATATTATCTGTTTAGTATTTGTTTCCTTTATTGAGATTTGAGGAGGATAAATCTCACTTTCTTCTTTCTTTGGGTTCAGAGTCAATTAAGAAATAAGACACAGGAGTCAGACAGAAATAACACATTACTGGTAATGACACTACTCCGACAACTTTGCTCCTTGCTGGTGTTTATGACTCATTCAAAGGGAGGTAGCTTAAGTTTTTGAGAGTTTGCCTGGACCCTTGGAGGACATATACAATACTTAGAACCCCCCACTCCCCCACTTTTTTCAGGAGATATTGTAAACATTTCTGGGGATTAAAAAAATCATCACACTCTCTTTATATTTATTTTTTATTTAGAGAGTGTGAGTGGAGTACGGATTGGGGGTGTGGGTGGGGAGGGGCAGAGGGAGAGAGAGAATCTTCAGCAGGCTCCACACCTAGTGCGGAGCCTGCCCACGGGGCTCAATCTCACGACCCCGAGATCATCACCTGAGCTGAGGTCAACCCACTGAGCCACCCAGGCACTCGAATTGCAATCTCTTTTAATGAAAGCAGTTGCCAAGTGGAATGTGGAGAGTAGAATTGCAAGAGAGAGGCCATGAGGGTCTGGACACCCAGCAGGACAGGGGTGGGTCTTTCTCAGAATGTTGGGCTGGGGGTGATGGAAACGGATATTTAGGGGGAAAATCACCCAACATCCCAGAGTCCTGAGCCTATAGGCACCCTAGAATCTCTGGCTTAAAAGGAAAACCCCAATTTTCCACTCCTTTTGAAAGGATACTTTGTAAGAGGGAGATTGTGTGAGCTTGCCAGGGCCCATGAACTGGGAGAGATAAGAACGGAGTGGTGAGAAATAAGTCAGGGTAACTCGAATATTCCCCAGACGGAGTAGAAACTTTGTATGTTCATTGAGAGTTAAGTAAAGAAAGCCACATTAATGTTTGCAGTGAGACTGTGGGCTGGGACATGTCAGCCCTTGCTGGGCCCAGGAAGTGACCAGGTGGAGGTGAGCCTGCCAGGTGCACTTGCAGGAGGTAAATTAGAGGGAGGAGCTGTAGGAAGATGTGAGAGGGCTTGCCTGGCATATAGATCAGAGGCAAGGAAATAAAAACACTGTTACCTCTAATGGAGAAGCTCAGATCCCGCAGCAGCCCTGAAGGGCTGCTGTTAGTGGAACAAACTAACAGCTTATACTCAAATGGGAGTTGAGCAAAAGCCATTGCTAGAAGGCATGTAAACAAAAACTGCCCCTTAGACCTGAAGGCCAGGCAGCCAGGCACAGAAGAGCATTTCCTGTGTTTGAAGCTAAAGAAACAAAGGTTCAAATTCAAGGTTATGTGCGGTGATTGCTCAGTGGGGTTGACTCTAAAAGAGCATCTTTACACACAGCCTAATGACCCAAATAAGGCAAGTACAAGCTCCGAAGCTCTGACAGCGGCAGCAGCTAAGTAAGCCACTCTGTCCACATGGGGCATGCTGGCTGTTCCTTGTTTATGTCATTTTGCTTTAGATCCCAGTTTTTGCTAGGACTGTAGTAGGAAACGTAGTAAGTCCAACCTTAGGACAGAGCGGCCTTTAAACATGTAGGCAGCACTCAAGCCAATTACCTGCCTTGGGCAATTTTGTGAGCAGGTAGCTGGGGAGACAGAGCTGAGTTTGCAGACCCGTAGCTTCTAAAGCCATTGATTTTGAAGGCTAAGGGGCTTACCTAGAATGGCAATTTTACTTTGACTTTTTAAAAAGGAAAGTTTAGGGCTAGATTGGTCCTTTGATATCTTCCAATCCTACCCTCTCATTTTAGAAAAGGTAACAGACCCACAGAGGTCACAGTTTTTGCTAATGATGACACCTTGTTAGTGGTCAGTCGGGATTCTGGTAACTCGGAGGTGTGCTCTGATAAGACAGGGATATGGGGAATTTATGTTTGAGGGGTATGTTTGACAAGCTGGTCAGCAAGGTCTCCTGAGGGTGCCTGAGGGTTCCCTCAGTCCACTTGTCCCCATGCATAGGTCTTGTGGGAACCTCTGGCTCTCTGGACAGCCATGGGGTTGACTTGAAAGAGCCCCAGGACCATCAGTGAGTCCTGCGTGAATAGTTTCCTTCATGAACGAGCTTACCATCACCACCACCACCAACACCACCACATGGTCTCTGGCTACCTGTAGTGGCCCGCGGGCTAGGAGCACAGCAGAGGCTTTTGTGCTATTTTCTTACCTTAGAAATTTCTCAGGAAGAGAGCTGATACATAGGCCCCTGACATTTGGGGATGGGGGGAGACTCAGCTTTGGATACTCAAACATCAGATTTGAGAAGGAGAGGTCAGTGCCTCCTGCCGTTGATCAGCTAAGTCTGCAAGACTGATCTCCTGCCTCTCCCCTTCTCCTGGCCTCTTTTTAGGCGGGAACATCTTCTTTAGGCTTTAACTCACCATCAAAGCCACCTCCTCTGTCCCTTTCTGCCATATTTTGGAGGTCTTTCGGAAAGGTGCTTCCCTCCTGTAAGAGAGAAAGTAACATCCAGGGATGTCAAAGAGCTGATGGCTGACGGGAGAATATAAAGCGATGATGTCAGCTTTCCTTCCATTTCAGAGCCAGCCCCAAAGCTATATTAAGCTACTGCACATAGCATTATTCAACAGATCTTTGTTGATTGAACGAATACATTTGCAGTAACAAAGAGAAGATTGCGATTTCAGAACACGGTGGGGTATGTTTAACATTGATTCTCTGATCTTGGGGAAAAGAAAACAGAAAAGTAATTTTCATCTAATTTCAATCAGAATATTCTGGAGTCGAAAGGGATCTTAGTGATTATTTGGTTTCTTTGTTGTTTTACAAATAGGAATTTAAAGACTTGCATTTCTCGCTGTCCTAACCTTGGTTCAATAACATATACTCAAATATTTTCATTTTTTGAATTGACTGTAATATATACTGGATAGATAGCCAGACTGGTCTTCCCTCAAATAGCCCATTCCCTGCTCATGTTTCCTGAATGTTTGCTTGTGGAGTAGCTCATTAAGCTGCGAAACAAGTGGTAGCTTTGGGGTCTTAATGCCTTAATCCTAAATCTTGCCGTTCCTAAGTGGGCCCCTTGACGTTTACAAAAACTGCCCGAGGTTCAGATTCATAAATCCTGACAATGTTGTTGCCAGGGCTGTTTTGAGGAATACAGTTTAAAAAAACCCACAAACAGCCTCCCCCCCCCTTTTAAGCTATTACATACTACTAGCTATTAAGTAATTTAGATAATCTAGAATGTTAATAACCAAGACCTGTGCTGCAAAACACCACCAGGCAAATAGATGCAGGATAGCAGTGTAGTTCCAGCTCTTGGAGAAGTGAAAGGAAAGGCAACAAGAGGCCACAAAGCTTTAGGCCCATCATTCAAGCTGTGGAAGCTTCCCCGTAGCCTGAACCATGTTTGGCACACAGTAGGTTCTTAATAAATACTTGTTAAGTGATGAATGCATAAATCTATAAAAAGAGGGTGCTTTTAAATAATGAACTAAAAACTGTATCAGAACAAGTCTTAACTTGGCCCTGCTTGAGCACCATCTAAAGATACTTCTGCGGGGCGGAGCGGCGGGGGGGGGGGCACTCAACGCATGATACATACATTGTTGCAAAGCTGCAACTGCTACTTCTCTCATTCATCCATTGAACTGACATTTAGTGAGTATCCACTACTTATAAAACACTAGAGATACAGCTTGGAACAAATTATGCTTGATAATAATCCTATAGGAAAGTGTATGGGCTTTGAAATCGGACATACCTGGGTCTGGATATGCTCTTACTACTAACTACTCTAGGCTCACTTTTCTCATCTGTAATGTGGGGATATTAATGTATCACTGAAAGTTGGGTTGTTATGGTAGATTAAATAAAATAAATAACATCTGTGATATTTACAAAGTCACTGAAAGTGGTCAGTTCACATAGTTTACTAGCAGTATTCGCAGTGTAGGGTTTTCCCAGGAATGTTTCAGATGCTATGGCTTTTCCCCACGAGAGGGCGGCATAACCACACTATTTGGAACCTGCTTTGCTTCCCACACAGATGGCTCTCAGTACTCAACACAGTGTTACTTTCCTATTGTGAGTTTAACGGAACACTTACAGGCCTAAATAGCTTAGAATAATATTTTAGAAGTGGCAGGTTCTAACCTCCAGGCTTCTATTCAACTGGGTATTGATAGGAACAATCAATTAAGTATTCTACACTCCAGATGTTGAGAATATTTTTGCAATTAGGACTCAGCTGGATCTGAATTTTTGAGTCTTAAAAATTAGGCCACGTTGCATGAAAGCATCAGGCTGTCTTTGCTTATATCCAGTATTTTATGGAATTGGCCAAGTGTTAGACTTAGGCCTCCTGGCTGCCATTTGAGATTTGGATTAATTCTACACCCTGTATGAGACATTCTACCACATAGAAGACACAAAGATGCCATCTTTCATTCCACAAATACTTACGGTGGACAAACTATGCACCAGGCAATGTTCTAGGTGCTGAGCATTCAGAAGGAGATTGAAAAAAGACAAGTTACATTCAGAAGGAGATTGAAAAAAGACAAGTTAAGGCATTATCACTGTCGTAAAGGAATATATCAATTGTATCAAATTCCTAAATGGAGAGTATCATGAAAGCAACAGCCAATGTGCTGAAACAATAGGGAAGGGCTGCTGGTTCTTGTATCAGGGCCTGTAACTGACGACTGCAGATCCCTTTGTCGGAGAGACCTAGCACTGGCCCTTGCTCATGGCTGATGCCCTGAACCGATGTGACATCCCAGCCGTGTGAACATGTGCATTAGTGATTCTAAATCTTCATGCCATGACAGACAGGTGTATTACTGGGAACTATAAGGAGTAAATAAGGGGACATTTGCTATTACTGTGGATCTCAGCATGGAAATCAGGCAGCCCAGACTGTAGCCTGCTTTTATCCTTCTGTGAGTCAGTCTCATTTCATTTTGCCCCTCCGTCTGTTAGGAGGGCAGAAACTTCATTTAGTCATTTTGTGTCTCTAATTCTGGGATGGGTGGTGCAGCAGGGGAGAGAGGGTGGTGTGAAGACACTAGTATGAGCACAGAGGCAATCCTTTAAGTCCTGGATGTCATCTGGGCTGTGGGCATCTCTTGAGAAGTCCATTACTTATATCGTCCCTGGTTATCAGTTCAATAAGGTTGCCAAGGAGACATCCATCCTCTCTCCCATAAGTTTCAGATTCATTAGCTCATACACCTACCTCCTGTGCCTTTACAGGCACATAGATTGCTTTATTTCACTCTGTGAGGCTGCTGTAGCCCTGTCTAGTTGTTCCAGAAGAACCGGGCGACTCTTCCTTCTCTGAACCTTGCTGCCTCTCAGGGTTCTTCCCTAAGAGTGGGGAGCCTATTTCCTGCTCTCTGATGCCTCACCTGAAGCCTTCCTGGGGATTTCAGTGCTTCCCTGGGATTGGCCCCAAGTGGCCCTTCCTCTGTGTCCCCAGCTTCTATGATCTTATTGCCTCCCCTGAGGCTTTCTCTCTCAAGCTTGGGAAAGTCTTTTAAATTGAGGAATGGGAGGGATCCTTGCTTTTTCTTCACGATTTCTCTCTAAACAGCTGTAACCCCAATTCTCTTTGTTTCACCTAATGCCTGGTCTTTTGGAAACACCCAAATCTAGGATGAATCTTGAAGGCTGTTTGATTTTCCCCTTGCTGTGTCTCAGTGCCTCCCTTCTCCCCACAAAACAAATCCAGGCTAACCTTGCTGCTCGGGGGTGGGTAGGGGGAAAAGGATAGAAAGGTGAAAAGGGATATAGAGAAAACACATTGGTTAACATTTCAAACACATTACCCTGCCATACCAATAATAAAGTACCAACATTTGTGAATGATTTATCTTTTTTATAAATTGGAGTGGTTTCAAGGTTATCCCTATAATAACTTTCATCCCCTTGTTCCTTTGGATTTTCAGTTTGATCATTGCTTCCTCAGGGAAGGGTCTCCTGACTTAACCCTCTTTTATGTTTTCATAGCACTCTTTTTCTCCTTCTACTAACACTTACTCTCATTTTTAAAAATTGTGGTAAAGTACAAATTACAAAATTTGCCATATTTAAGCTACAGTTCAGTGGCATTAAATACATTCACATCACTGTGCCCCTGTGACCACCAATCTATCCACAGAATTCTTTTCATCTTACAAACCCCAAATCGGTTTAACTTTATTTGTGTGATTCTTGGATGAATGTTTGCCTGCTGCATGAGAATCTAGGCTCTATGATGGTTCAGACTGTGCTCTGTTCTCCTCGTCACTATAATGTCTGGCACAGTGTGTCCCAGAGAGTGATTGCTCATCCAGTACTTACTGAAGGAAGGGGTGGTTCTCACTTGCTTTCCCTTATATGCATTCTTGAGTAGGAGAGAAAGGAAATAGGTACAGCTGGTGTGCCAGGAACTTTTCACAATCCTGGGTGCATGTGGGAATATGTTGTACAATTTAACAACATCTGGAGAAATTTGGGGTTAACATGGTAGACTCAAATTGCATCATTTCCCCAAAACCCAATGAAATAAGGAAAAATTGTAAAAGCAAACACAAGCAAAAAAGTCACTGAAGGAGGAAAGAGACCTAATGTAGATCAATAAACTTAAAACAAAACAAAAACAAACAAACAAACAAACAAACCCCCTAGCCACTGTGGAAACACAAGAGAAGATACTGGAACAGAGTAGAATTCCAGGTTGGCCTGGACACTCTCTAGAAGCTAGACCATCCAGAAGATAAGATAAGCCAGAGGCTGTAAAATTTTGAGAAGTCTTATGAATCACCCAGTAAGAAAAGGAAACTGAGTAAACTGACCTTGTGTTTTATTTCATCCCACTGAGAGATGGTGGGAATGGAACCTGAAAGAAAGGGCAGGGTATCTCCAGGTTTGGCAGGAAACTGGAGGAACCCATTGAAGTGCAAGGTGTCTTGCGATGTGAATGAGATACACGTGTTGCCAAAGGGTGACCCTTTGGACAGTACAGATACCAAGAGATGTGAAAGAGAGAGCAGGATTCAGTTTCTTAACCAGAGCTGTTCTACCCACCACGATCTCCAGTGAGCTGTCCATCTGTGTCTTAGACTTAAAACTAAGCTCCTTTTGGAGACAGTGGGAAGAGAGTCAAGAAGTCAGCTTGCTACTTCAGACCAGCTAGGAAGTCTATTCAGGACTGTTGAGCATGAACAATATATAAAGGCAGGGCAGCAGTGCACACCTGCTCCAGCAAAAGATGCAACAAACCACAAACCAAAGTGAGTAAGCAAGAAGTATATTACACAGAATCTATTCTAGAAAAAAAAAATAAAGAACAGAAGAAAATTCTTTGCAATTGCTTTATGTTATAGAACGATTTGACCTTATAAGAGAACAGATATAATAAATCAATAACTCAAAGATAATAAAACAATAGAGTACACTCAAAGAGTTTTATGGAGGACTGTGGAATTCAACTCAAGAACTAAAGAGGTCACTATGTAACTAATACTTAGGAACAGCAAGGAACAACATTTAAACTTGCTGAAAGTTGAATTATTAATATAGAAAGGCTTGAGACAGTCTTGGTAAGTGTAATTAAAAAGACAAAAATTAAAGCAATCAAATGGAAGCTAATAGATGTAAAATGCAGAAAAACAATAATAACCATAAGTGTAGGGGTGTCTCTGAAGATAACGTCAAAGAAATAATGAAGGAACTGTTGTCTGTGTTAAGACAAAACCAAGTCTGCAAATCCAAAGGGCACATATTATGTGCTAGAAAAATTAGAAGCGTAAAGCTCAACACTAAGACATGTTTTAGTTAAGAAGCCATTCTTTAGGAATCTAGAGAGAAAGAACAAGTCCTCTACAAGGAGGAAAACAAAACAAAACAAAACAACAAAACAGACTGGTCTCGGGTTTCCCCACAGTATTTAATGGCAGAAGACAATGGAACTAGAACTCTAAAGTCTTGTTGGGGAAACATTTGATCTTGGATCCTTTTACCTGTCTAAGATGATGTCCAGGTGTAAAGGGATGTTGAAGCACAGAAGAATTTAAAGAATGCAGCACCTGTGTGAACTTCTTGGGGGAAAAAAATACATGCAGGTAAAGCCAGCATGTGTGGGGCACTGAATTCAGATAAATGTAGAATTCGTGGAAAAACCGCTGGAGAAATATGGGTAAAAAACAAAGTGAAGGCCGGAAGCATGGACAATGTAAAAATGATACTATAACTAGCAAACATCAGGAAGCGGGGGGATGGGAAGTGTGTGAGAAGACGGAAGTCTTCATCTCTCATAGCAAATAGCAGGGAATGAAGAGACACTTGAACCAAAATAAGTAGCTTTAAAAAAGACTTGCAATCCTCAGATGTCTTTTAATGAACTAATTTCTTACCTGAGAGATATCTTTTTTTTTTTAAGAGTGCATGCACTAGGGAGAGAGGGGGGAGAGAGAGAGAGAGTGGGGGAGGGGCAAAGGGAGAGAGAATCTCAAGCGGTTTCCCTGATGGGTGCAGATTACTTGATGTGGAGCTCAATCCCATGACCCTGAGGTTATGACCTGAGCTGAAACTAAGTGTTGGACGCTTAACCGACTGAGCCACTCAGGCACCCCTGGAGATAGCTTTTTAAAAAACATTTTTTTTTTTAAAGTAAAGAAACATTTATTTGCTATTCAACAGTTTCTGCTGTTTCACTGTAGTTTTTTTTTTTTTTTTACTTTTGTAAACTAAAAGTAAATTTCAAATTAATACTTTTTAATAAAAAATGCACATATAAGAATAGCCCCATTTTAATAAATGCAGTTTTCCTCTATTTATCTGTCTTTTCTTCTTTGTACATTTAGGCATCGAAAGACATGTGTGATCATTTTAACTTAATATGAACAGTTATTCCTGGCTGTGGGATTTTGATTTTTTTTCTAACCTTTGGCTTCGTGTTTTCTATATTCTTTACATTTTTATAATAGACATGTAGCATTTTGACCAAACGGAGTGATTCTTAAATCTAAAAACCAAAGGAAAAGGGGAGGTCAACAGGACCTATTAATAGTGGTCAACTCTAGGGGGGTGGAAATTGGGTGATTGTATCATTTTTGATTTGTACTTTTCTGGATTTTTAATTTTTTAGTTTTCAAAAAGTTTGTAGAGAGGAAAATGAAAAGAAGGAGAAGTCGAGAAGATCTGCGTCATGTCAACTCAATAGCAATCTGCTGGCCTCATTTATGGTCTGCCTAAGAAATTCAGGGACAGGTTGATAGAAGGACTGGCTGGCCAGAATGGATTGTAGGATCTGTCAAAATAAGCTGCAGGATGACAAGCTGGTGTGGCACACAGCCACTCTTGGGTGGTCTCGGAGAAAAGTGACAGGGTCTGGGTACTGGGAGTCTCTTTTGAGGGACTAGGAAAATTGCAGAAGTTTCAAGAGAACAGTCAGACCTATTCATCATGGCATATACTTAAATGTGCCATGACTCAATTTTCCCCCTGAAGCATAACACCTAGTAAAGTCTGGGAACACTTATAGGTGTTAATTTTTTCATTGACTTTGTAATGGAATTTTATTTTACTTATTAAGCATTTGACACAGAGAGAAATACATTCGTGAGAGCCAGTGAGACAATAAAAGTTTTATACCAAAAATAAGAGCAGGTTCTGCTACAGTAATAGGAAGAGGATATGATATCTAAACAATAGGTAAAACATGAAAGAGGCATGGCTAAGAGGTGGCTGCATGGTGTCCTAACCAGGCTGGACCGATGCTTTCATGGCGCTCTAGACCGCAGGTATGGCAAAGGCAAAAGAGCATGAAGTTTAACGTCAAGTTCCTGCTCCTCCACCTCCAATTTTCTTCCCCAGGAAGTAGATTCCTTCTTCAGGAGGTGGAGAGCCTAAGATGGACGTTGTTGGGTTTGGTTCAGATGATGTGTGTGTAAAGCACGATGAATGGTGGAGTGGAGGTATTTACTCCTGGAGCGTGTGGGTGAGCAGAGCAAACCTCTTCTCTGGAGTGACCATCGACTAGCTGCTCCCTGAAAGGTGCTGCCTTTATTTCCAACTTGACCAGCTATCAACCTGTACCGGGAGTCCGCTGCAAATGAAACATGAATTGAACTTGATTCAGAGGGAGAGAGGGGACATTGTCGCTGATGGCTCTGAAACCGTAAGAGAAGAGCCTGTGTGTGAGGCCTGTGTGTTACTCTCGTGCGCAGAGAGCTGGAGGGACCACAGAGAGGAGCTGGTCCAGTATTCCCATTTTCCGGGTAAATACACTGAGATCCAGAGGGGTGAAGGCTGGCTGAGGCTCATACCTCCGCTTGCAGGAGTTTGAGTGAAAGGACTAGCTTAGGGAGAAGCACATGAGGTCAGAAAATAGACTGGGGAAAAAGAGTTGACTCTGAAACACCCCTGGCAGAGCCCACGGGCCATTTATTGGGGTGCTTTGATTCCAGCTGCATGTGTGCCATTGGGAGAACACGGTCCCTCCTTGTCACTAGGGAAGCCTTGCTGTCTTCTCGCCTCTCCTTGGTTCCTCTCCGGGTGAGCACACTGTCTAATTCTAGAAGCCTCACTAGTCAATAGCTGTTACCTGTGATGTGTTCACAGAAGACACCTGGACATTCTTGGATTGCAAAGAAGACTGTGTTGAGGGACAAAGTCAGGTCTGGACCCAGGAGTGCTCCTGGATCCAGAAGTGAAGGGCCACGGGCTGGGCACTGGTAGGAAGTGAAGGAGCTGGGGGCAGTGCGGTCAGGGATGAGGGAGGTCACTGCTCCTGGTTGTTGTGGTCTAACCTGGAGGGGTTTTCTTGCAGACCCTGGGAAGGAACAGCTTGGTGATGAAGTAGTGCACAGAAGACACAGGTCCACAGAGACCTGGGAACAGGTCGGGCTTTGCGGTTATTGCCTATTCTCCTCCTGAGACACAGGTCTTTAGCCCGAAGTCAGTAGATTTGGCCGACCTTATTCCTCCTGTGGGGATTGAAAGTTTGTATCTTGGAAGTATGTGCTTCGTCCAAGATGAGCCCCAGGCAGACGCTTGGACTGGGCTGGGCTGCGGTTTGCTGAATTTTTTGTTCAGCCCCCTACCTGCCTCCTCTCTGCTCACTCTTCCTTTCTCCAGGGTCTTCCCATTTGCAATATCGAGAAAGCACACATTTAGCAACTCCAGGAGAACAGAACAAAGATACTTTATGAAAAAGAGACATGATCTCATAGAAGAGGGATGTTTATTTACCCCAGCCCCAGAGAAGTTCATTCTAAGGGCACCATTTTAATGCCAATGAGACAAATACCTGTGGGGAAGCTGGATGCTTAAAATAAATTAGGACTCAAGTTTGGTCCTTGCCTCGGGGCTCTAAAGTCTGAAGGAGCTAGCCCAGATTTAAAGACAAACTCTCAAAGTTACTTTTTCCTCTCCATTGACTTTAATTTTTTTCATTTTTGCTGTTTTTTTTTTTTTCCCCTGAACATTTTGTATTTGGAGAGAGGGAGGAGAATGTTCTTGGGGAGTTGGGGGACCTGGGGTCCGTGGACGTCGGGTGTTAGTAGTGAATTAGAGAGAGTCACAGTAGGCGTTGGGGATCTTGCTGACCTTCAAGACCATTTCCCCCAGATTCCACGCTTCTCTTACCTTATTCCTTTCTTCTTCTTCTTCTTCTTCTTTTTTTTTTTTTTTAAGATTTTACCCATTTATTTGACAGAGATCACAAGTAGGCAGAGAGGCAGGCAGAGAGAGAGGAGGAAGCAGGCTCCCTGACAGGCAGAGAGCCTGATGTGGGGCTCCATCCCAGGACCCTGGGATCATGACCGGAGCTGAAAGCAGAGGCTTTAACCCACTGAGCCACCCAGGCGCCCCTCTTACCTTATTCCTGTTTTGTCCTCCTCCTGTGGCTGTGCTATGTCCACTGGCCTGTCCGTCTCTTACATGCTGAGCTGAAGATTCCATAAACAAGATCACCTCTTAGCTCTTGAGGAAACAGTCTGTTCTTAGGCTCAACACACAGTAGGTGCTCAGATAGTCATTAAAGTAATAAGTAAATAAGTTTTAGGTGAGACTGAGGCTCAGAGACCTGCTCATTCACTGTCCAAAGTTGCCTCCTAACAAGTAGCTGAAGTCAGGTAAATGCACATAAAAATAGTGAACTAGTGGATGCGGAGTATTGTCCGTGTCACGTGATTAGTCTAGGGTGTTAGTTGTCAGCTCACTGGGCAGGCAACGTGGCCTGAAGCCATCAGTCAGACTTCCCGGAAAAGACGGGGCTTGGGTTGAAAATGAAACAGTGAAATCGTGGGAGGGAGAGGCACAGGCTGTCTCAGGCAGGAGGGAAGGTTTGGGCCAAGGCCGAGGGACAGCAAGGTTTATGGATTATTTAGGCAACGCTTGGGAGACCAGTTTGGCTGAAGAAGTCTGAGTAGAGGCGCTGTGGCCGATGAGGCTGGAGGAGGGAGCAGAGGCCAGGCTGGGAAGCACTGGCCATCTTTGTCGTTGGCGTCTTCCTGGGTGTTGATTCTCCGGATGAAGTGGGCGCTTGGGTGCATGCACTGCTCACATGCTCCCCTTCGGGACCAGGTGTCCAGTGCCCGGAATGCTGTGGTTGAGTGCCCATAGCTTAGTCCCTCCCTGAAAAGGAACCGCCTCATTCAATGTTGTGCTCCCTCTGTTCATGACTAGTTGACATGGGGGTACAAAGGCCGAGTCCCCTTGCTCCAAGGTGGGCAAGATATATTTCTTTATTTGAGAGAGAGAGAGAGCAAGGGGAGGGCAGAGGGAGAGCGAGAGAGAGAATCTCAAGCAGACTCCCCACTGAGCGTGGAGCCTGACCCTAGGCTTGATCTCACGACCCTGTGATCGTGACCTGAGCTGAAATGGAGAGCGGGATGCTCAACCAACAGAGCCACCCAGGTGCTCCACAGTGGGCCTACTCTTAGCCATCTCAGCTTCAGGGCTCCTGTGTGATGGGCTGAGGTCTCTGTCCCCGTTCAAGGTCTCCCTCTGCCCAGTTCTGCTCCTCACCCCTTTGCAGGCATGGTTCAGCAGAGCACTTCCCATAAGCTTCCTGCGTGGAAATCTACTGTCTTAGCATCTGTTTCTTAGGGGACCTGACTTAACCCAGTTGACACACACGTGTTTCTAGAAAGCAGCCTCTAAGAAAACTGATTGCACAATGATAACCTCATTGCTGGTGGCAGGCGGAGTCATGCTAGCTGTTGGCCTGCTGTCATTGTGTCATCATTAGAACTCTGCCACGGGTGAGCTGGGAAGGGACAGGACGGAGGGAGAACACTGGTAGTTCAGCAGCTCAGGCACAGGGAAGGTTTGGGGGAAGTGGTAATGATAAGGACTTCTAATTGAATAGCTCTTGCTGGGGGGCTATTGATGCCCTGGTGAAGGACTGAGGCTGATCAATGGCCAGTTGAAGTCACTGACTAGTGAAGGCTAGAGGTCCTTCTTGATAGATATAAATACTCTTTACTCTTGCAGCTGGAGGGCAGAAAAAACTGAAGAGAAGGCTCTGTATTTAATTATAAGAACTGTAGATCTCCCAAGAAGGTTGAATTCACAGCCCAGCAGGTTTACTACACCAGGTCAAGACCCTGACTGGGAGGAAAGAGGACTTTGAAATTTGGCATGGGGACATTGGAGCTGATGCACTCAGAATTTTTTTAATCCCCAGAAACCCCTGAACCATCTGGGTCTGACTCTGCCCTGCAGTAATCTGAGGCTTCAGGGGTTGAAATCTGGGACTAGGAAGTTTATAATAAGACTAGAAATGAGGGGAAGAGTGTGGGAGATGATGGGAAGGAATGAGGTTTGTATTCCAGGAGTCTGATGCTCCAACGGCTACTAGAGTAGGAGGCGATTTGATACATTGATGAATAAGGTGTTGTAATAGAAATAAATATGTTTTGTCTATGTGAGATTAGGTATAGTAAATCTCACATGTCCTCAAGATAGAATGTATTTTTCTCTTTCCTATTTTCCAATTTCCATTTTCAGTTTTATGTCATGAAATAATAATAACAATTCTTGCAACAGTGATTACCCTAATAAATAACATTGTGCATTAGTGCATGTGAATGAAGAATGTACATTATAAATAATAATAGTTTATTTATGATACTGTCTCTACTCACCCTTCCTAGTCTCTCAGCAAGGTGCTTGGGGATCTCAAAAAGCTACCACATACATCTATCTGGAGGAGATATTGCTACATATGTATTTCACAAATAAGAAATCCTCCAAATGACAGTTCATAAAAAAATGGTAATTCTAGAATAAAAATCATTAAAGATGGTGGACATTTATTAAATTTATGTAGTACTGAAACTTGGTTTTATGAACCTGAAACTTAATTAAGACATTTTTGGAATACAAGTAGATAAAAAGTAGAGCATTATTTTATTTTTATTTTTTTAAAGTAGAGCATTATTGACTTCAGGTAGAAAAATACATTCATGTGGCATTTTTTTCTTATAAGCTATACATACCTTTTTAATTTCAGTGGTTCCCAGATGTTTGGATTTTTGGACTGATAAATTAAAAAAAAATTTTTTGAGGACCAACATGGGTGGCAGTCTATTTTGTGAATTAAGTTTATTTGAAAAAAATATCATTGTTCTTTTAATATCATTAGTCCCTAAAAAGAATGAATATTTAACAGTCAAAAGGTAGGAAGAATATAATCTCACAAAAAAGGCCTTTATTTTCTTTTTAAAGATTTATTTATTTATTTTAGAGGGAGAGAGAGAGAGAAATTGTGTGAGTGTGTGGAGGGGCAGAAGGAGGAAAGAGAGAATCCTAAGTAGACTCCCCACTGAGTGAGGAGCCTAATGAGGGGCCTGATCTCAAGTCCCTGAGATCATAACTTGAGCCAAATCAAGAGTCAGACGCTTAACTGACTAAGCCACCCAGGTGCCCCGGCCCTGGAGTTTCTGAATCAGCGGGTGAGGACTCTTGGTAGAATGTGTATTTCTACCAAGTTGGTGATATTCGTGCAGCTGGTCTAGAGCTCACACTTGGGGAACAAATATTCTAGGTTATCAAAATGTGTTTTCTGTTTTCAAGGACTGTGATACTAATTGGGCAGTCATCCTTCCTCGTATTCCTCGAATAGGTAGATTCAGGCTGCAAGCACTATTCCATAGAAGAGAAAATGCAAATATCACATTCCTTGGCCCGGATGCCTTAATCGTCTAGTCCTTAGAGTGAATGAAGGCTGACACATCTTCCTAGAGCCTGTTTAAATAATCATCCCCTCTTGCCTTAACTCCTCAAGGAGACTCTATATCTCTTCCTCTCCCCTTCTCTCTTATTTCCCTTTCTTTTTTCCTCCTTTCCCCTTTTCCCCCTTTTCCCTTTCTTTTATGGCTATCTCCATTTGTTTCCGGTCTTGTGGAAAACAGGTGCCTTAGCTCATTTGTCTTTGAATCCTAGAATCTAGCAGCATGCCTGCTGTTGCTTTTGTCCATTTGGCATATCATGGCAACAACCGAGCCAAGTGATCAGTAACCATCTAGTGGATTTCCTCTCTTTAGATGGTCTGGATTAGTCCACTGAATTTATTTTCTTCCCCTCAACACTTGCCCCCTCCATTCTGTGGCATAGTGTTATTTTCCTTAAATCATGTGGACTCCTGTTTAAATGTCTACTGTGGGGTACAATGTACCAGCCAAAAAGTCAAATATTGAAGCAAACATATAGACGTCCCCAGACCCCAATTTGTCAATTATTAGCCCAATGGGCATACCTAAGAGGACTAGAGTCCTCTTCAGTATATCTCTGGCAGAAGTTTGTATACTATTCCTATCAGCCTTGGGGGACATCAGAATGTGATGCTTTAGATATCCAAATTCCCAAACCCTTTAAGATCCTTTTGAATATCAAAAATATATAAATATGCTTTGGGTATATTTCCAAATTCCAAAGGTAGGAATGGAAACCTGGAACAGTCTGGAGCATCTTTTTCCTGTCACCCAACGACTCTTCTACCCATTTCCTATATGCCATATTTCTTTTGAAATCAGGGGACAGTATAATGGGATAGCAAAAATATTGACAGGAACAAATGCATGCCAGATGCAGCATCTTTGATTTCATGGATTTGTTTTTGCTATTTCGGCCCAATTTTTAAGATGAATGGCTCTTTACTGTGTGACCCAGGACATAAGAAAAAGCTGAATGACTGAGGAAAAAATAAGTTTACAACTTGCATTACGTTTATCACTGTTACCAGGTCCATAAAGACAGAGAGGAGGGAGCAAAGCCCATTCGGGCTGTAGACAGATAGAGAGATATTCAGGTCAAAGAATGGGATAGAATAGATAAAGGGAGTTGGGGGTCCCAGAATATTTAAGACATTTCCTCCAGCTATTGGAAAATGTGACATTTCTCTCTCTATCACATATTAACTACGTGAAATAAAGAGACCATTTCAAAATTAATTCTTGTCAAAAGATGCTATTTTCCGGGGCGCCTGGGTGGCTCAGTGGTTTGGGCTGCTGCCTTCGGCTCGGGTCATGATCTCAGGGTCCTGGGATCGAGCCCCGCATCGGGCTCCCTGCTCCGCAGGAAGCCTGCTTCTCTCTCTCTCTCTCTCTCTCTCTCTCTCTCTGCCTGCCTCTCAGCCTATTTGTGATCTCTGTCTGTCAAATAAATAAATAAAATCTTTTAAAAAAAAAGATGCTATTTTCCATAATACTTTGTGAACAAAAGTTACTCCTTACTTCTTAGACATGTTTAGATTTCTTGAACTCTTTCATTTAGGAAATGTGGAGTGTCCTGTCCTCAAACAGAACTAGGCAGTTAATGAACATTTGTTTCAAGGGCTTTGTTATGTTTCATTCAAAGGTGTCTACGAAGTGCCACATACTATTAGAAGCAGCAATCTTTATTTTGTTTGCAGACAATTCAATTATGGAAAATACCCAGAAAGAAGTTGTGAAAAGAATATCATTAGACAACCAAGTAGCTTTCCTATCTTATGTATGCTTGGAAGAGGGATCAGGTTGTTGGTAATTGACTACAGAATTGGGTTGTTCCCAGAATAAGCATTTATTGAGATTGTAGAGGGAAGAAGTAATACATAGCAAGCTCCCTTGTCAGAATACCTAGGAGGTTCAGGGGAAGGATACGGAGGAACAGATTTATTTCTGGCCTCCCTTAGTAGGGACACACTCCACTATGTTTAAGGCAAAGACAAGTCTGCCAAATAATATCCTGTTACCTCTTTTATTATTCTGGCCTGAAGTGAATTGGCTTCTCCTTGGGTTTTATAGCATTTTCTGCCTGCCATTTTCTCGTCACTTAATTAGACATGGCTTCATATCAGCATAGGAGGAAGAGGGGCAAAAACTTGGGCCATGTTCACTAGTAGTCTCCAGGGCAGCTGCGTAGGAAAAGTTTCACATATCGGTACTGCCTCCCTTCAGTGACCTTAGAAATGAAACCAATAATTGGATAGGCAGCCCTTGGTGGGTCTGGGTGCCTTCACTCTCTCTTCCAGCTTTCCTGTGCGTGCTGGGTGTGTGCCTACCCTGGACAATGCTTCTAGCCAGAGGGTGGGGTGATCCCAAGATTTCGGTTTGGGCTTAAGAAGATGGCAAAGGCCCATTTGGCCTTCTGGTAGAATGCTTGCACCTACCGGCTTATCCCAGGACCCTGAGATCGTGACCTGCGTGGAAGGCAGGTGCCCAACCAACCAAGCCACCCAGGCGCCCCTGAGCCATTACTGTTAAGGCAGGAACCGGGATCAGAGAGCGAGGGCTGTGTTCTAGGTCAGGGCATCTTGAACACCCATACCCCATAGCTGTACTTACTCTCTGATCCTTGTTTAGAGTCCAGGGAATGGTGGCTGTCTCCCACCAACACTGCTATCCTGCTGGTTGTGCCCCTTTGTGCAGATCCGATGAGAAATGTGTTTAATAATCTTGTGGAGTTGGATTCTGTCTAAAAGAATCTGCCACCACTCCAAAGCGGGAAAAGAAAAAAAAGATTTAAAGGGCCACATCAATGTCTTTAATGACTCAATAATTAAGACAACACTACATAAGCACAGTTTAAATGTAAGCAAATTACTTGGAAAGGAAAAAAATACACAAATCCTTTCACATGATACACTATTTGTTTAATTAGAGCAGAATCTCTTTTTTGTCCTTTTTTAAGGCCACTGACAATGGAGTCCCACATGAATTGATGAAAAACAATAGTAATTAAAGACATCTTCTCTGATAATAGCCAAAGAAAAAAACCTGGGCATGAGTTGTAAAGTCAAAGGATACTTGGCATGGGTCTATAAAGAGGGACTGTGGAAATGTTTGTGCTGTTCTTTTAGTCTGAGTCACATGAAGCAGAGGTGAGGAAAACACTGGGGAACAGGGAGTTTATTTGCGAGGTGACCCCAGAAAGCACGAGGAGGATAAGATAGGGAAGGATCAAGGGTCAATAAACATCTGTGTTAATGAGAAACCTGTTGCTGTGGGCAACTGGGGCTCAGCCCTGCTGGGGACCCTCTGAGAGACTCTGTAGAACACACTTCAAAATTGAAAATGAAAGCACCAATTAAAAAAGATATGTACCCCGGGTGCCTGGGTGGCTCAGTGGGTTGGGCCTCTGCCTTCGGCTCAGGTCATGATCTCAGAGTCCTGGGATCGAGTCCCACATCAGGCTCTCTGCTCAGCAGGGAGCCTCCTCCCCCCGCCCCCTTCTGCCTGCCTCTCTGCCTACCTGTGATCTCTCTCTGTCTGTCAAATAAATAAATGAAATCTTAAAAAAAAAAAGAGAGAGAGATGTACCCCTATGTTTATTGTGGTATTATTTACAGTAGCCAAGATATGGAAGCAACCTAAGTGTCCTCTGATAGAAGAAGGGATAAAGAAGATGTGGCATATAAATATGATAGAGTATCATTCAGCTATAAAAAAGAAAAAAAATCTTGCCTTTTGTGACAACATGGATGGACCTAGAAGGTATTCTACTGAGTAAAATAGTCAAAGACAAATACTATACAATTTCACTTACATGTGGAATCTAAAAAACAAAACAAACAAAAAACCAAACAGATCCTTAAATACAGAGAATAAACCAGTGGTTGCAAAAGGGCAGGTGAAGAAGACTAAGAGGTACCAGCTTCCAGTTACAAATTAAATAAGTCATGGGGATAAAAAGTACAGCATAGGGAATATAATCAATAATATTGCAGTAATGTTGTATGGTGACAAACAGAGACTACACTCACCGTGGTGAGCACTGAGTAATGTGTAAAATTGTCAAACCACTATGTTGTACACCTGAAACTAATATAACATTGTATGTCAACTATACTTCAGTAATAAATTAAGAAAATTGTCCTGCCAAGGGACTGCTAAGACAGGGCATTGATTCACCATCCCCTACTAATTGAAGGTTGCTCCTGGGAGCATTAAATCCTGGGCTGCCCTGAGCAGACTCCTAGGGCGCTAGAAAAGGCCTTCAGGCTGAGAAGTGGAGAGATATTTCCCTGAGGAGGGAATGGGGAAGCTGTTGACATGCATGTAACTGTGTAACTGTCCTTGGAGGCTGCTGGTGAACTCAGAAATGGGCCAGTGGGACATGGGATGGGGCACCACAGCCCCTGTTACAGATGGGCTCTTGTAAAGTAATCGTCCTTCTAGACCAGCTCAGTACAAGAGAAATATAATGTAAGCCACACATACAGTGAAATATAACGAGCCACAGAGGCAATTTTACTTTTCTAGTAGCTACCTTAAAAAAATAAAGAAGAAACAGGTGAATTTAACTTTAATAATATGTTTTATTTAATTCCCTATGTCCTAAATATTGTCATTTCAATGTGTATTCAATATAAAAAATTACTCAGGAGATTTCATAAATTCTTTTTTCTTACTAAATCTGTGAGATCTGGTGTGCATTTAATACTCATAGCACACGTCAGTTTGGACCAGCCACATTTTGAGTGCCCGATAGCCACATGTGGTTCATGGCCACCATATACCTGGGCAGGCAGCTTTAGATGCATATAAGAAGGACACTCATTTGGAAATGGCATAAAGCAAAAATCTGTGATTTCCTTCAAGGTAACACCTAAGTTATAATTTTTGCAAATATTTTTGGGTCGTCTTTTCTTATTTTGTGAACATGATTCAATGATATCCCTTTATGATTTATGGATTTTTTTCAGGAACTTTCTCTGTCCTTTTGATTCCAGATTCCCTTCTGGTTTATGCGCCAAAGACTGTCCTAGTCTTTTCCACATAAATTTCTCTTGAGAACCCCGATGAGAGAAGGCCTTCAGGTCTTTCCTATCCTCATTTCTTATGGGTCCCTTAAGCAAGGCTTACCACGGCGGTGTGGGGGAGCAATGAAAAAGCAGGAGCAATATTTGGCCTGTTCTTTCAAAGGCTGGTATTGGCAAATGAGACTCTACCTATACTTACTACATTTAAAAAAAAAACAAAAAACAAAACCAACCCATTTGGTAGCTATGCACACTATATACTTTGAAATTATACTACATTCTTGAAACTGCCTCTTTCTTTCTTTTTTTTTTTTTTCTAGTATTTCTTCCTTTAAAAAAATCTAGAAACTAAAAACTGGTCTATGCCTCTCTATATAGGTGAGAGGAGTAACAGATACTCTTCATTGACTAACATTTCACGTCCAACCTCTTTTCTTTTCTGTCTATTAGGTCTTTAAAACAACAATGAACAAACAAAAGTTGATTTTCTAGTCTTCCTTGAAGTCAGCAGTGATAGTGTTGGCCAATGAGATATAAGCCAAAATCTGTTGTCTCTTCTTGTCTCTTTATTCCTCTCTGGAACTCAGTCATGATGGCTGGCAACATGGCAGCCATTAGCAACCAGGAGGCAATTAACATGACAATGAAGGCCAATATGCTGAGGGCGCCAGAGAAAAAAATAGAGGATTTGGTATCTGGAAGTGATTTTGGGCTCCCCCGCCTCCCCAGCCCTGGAAGTACTTACAGACTCTTGTTATGTGAGACAAATACTTTATGTGTTTAAGCCGCTATTAATTAGATTTTCTTGTACTTGAGAAAAAAAAGTTCCTATTTGATATAGAGATTCTGCCAAAATTACCACTGAAACAAACTTAAAATGCATTCGCCTTCTTGCTGCCCCCTACAAGTGGCTCATTAAGCAGTCATCCCCAAACACGATGAAAACAACTGAATACACAAAATGTGGCAAGTCTGAAGTGATCAGTTCTCCAGGGGCCTAATTAGATATGTTATATCATTGAAAAGGTGTAGATGGATCAAAGCATTCACCTTTGTGTTCCAGCCCCAAAGGCCCCTATTTAAAATGACTGTAATTTTTTATTTGAATCACCATTCCCTTCATTTAAAGTGGGGAAAACAACATGATTACTCATGGGTCTCCAGATCTTATCTCGAGCCTGGTGTTTGAAGATGACCAGGCAATGTTTATCATATTGATAAACTGTGATAGCACCATGCAAGTAAACATAACTTCCATTTAGGGTTTGTTCATTTCTGTCCCTTTATGAGAAAGACTCCTCAGACTTTTATCATGCTGTCCCAGTCCATGGATAATACTGACCCAGGCTGTTGCTACTCTAAAGATGCCTTCTAGAAGTTGCCTGAGACCTTCCCATAGTGGGAAGGTCAAAAGGAATAGGCAACTCAAATTAGGGAGTTGTTTTTCTCAGAAGACTTTCCTTCCTTCAGTAACTGGCTAGCACATCTACTAACCATACGTGAGCAGTGGTTAATTTCCATATTATCTCTTCTTTCTTAGACATGTAACTCCAAATGAGTACTTTGTAGAATCATGTGGAACTTTTCTCCCCTCTCCGATGTGGGTGAACCTCAGGGCTCCACTGTAGAAGGATGAAAGCCTCTGAGTTCAGATTTGGCATCCCAAACAGGGATCAAAATCCAGTCTTCATGCTTTCTGACTAAAACCCCCTTCTATATGTGGAGGTTTTAAAGCTTTTCCATTGGCCCACCCAAATACTCTGTGGTGTCTCTGAGGACAAAACCCTACAGGCTTCTACCTTCACCTTTTACCTATCAGAATATCAACTGATGGTTGAGCTTTTACAACTTAACTTAAGGTTGGACCAGATATTCTAGTTATCTGACCTTGGTTAAGTTAACTAACTTCTCTGAATATCACTTGGTAGAGCACGAGACTCTTGATTTCAGGATTATAAGTTTAAGCCGCATGTTGGGTGTTGGGGTTACTTAAAAAAATAAAATCTTAAAAAAAGGGAATTAATAATAGTATGGATCTCATTGGGTTGTTGTAAAGTTCTCTTAGATAATGCATGTATAAGGCTTAGCACAGTGCCTTACATAGATGAAGCCCTCGATAAATGTTACTTGTTATTCATGAAATTAATGTTATTAAATTGTCAAAGTGAATAATTAATATTTACTAATAAAATAATATTTACAACTGTCTGATAAGAATCTATTTTAGATTAAGGTGGGTAGTGCTGATTTGTCTTCAAGAGGACATGTCCTCCATGTTCTTTTTTAAACAAATAGTTGTAGTGACTTACAGAGTTTCTTTGGTTCTCTTGTTGGATTTACTGCATAGCCTGCTTGGAAACCATGTCTAAGAACCAGAGCATTAACTTGAAAAAAGGACTAAGAGCCTTCTCTCTAAGTTATCCTAGAAAGTAATGGGAAGTAAATAACTTAAATTCACCGCCCCCCCCCCCGATCTATGCACCTGGGTGAGACAACATTTAATGTCAGCTTTAGAACATCTTTCTTTTTAAGAATTTTTTTTATCTTGTCTTTATAGCTATGGTGAAATAGAATTGGACTTTCCCCCTCCCCCTCCTTTTTTAAAATAAGATTTTATTTATTTATTTATTTGACAGCGATCACAAGGAGGCAGAGAGGCAGGCAGAGAGAGCGAGAGGGGGAAGCAGGCTCCCTGCCAAGCAGAGAGCCTGACGTGAGGCTTGATCCTAGGACCTTGCGATCATGACCTGAGCCGAAGGCAGAGGCTTTAACCCACCGAGCCACTCAGGCACCCCTAGAAATGGGCTTCTTAATAGCCAAAGAAACCCCATTTGTATCTAGTTGTGACCCAGCTTGGGCCTGAATAGTAGATGATGGCTTGGCAGTCATGGAAGAACAAAGTTGTTTAATATTTTGAGAGTGGAGAAAACTTAGCCTTTAATTCAATCAAGGCCTGGGAGAAGGAGGAGGAGGGGTTCTTTATTTTGTTCCGACTAGTTTACCCTGAGTGTGCAGCTGGTTAGAGTTTCTGAGAGGCTGTTAGTTCCAATTAATTTGGTATACACTCTTGTATGCGGGCTTGATGAATTAAGAGGCAGCAATGAATTTATCTGTGCACCAGCCATAAAATTTCCATTACTTTTCTTAATGAATTTTACATTTGATTCTGAAAGCTTTTAAAAAAGTTGCTCATTTGTTTTTCAGGGCCTTCCCCTCCTCCTTCTCTGTAATTCGTGTCAAAATAAGGACTACCCTTACAGAGAGTTTGGACTTTTCTTTAAGACTTTTGCTTTCAGAGCTAGGGAGACTCTGCCCTTCCCACTGTCTAGACACTTCAGAGGCCGTGTAGCATCACATCCTTCTTGGGCTTCAAAGGAGGATAAGATAGGAAGTCCCGGCTGAAGAAGAGGGGTGTGGGTTTGTGACCAAGTTCAGTTATCACTGCGGAGGAAAAAGACGACGGAAAGGGAAAGGTATGGGCAAAGAAATAAGATATTCTGCTGCAGTAATGTGGGGTCTGCATTGCCATTCCTGAGCTCTGTGCTTCCTTCCTTTTATCAGAGAAGACTAGTAAGACCACAGGCACCAAGTGCAGAGAGTCTGAATTTTGGCTTAAGCCTGATCCTGTGATTGTCAACACCTGGAGGGGCGTGACAAAAGCTCATTTCAAACCTGCATTTCAAAGCTCTAAGCAAATTTTCTCTCTTTCATGAAATAAAGACTAGAGTATACTTTTGCAAACATCCTGTTTCTTTGTTCTCGAAAGAGCCTAAACATACAATCTTATTAGGTAAATGTAATGCACCCCGTACTCAGAGGATGTGTTTGAAAGGCTATGACTCTGAGGAACTAGACGGTGAATGTTTATGTGGTTGGCTTCTTGCATCTCTCAAGATTCTATTTCTTTTAGAGAAATGTCCCCCCAGCCCGTGTATTGATTTATTTAACATGATTGCCATCTTCTATTGATTTAGAGTGGGCTGTGGCTGAAGAGTGTTACTTGTTTTTGTTTTGGTATGAAGCCTGGAGGAGGGTGGGAAGGATGGCAAGAGTGATCTTCACCTTGCACCGGAGGGAGGCTGTTAGAAGAGAGTGGGACCAAGGTGGGGGGGGAGTTCACCCTGGGAACCTGACGCTTGGGAAGTAGGGAGGCATAAGAAAGTGATAATGAAGGATTAGAGCAGGGCAAGGAGGTTTTGTCCCTGTGTTGTAGGAAATCAAAGAAAGGGGTAGGTTTGAGAAATACCTTTGATAGATGGTATTTGGAAGATGGCCCGCCTGGGGAGACAGTGCCCTCTATGGGGGATTTCTGAGAATGGGTCAGTCTTGGAGTCCTTGAGATAGCCAGATCTAGAAGTTACAAGTCCTTCCCTGAATCTAATCTTTTTCTGTTATCCTGAACCTAGAATACAATCATGTTAAAGATTGCAGTCTGGTCTCCAAAACGTTGTGGAAAATTAAGGTAAAATTTGTAGTCATCTTGGTTCACAATGGTAAAAGAAGAATAGCTACTCACATAGAGCCCTACAGTGGGAGGGACCCATGAGCGGAAGGACCCAAAGAACGGGTCCGGTGGGCTTTCCGAACGGGAGGAGTAGAGAGTAGAATAGGCCCGGGGGAGGGGCCCAAACTGAGTTTAGAAATGCTGAGTGCAAGTGAAGTCCAAATGTAAGGCTTGACCTGACCCTTGGGAGGTAGGGAGACATGAGAAAAAATTGATAATGAAGGATTGGAGCAGGACAAGGAGGCCGGAAGACCCGGCAGGGAGGTTTTGTCCCTGTGTTGTAGGAAATAAAAGAAAGGGGTAGGTTTGAGAAAGCCACAGTCTGGGGATCAGTCTTTTTCTGGAATGTGCTCCACTTTTTGGTGCCTGAAAGAAGTCATCATCTCTGCCTCATTGTCTCCAGCACAGGATGGGGTTGTTGACAACAGAACAGTTACCTAGGGCTTCCTAGGTACTCAGTATGAAGGACACGCTTCCAGTGGCCTATGAAGTAGGAATTATTACCAATGAGGAAAGTGAGGCCCCAAACAGTAGAATAGCTTCCTGAGGCTCCTACCAATACACTATTAAAGTGTTCTACCACACTAACACTCCTCTTTCCTCTTTCCTTGGTATTTTCTGTGATAGAATAAAACAATAATTGTGAAATTTATTTAATCTCTTTTGGAGGATAAATGTGAAATAAGTCTCTTTTTAAAAATTATCTGCTGTGCACCCTCCCCACTCTGGCCAAAGCTGAAAAGGTAATTAAGGTGAGCACCCATTGCCCAGATATTCTGCATTTCTCTTCATCTTCACTGTGAAGGGATAGTATCCCAGAGATGTTTGTTCCTCTTTCCCAGCTACCTGGGAGTGAGGGAGGGGTACACTACTAATGCAACATTACACTTTTGAAGCTCATACACTCGTGTTGTCCCCATTTTCCCTGAGAGCTTGTGAGTCAGGAAGTGTTTTCCACACGAGATGGCTATGTCTGAGGGAGATTGTGATTTGTCCAAGGTCTGGCCATGTTGGTCCAGAAGATCGGGTCTCTGACTCTTTCTCTCCAGTCCCTTACCCTGACCTGTCAAGGAGCTTTAGCTGCCAATGGAAAGTGGTAAGAACTTCTCCATCATCCCTTTCCACATTTGTAACATTCACAATATTTCTGTGATGTGGTTGTGAAGACGGAGGAGCTGTTTCATGCTGTTCACATACAGGGGGCCCCTCTGGAGGCCTGTTGAGAGAACACATAGTATGAAGAAAAAGAGGCCAAAGTTGTTCATGAAAGTTGTGTTCACTTGGGGCTACTGATGAGGGGTGCTGACATTCTCCCCTGCCCAACCTAGCAGAACTTTCTTCATCTTTAATTTCTGCCCATGCTTGTGAAATCTTTTGATTAAGATCTCTGCACAAGGCCATTATTCCCAGCGGGATCCCACTGTACTACCTCATTAGTCCCATTCGCTGATCTTCACAGCGACGTGTGAGCTCACCAGGAGCTGCAGGTGGAAGCACCACGTGGGGCCCAGAGCTCTGAAGGGCCCCAGTTAATCTTTATATGCTGGCTTGTTTCTTGACCTCGATTTTTGCTTCTGACAGCAGGACTGTGTGGGAAGAATGCAGACTTTGGAGTCCCACCATTTGGAGGTATGAGAGGTGGGAAATCACTCTACCTCTGAGTTCTCCTTACAGCTATCAAACAAGCTCTTTTGACAAGCCGATGTTAGCATTAAAGCGGGGCGTTGGAGGGAGGGGCGATGAAGCTTTGCCGACAGTACTTGTTACACAGCTATAGCTGGGACCCTTCTGCCCATCATGAAAGCCTCAAGCTTTCACTCTCCCTCTTCCTTGTAATTGCTCTGTGTGTAAGGCTTAATAGACCTGCAGTTCCTGTGGAGAGTGGGCTCATGTTTGAGAGCCCGATCCCTTGACCCAGGCTGTCTGAGAGATGAGTTCCAAAGGTTAATGTTTCATTGAGTGACTGACAAAAGCCTTTCAAAAGATGGCTGTATTGCAGTTCCAGGGGGAGCTGTGAAGACCCTGTCTCCTGGTGGGGTTTTTATTCTGGTGTCTGAGATCACAAGAAAGGCTGTGGTTTGTGTGAGTGAGTCCAGTTTGGAGTCCTGCTTAGGAAAGTGCTGGGTATCTTGAAAGATGGGGTCTTTCCTGCAGCACTTAACTCAGGGGGCAATTACTTATTTATATTTCTGGCTCTCCTCACCTCTCAAGATATAGGGTAAGCTCCTGGAGGGCAGCGCTTGCATAGTAGACAACTTTATATCTTCAGACTCTGCTAGTCTATCCTTTTTTTATATTTGTTGAGTAAAACTTTTGATTTCATAATTATAAGTGATAGATGCACCTCTATTTTTTTTTTTTAAAGATTTTATTTATTTGTCAGAGAGAGAGAGGGAGCGAGAGTGAGCACAGGCAGACAGAGTGGCAGGCAGAGACAGAGGGAGAAGCAGGCTCCCTGCTGAGCAAGGAGCCCGATGTGGGACTTGATCCCAGGACGCTGGGATCATGACCTGAGCTGAAGGCAGCGGCTTAACCCACTGAGCCACCCAGGCGCCCCGCACCTCTATTTTTAAACTAGATCTTCACTGTAAAGGTAAAGCAGGTCTATGGTAAAAATTTAAAAAGTACAAAAGGGTAAAAATAAAAATGAAATTCCCAGCTGAGAAAAATCACTCTTAGAAGTTTTCTGTATCTCTTTCCAGAAATGTACAATGAATCTGCATCTCAAGCATGTATATTTTTTTTAACAAATGAAACCATACTTCACCCACTTTTCTGTAACTAGCCTTTGCATGGTTAACTATCTTGAATATTTTTTTTAATAGTAGTGCATACAGAGCTACCCTAATGTTTATAATGGCTACAGTTTTGTATAGATTTTCTATTATTTATTTAACCAATTCCCTATTGATGGATGTACAGGATATTGCCAGAATCTTACTGACTATAAATAATGCTTAGTAAATATTTATTTATGTTCATATTTATATATGTAATAAATTTATAGAGGTGTAAGTTTATTGGATATTGCCAGTTTGCTTTTAAAAGTTGCACCAGTGCACACTTGCCAATAGTGAGTGCCCATTTCTTCATGCCTTGGTAACACCTAAAATTAGCAAATGCTTTTTTCTCAGTCCAGATAATAAGAGAAACTAACTCAATTTTTTTCGCAAATTTCTATTTCTGTAATTTTGAGTAAGTTTCAACCTTTCATGCATTTATGGGCTATTTTATTTTATTTTGTGTGAACTGCTTATTCAGATCCTTTACTGATTTTCTTATTGGGTTTTTCCTCTTTCTCTTTAAAACAGATTTATAAAAAAAATCTTGACTTATTCATGGCATTAACTCTTTGTCACATTTGTTAAAAAATTGTCAAAGTCTGTCACTTTTCTTTTGACTTTGATTATGACATATTTGTCATAAAAATTTTTAACATTTTATGTAGCTAAATTTATCAATCATTTCCTTTATACTTGTGAATTTTATGTCATGTCTAGAAAGGATTTTGCCATTTAAGATTATAAAGAAAAGTTATTGCTTTATTTTTTACAATATATATTATTTATTATATTTAAATACTTGATCCATCTGGAATTTATTTTGGTACAGACTCCTATAGGGATCCAGATTGATTTTACCCAAAAGGATAGCCTGTTGTCCTAGCTCTATCCTTCCCTTACTTATTTGAAATAATGCTTTGTTATATATTAACAATAAACATTTGTTTTTCTTGTGAAAATACATGGCAAAAACTGTGGAAGGAGCCAAGATGCCCTTCAACAGATGAATGGATAAAGAAGATGTGGTTCATACACACAATAGAATATTACTCAGCCATCAGAAAGGATGAAAACCTACCATTTGCATGGGTGTCAATGGAACTGGAGGGGATTATGTTAAGTGAAATAAGTCAAGCAGAGAAAGACAATTATCATGGTTTCACTCATATGTGGAACATAAAGAATAGCACAGAAGACCACAGGGGAAGGGAGGGAAGACTGAATGGGAAGAAATCAGAGAGGGAGACAAACCATGAGAGACTCTAGACTCCAGAAAACACACTGAGGGTTACAGAAGGAAGGAGGGGGTCGGGTAACGGGGTGATGGGTATTAAGGAGGGCACGTGTGGTGATGAGTGCTGGGTGTTAACACACAACTAATGAATTGTCGAATACTACATCAAAAGCTATTGATATCCTATATGTTGGCAAAATGAACATAATAAAAAAATAACTTCAAAAAAAAAAAAAAGAAAAGAAAATACATGGTGATATTTAAAGGAAACCGACATGTCCTTTTCTGGAAATACACTACACATAGGTGTTTCCCGTTTCCCTAGGTGAGTTCTTTGGAATTGTTCTCAAATACGAAACAAAGATTTTTTTGTTGTTTAAAGCCAGACTTTCTATGAGATATAAAATGGAAACAGGGTACATTGTGAACTGTTTGAGCAGTAAAGAGAGACTAGGTGAGTTTTGCATTTAAAAAAAGCTTCCGTGGAAAGGTGATTGAACAGGCTCAGATGTGTGGGTAGAGCTGTAGGACTGCTGAGTTTCTCCTCACTCTCGTCCAGTCTCACCCTCAGTCAGTGAAACACACAAGTCTGCTATTGGCATACGATCCGCCTCCCTCCCCGGCGTGGTGCCTGAGTCCCTGTGTGTGGAGTTTGGCTCAGTGGAGAGTCCCTCACTCGACCCACATCCTTTCATTCTAAATGAAAAGGCTTTTGAGCCATGTGTATTGCTGTTCACCATCATTTTTCTGCCTCAAAGCAGAGGACTTGGCTTCCTGAGGCACCATGAAATTAACCCCAAATCCAAACCCTAAGAAACAAATGAATATTGTGTCTCAATCTCAGGGAAGGGACACCCCACTCAGGAGATGTGTATTTTAAGGAGGGGGGAGTGTTTCCTTTCATAGTCTACTAAAATTTGGATCCCAGATTTCCCCTTGGACGTATTAACTAAGTATGTGAGTCCAGGCAGGTTTCCTCTTTGTTGAAAAGATTCAAGGTCCATAGACAATAATTTGATTATGTATATCCCACAAACCCATCATGGAGAACTTAAATTTAACATGTCTTGCAGGGAGTTTCGACATGGCTCTTTCATTTACAGTTAGGCGAATTAAAAAAGAAAAAAATTCAACCTTTGTACCATACCACACACAGACACACAAGGAAAAACCAAGAAGTTTACTGGTAAACCTTAGCTCATTTGTTAAAGCTTTCTAATTTTCTTGTGTCTTTGGAGCCAAAATGAGGAAACTCCCTAGGGATTTTTCTAGCACTTTTCATCTGATGCTGTCAAAGCCCTTCGCACTCACTATTTAATTAAGGCTCTGAACACCTCAGTGAGAGAGGGAAGCAGCCACACCATAAACCTGACAAAGAGAAGTTAGATCCCCTGAAAACCTAACTAAACAAAATAGCTCTGAGTACATGGTAAGAATGCTTTGCATTTAAAGTATCAAAAAGTTTGCATTTTGTCCACTTGCAAATTCTGTAGTGTCTCCTGTAGCATCCAGATCATTCTGCTGAGACTTCTGTGTTGCTGGAACATTTGGAGCCAGTTGTAGGGTTTCAGAGAAATTTCTCAGGCATTAAGTATATCCGAAAAGGAATCGAAGGCAAAGGAATACAGAGGAAGAAATTAGGAGCAAGTTGTTTGTGTGTAGTAGCTCCCAGTGGGTAACTGGGAGGGGGCCATGGAGAGCTCCTATCAGGAACGGTTCTTGAGGGGCTGGGGAAGGTTCAAGAAGGGTGTGTGTGGGAGACTCCAGAATCCGTAATGGTGTCAGGATTCTTAGCTGCAGAAACCAACTCTGGCTAGTGGGAGCAAAAAGGACATTTATTAGAAGGGGAGAGGGAAGGAGCTAGGGTAGAATCAGCCCCATACTGGAAACTTAGTTAAAGGAAATGGTGAATTTCAGTGGGCTCTTGGTCATAGGGGCTCTCCATAGTTATGTGTATGTGGCCCTGAGATAATGGAGGCAGGGGAGTAGTAGCTCTCACTGCAAAAGCCTGTTGGAGGAGGTTGGGGTGTGCGCTTTGGGTTGGTTGGTTTGCATTTAAAATGCACAGTTGAGGGAGAAAAGTGTACTGTGTCTAGCAACTGGCTGGCTCTGGAAGGGGCAGTTCCTCCAGGGTCATATCCTTCCAGATATCAAAGCATCCAAATGTAAAAAATGAAAGTATGGTTACTGCAGGAAGCATAATCAGAAATCGAAATTCAAGGTCTGTAAACTGCTAACATCACAACAATTAGACTAGCAACCAGCATTGCTCTTCTGATTATCTATATCAATGCTATTTCCATTCCTAAACTGGACAATAGCAAGGTAGGGGGAAAACAATCTTATTTAAGAGTACAATGCCAGTGTGAAGTAGAGGGCTCTGCTCTCTAGTGCGTTGCTCTGAACAGGAAAGTTCTTAGCAGACTATGCCTGGTTCAGCCTTACGGCAGCATCATAAAGTTAAGTGTATAGAATTGTCCTTTCCACTCAATGAGATGGAAAACAGAGCAGCTCGTGGCAGCCTCATGATTCTGCCAAGGCCTTTGGCTAAGCCTGAGTGCCTGAGGTAGAAACCAGGCCCTGGGAGTCTTACAGCGGGTTTGAACCTCCCTAATATGGAAAGCACAGATTTAGTACTGAATACAGTGCAATGTAAATCTGAAGGAAGGGGCTCGTATTTGTCCCTTTGCACACTGATGCAATCTTCATGCAAACTTTCCAGCCCAGTATCCACCTTTACTTCTCGGTCGGTGCCACGGGGTGAGATTCATTAAATATTCAGCCCATTACAAATCCTATGCCGTCAGTCCTGCTGTATCAGGAGGTTAATGGGTGCATGGTATGAAGTATTTAATGTGACAGATATTCTCATGTCTCTGGATGCCCTTGCTGCCTCTCCTGGTGTCATGGCTAACCCCAGCTGGCACTCTCAATAGAATATTTCAGTGGCACAAGAAGTAACTAGGTTAATAGCTGAAAATTTGCCCCCGAATTCCCCATACAGCCACAGTGTTCAATAAACCTCACATACAAAAATCCTTTAACCTAATACAAAAACTCAGTCAGCAGAAGCAAATAGTAGCCTTTAGACAGAGCCCAGCATGAAGCAGTCAATCGTATTCCCAATACCTAGAGATTTAGCTGGTGTGAAACATAGTGTTTGGGAAAGGGGTGACAGATATTGGAAAACTGATTTTTGACAAGAGACTTAAGTGGTCCACATTCTCTCTGAGGCAATAAAAGCTGTTTAATTTGGATCCAACTAGAGCTACAGACTTTCTCTGTTTATTTGCAAATCATCATCACCATCTTTAACACCATCTCATACCCAGAAGTCATCTGCATGCCGTGCTGGACACTGAACAGAGTCTGGATCCCAATTTTGAGGGATCATACTATCTCAGCTTGGCTACACTGACAGCAGTAGACTTAAAAATACATCAGGCAGAAAAACTTGGACTAGCATAAGCAGTTGCAAGAGTACAAATCTAGGATCAAAGGAATTGAGTGGTGGAGAGTGAAGACAGAATCAAGAAATTCCATTTTCAGACTAATAATGGTTCACAGCACCAAATGTGAAGAAGAAATGGACATCGAAACCTACAGTCAATGACCCGGTATTGCCACATACTCAGAATAGTGGCATCAAAATACCTGGGTAACTGACTTGCTTGGTTTTTATTCCTGTATGTCAACTTCAAAAATCAGTTTTTCAAAGAATATGTTTCAGGATCTCTTCAAATGCTGGAAAGAAGAAATGAATAAGACTCACATTCACAAAGCAATAGGAGAAAGCAACATCCTCAGTTGTCTGATAGGGAATATTTGGGCCATAGTGATTTTAGAAGAAGAGAGGACAGGTAGGTATTGTAGATTCGGGAATGACAGGAGAGTAGGATGTTTGTAAATTGATGCCCAGTTTTCAGATTAACCAATGTTTCTATCAGTACAAATAATAAAGTGGCATATGTTCAGTTCTGTTCCCTGTGCAAGGGCACCGTTGTCCTATGAAAGAAAAATGGAAAGGCCAGAGGTGACATCTATGTGCACCTTGTCCGGTTAGAGTGACCCGCCATGGTGGGTGTTTAGTAATGACAGTAGGAGAGGGTGGGGAGCGTGGGGAAAGAACCATGGTACAAGCACAAACCTGTGCCACGACGGATCCCCTGCTGGTACCAAGACGGAAGTGATCCATTTGTCCCTCTGCCAGAGCAGTGTGTGTGTGTACCCACACGCATTACACACCTGACGCACCATATGCTTTAAATGTCTGGGTTTCGGTGCCAAGTAAGAATGAGACAAGTGCAGAGGGGGGACTCTTGTGGACATTTTAAAATTTTCTGGCTGTCCACATTCCAGGGTCTTCACTGTCTAGTATACCTGAAGGAAGTTCACAGAAGGTCACAGTCTGTCGTAGGTACTACCCCTCCCCCCAACTAGGGAAGCCGAGGAGCCAAATTCTCCTCCTTTCTATGCCTGCACAAGCTGACATGGACGAATGCCTTGGGCTACACCAACTGGGGGCTATCCCCCAAAATGTAGACTCTTGGAGGAAGTGTTCATAAAGATGTCAGAACAGTAGAAGTCATTTTTTATGGCAAAAGTAGCAGCAGGAAGCAGACTAGATTGTTCTTCCCGCCAGACCAGGAGCTCACTCTTTTCCTCCTATTTTCCAAGTCCACTTCTTGAGTCTCCTCTTGAACCTGAGAAATGTTAATATCCTTCTAATAAATGTCCTTTTTGCTTCCACTAGCCAGAGTTGGCTTCTGCTACGTGCAGCTAAGAGTCCTGACACCATTATAGATTCTGGAGTCTTCCATACATACCCTTCCTGAATCTTCCCCAGCCTCTCAAGAACTACTTTTTTTTTTTTTTTTTAAGGATTTTGTTTATTTATTTGCCAGAGAGAGAGAGAGAGATCACACACAAGTAGGGGGAGCATCAGGCAGAGGGAGGAACAGGTCCCCTGCTGGGCAAGGAGCTTGACACAGGACTTGATCCCAGGACCCTGGGATGAGGACCTGAGCCTAAGGCAGACACTTAACCAACTGAGCCACCCAGGTGTCCCAGAACCACTCCGTATGTTAGCTCTCCATGACTTGGCTCAAACTAGACAAGCAAACTAGCCAAAACCATTTACCCTCATATGTCTGTTTCTTCCTGTGGGAAACAGGGTAAAGGCTCTTGTCCAGGTCCCCCTCAACCCCCACCTCCTGACCAATTCCCTTGTTTTCCTGTGTAGTCTCCTCATAGAGTGGCATGATCCCTTTTCTTGGGATCTGTGAGTATAATAAATTGGCGTTCATTGTTTAGAGTCTCCTGGTCTGATGAACTTGTCAAAGATAATAATAGAACCTAATTGTCAAATACTTCCCCTGTTCTAAAGTAGAATCCAGATGAGGTTAAGGTCTAGAAAGATCTAAATGTATAAGTGTAAATGTGGAGGTGGCCAAATAGTATTGAATGAATTAAACTAGATAAAAAAAATCATTAAAAATATCTGAAAAGTGGGAACCCGATATTGTTGGGCATTCATTTAGCATGATAGAGTGAATAGACAAACAGATGGGTGTCAGGCCATATATAACAATAGAACTCATCCTCTGTGGCAGCTGGCCTGGAAGAGTCAGGACTTGGTCAATGACTGCTAGCTTCCCTAATTTTTACCTCTGTCCCAACTCAGAGCAATGGGAGAAAGACAAATATGTTCCCTGAATCAATCATGGAGGGTGCCCTAATTCTAATTAGTGGACCCTCAACTTCCCAATGCTGACAGTCTCCAGAGAGGGCATACCGTACGCCTTCCTTTTCTCTTTGGTTCCCCTGTATTTAAATCTCCATTAAATCCAACTGATGGTGGCTGATTCCCTTGGTATAGCATATGTATATATTTTATATGTATACATACATGTTGTGTGTGTGTGTGTGTGTGTATGTGTGAGTATGATTTATTGTAAGGACTGGGCTCATGTGACTATGGAGTCTGACAAGTCCTAAGATCTGTACTCAGCCAACTGGATACCCAGGAGAGCCAATGGTGTCCCAGCCTGAAGGCCAGAAGGCGTGAGACTCAGGAAGATCTGATACTTCAGTTTGATTAAGAAGGGAAATAAAAACCCCTTGTCCCAGTTTAAAGGCAGTCAGGTGAGAAGAATTTCCTCTCTCTCAGGGGAGGGTGAGCTTTAGGTGTTCTTTGGGCTTTCAACTGATTGGATGAGACCCACCCACATTGGGGAAGGCAAATTGCTTTATTCAGTCTACCAATTTAAATGTCTGAAAACCCTCACAGAAACATCCAGAATAATGTTTGGCCAAATATCTGGATACCCCATGGCTCAAGTTAGGTTGATGCATAAAATTAACCATTATACCCACCAAATTAATTCCTTTTTCCAAATTTCCAGTTTGGGGCTGATTGTACTCTAACTCCTTCCCCTCCCCATAATCTTGCAGCGTATTTTACTAATTCTTCATATTTTCTTCCTCTCTGATCCTTGCTCTTAGAGACTTTTTTTCCCTCTTCATTTCAACAACTACCCCCAGCATTTGATTGCCACCACTTAGCTAGTAGTATTGTTAGATATTTTTAAAAGATTTTTATTTATTTATCAGAGAGAGAAAGGGGGAGAGAGCGAGCGCAGGCAGACAGAATGGCAGGCAGAGGCAGAGGGAGAAGCAGGCTCCCTGCTGAGCAAGGAGCCCGATGTGGGACTCGATCCCAGGATGCTGGGATCATGACCTGAGCTGAAGGCAGCTGCTTAACCAACTGAGCCACCCAGGCGTCCCTTAGATATTTTTTTAAAACACCAAACTAAATTTTATATTTTATTGTAAGACAGCACTTCCTAAAATGCCTTTAAAAAAAAAAAATCACATTTGTTCCTTCCTCAAGAGGAGCTAGCTACCTAACATAGTGAGTTTTCAACCCCACCTATACATTAGAATGAATCAGCCAAGGTACTAAAAAACAACCAGCCAAACAACCAAACAAGAGCACTGATACTTAAGCCTCATACCAGGCCAAATAGACTCAGGTTGAGATGAAGATAACTGTATTTTTGAAAAGCAACTCCAGGTGATATTATGTGTAACTCGGACTGAGAACCACTGTCAGATCAACAGATCAAGCCAAACTATTTCCATCTGGTAGTGAAGGCTATTAAGAAAATGATCCTACATATGTGGATATACTTTCAGTTCTTCACAAACTCCTTGATAATAATAAGGATACTTGCTAATTCCTGTGTTCTATTGATTTTGTCTCTGAATTACCAACTCTCTAAGAGAGGGACCTGGGATGTTGAAATAAATTAAATGTCCTCAAAGTTTTCTATATCAGGGATCGTGGGAATCTGCAGAAGAATATCTTGCAGCATCTCAAGTTTTGATGTGCAGTGAATCACTTGGGGGATATTGTTTATATGAAGATTTGGAAGGGGTCACTGAGAGCCTCGAGGTCTAACAAAGTCCCAGTGCTGTTTGTTCTGCCACACTTGAGTAGCCATGACTCCCCATTGAAATCACTGGAGGAGCTTCAGGAACTACTGATGCTTACAATTCACCCTTAGAGATGATGATTTTAATTAGCCTGGGTGCAGCTTGAGCACTGGGATTTTAAAAAGCTCCCCACAGGGGACACCTGGGTGGTTCAATCAGTTAATCCGCTGCCTTCGGCTCAGGTCAGGATCCCAGAGTCCTGGGATCGAGTCCCACATTGGGCTCCTTGCTCAGGGGGAAGCCTGCTTCTCCCTCTGCCTCTGCCTGCTGCTTTGCCTGCTTGTCCTATCTCTCTCTGACAAATAAATACACAAAATCTTAAAAAAAAAAAAAAAAAAACTCCCCACGGGAAAGCGGTGTGCTGCCAAGTTGGTGAACCACTATTGACCAGATTCATCTCTTGGTCTACCTTTACACTCCCAGAGATCTGGATCACTATTCTTTTTCATCTTCATTAAACAACATCCTATAATTTGTCAAGCTCTACTCAAAAACTGACTTCCTTTTCCAAGATACCTTCCTTCCTTCCTTAAGTAACTCAGTTTATAATAATCTTCCTTTGGTTTATTTTAGCACACATGTATACTACTGTATCACCTGATTACTCACAGGCCTTTCAAGTTATGAATGTATCCAAGTTTTGTTCCCTGAAACTTTACTATAGGGCTTTGCAGACTGTGATTGGATCTTCCTGGGCACTGTCTACACATACCTCTTCCACTCAGTGCCTTAAACACTGTCAGAAAAATTATCCAAAACTTGGAAATAAGAAAAAGGTATCATTGTGTGCTTAAGCTCAGATCTGGGCTTGATTTTCTATTGACCGGTCTATTTTACAATGCTAGAAGTGCATAGGCTAACCTGTCAATTTTTGTCCAGTAGAGATGCAAATAATACCTGTTTATTGGAAGTGATAACCTGAGAGGTCATGGGTTACTGCTCCCATAAGACGTTCGTCAATTTTGTATGTGACCTGGCAACCTTAACATTCATTTACGAAATTGGCTATATATATCTCACTGGTTCACTCATTAATTAATGAGTTGAGTAAAATCTTTGACATGTATGATTTTGAATGAGAGTCATGATTTTACCTTTTTGAAAACTGCTTTAAAATGTTGGAACACTTACATAGAAGTTGAATCAATGCATGGAGAAATTAATTCGATTGAAGAGGCAAGCCATAAAATTTCATATCTGAAGAGACAATACTTCTTGCAAGTGTAAAATGGAGTAATCAATATATCAAATAACACATGAGAAACTCTAAGTAGCAATAATTTCAAATAGGAACAGGCCATACTGATTTGCACACTCAGTTGTGGAGGACAGCCATTCAGCCCACAGTTTTCAGCTGATTTTCCCCTCCCTGTGCATTTAATCAATGCAAATAAAGGTTGAAGACCGTGAGGCAGTAGTGGTAGGAGTCACAGCTGGGAAATCACACACATAGTTCACATCTTGGTTCTGCCCCTCATAGCTGTTCTCTGTAAATAGGGTTTAATAAATCCCTATGAGAAGCGCCTAGTGCATACTGGGTGCTTAATAAATGCTCTGTTCCTCATGAGCATCTCAGATGACGACAGCAGTGGACCACTGCCTCCTGGTTTGGAAACCCGAGTTTGGAGAAAGAGTTAAAATGACTGAATACTGTTTATATAGGGTCATAAAAACACCATCTGCTGGCTCTAGCCAGTTAAGCTCTTACAAAGCTGACATACACGAATGCTGTCCTGATACGGAGGGGATGGCCAAGGTTTGGCTCTCTCTATCATTATTCGATGAGCTGCCATCTCGGGACCAGTCTCCAGTTTACCCATCACAGAACCCGGTTGTTGAACATTTAAAGATTTATTTTGGCTCTTAAATATTTATACTTTCCTCCAACCTTTTATTGCTATAGTTACTGCTAAGGAAAAAACAAGACTCAGGAGGTCCCTGTGTGGCATATCAGCAGTTCCAGACTTTCTGTTAGATTGGGGTATGTTTTATGTTGAAGTAGACTCAGATGACTGGGTTAGTATTAAACTCTCATTTTGCATGAGGCTAGATGTGTCTCTGATAAAACAGTAAGGTCTATTCCTCTTTATACCCAGTAATCAACAAGGTAAAGACCACTCACTCTGCAGTACACAATACTGAACCAGAAGCGAAAAGCGACAGATCTTAGACCTTAGTGGGGGTTTGCCTCCAATAAACCTGCAGCTGAAGGTTGTCCCAGTGGTAGACGAGAACTCAGTGATTGCTCCTGCCGCTGCTCGCAACACCTGTGTTTGTATCCTCAGTACCCATTAAGCATAATGATGGGCTGACTCCACATCCCTGGGACATTTGGCCTCATCTGGATGATTAAGGAGAATGAAATATATATCCCAGACACCTGCCAACCTGCAATAATAATGGCCTGTATTTACATAATGTTTTCCTCTAAGACTCTCAGAGCCCCTTGTCTTTGAAAGTCTATTTTTTGATGGGGAGAGAGAGATAATCTTATTTCCATTTTGCACGGTCTTAGAGCTGTGGAAAGGACCTAAATGTCTGGTCATTTTGGCAGCCATATGGTATGCCAAACTTCACTGCATATTGATACCACCTGGAGTTTTTTTGTTTTTGTTTTGTTTTGTTTTTGTTTTTTTAAATAGGCTCCATGCCCAGTGTGGAGCCCAATGCAATGCAGAGCTTCAACTCACAACCCTGAGATTAAGACCTGAGCTCAGGTCAAGAGGTAGATGCTTAGGGGCACCTGGGTGGCTCAGTGGGTTAAAGCCTCTGCCTTCTGCTCAGGTCATGATCCCAGGGTCCTGGGATTCAATTTCTATGTAAGTGTTCCAACATTTTAAAGCAGTTTTCAAAAAGGTAAAATCATGACTCTCATTCAAAATCATACATGTCAAAGATTTTACTCAACTCCTCTCTCTGTCTGCCTGCCTCTCTGCCTACTTGTGATCTCTCTCTCTCTGTCAAATAAATAAATAAAATCTTAAAAAAAAAAAAAGAGTTGGACGCTTACCCCATCATTCAGAGATCTTTAACAACTCTGGTAACTGACTCGCTGGGCAACAGGATATTTAAAAGTTCTCTGGTTATTGGAATGTGCAGAGAACCTTGGAGACCCCAAGCATAGAGGTGTTTGTTCTGTGAAGTAGTAATGGTAGAAAGCATTTCAGATGTTAGAATTATTCTTCCCCACTGACTTTTCCTTCTTTATTTCTGTTTTTGACTCCTGACCAACCCTGATAATAAGGAGGAGAGCCATTTGAAATATAGCCCAGTTCCAGAATTCTTGGGTTGACCCCTACCCTGTCTCCAACCACTATTAGGTTAGCTCAGATCACCAACCTCCTGCAGGGATTATATTTTGGTGGAGTATTCAGAGAGAAGACAAATCAATGTATAACTGTAGTTTGAAAAGGAGACAACAACAAATTTATCCCTTGGGAATTCTATATATGGCTTTGAATTTGTAGAAAATTTGGGAGATATCATTTTCCCATCAGTGGACTGGGTTTTTTTTTTTTTAAAGATTTATTTATTTATTTATTTATTTATTTATTTTTTTGAGAGAGAGCCAGAGAGCTCACAAGTAGGCAGAGAGGTAGGCAGAGAGAGGGGGTAGAAGCAGGCTCCCTGCTGAGCATGGAGCCCAATGTGTGGCTCAATCCCAGGACCCTGAGATCATGACCTGAGCCGAAGGCAGAGGCTTAACCCACTGAGCCTGTCATAAATTCTACTCCAATTCCTTTCCTGTCACAAAGATGCTCAGGTTGTACTAAGGGTTGGAAAAGCCAGGGGGCAGCCAGTGTATCTTGGGTCCCTGCATCAATGCCTGTGACTCAGCCATGTCTTCCGGCGTGGAACCCATTTTGCTCAAAGGTGTATCAATCTGATCGATTCTGCCACTCGCAGGGTTGTTTTATGAACATGGCTTTTGCCTGAGGGGATAGTAAGACTAGCTTTCCAGATGTTGAGGTGCCTCCCCATCTGGCTGAAAAGAAGTGGGAGTAAAAGAAAGGCAAAACAACTGAAGCATGAGAAATACAGAGAGACCACAAGAAACAGGGGAGACAACCTGAGAAAAGGCAGTAAGACTTTACCAGCTTAATGGTGAATCTGTTTTTTTAGTGTTAAAGTTAAAAGTCATGTCCTCCACTGCCACTATCAGGGAGTAAATGAAGTGATGAGAAAATGCATTAAGGAAGCCTGGATTTCTTCCTGCTAACTGGTTCCATAGGTCCTTGGAAAGTTCTAGATTCTCATCGTTATTTGAATGTGTCTCCTTTGAGCAGTCACTTCCTTTCTATGGTCCTTTTGGTGCCTCTAATTGTTAGGATAGTTTCTGTTTATTTCTGGAGGCACATGGACATCCATAGACATTTAGGGTATTTGAGTAATTCTCAACAGAGATTAGGTGAGTTAATGGGAGGGTGTTTTACTTTCCCAGGGCTGCCATAATCTGGGTGGGTTAAACACAGAAATTTATTCTCTCACAGTTCTGGAGGCTAGAAGTCTGAAATCAAGGTGTTAGTACAGCCACACTCCCCTTGAAGGCTCTAGGAAAGACTCTTTCCTTGCCTCTTAGTTACTGGTAACTCCTGGGAATCTTGCCATTCCTTGGCATGTGGTTGTGTCACTTCGATGTCTAACTCTGTCATCACATCTTTCATCCATGTGTGTTTCCTGTGTCTTCTCTTCTATAATGACACTGGTCATTGGGTTTAAGGTCCAGCCTAAATACAGGATGATTTCATCTTGAGATTCTCGACTAATTTAATCTACAAAGATGAGATCATGTCTGGAGGTTCCAAGTGAGAACTAATTTTGGGGGACCACTATTCAACCATTACAAAGGAATGAGAGAAACATAAGAAATAAGATTGATGGACAGGTTGAGAATGGGGCTTAGACCAGTGATTCTTAACATTGCTTGTTTACTAGCAACCCTGTTATTCTGAGTAACTCCATCTAGAGTGGAGCCTGATCAATGTAAAAAAAATCTGACTTAGGGGCTGGGCATGTAAGATACATGGATGAAGAGGGTTGATCTAAAGTAAGAGGGAGGAATGGGGAATCCGGGGGTTAGGGAGCTTCCATGCTGCATTGTAAAGCATTCAGATTTGATTTGGCAATTTTTCCCAAACAAAATGGGTTTGCAGGCCTTGAAAGGCTGCCAATACAAACTCTTAGAAACTCTTCTATTGTATCTTAGATCTCCTTTGCCCTCTTTTCCATGCCCTAGACTTTGGAGTAATTGTTTTCGAGAGTTCTGTTATGGGTCCACTTGGCAATGATTCAGGACACTTTTCTGAAGCTCAAGTGTCTCTCTCTAAAAGATCTAACTCCCTTCCCAGTATTCCTTTGTAATGGTGAAATCTGGATCTGTGCCCAGCCTTGTCACCTAGTAGTTATATGACCTTGATTACCTATCCAAGGTTGCTTATGTTTGTTTTACAGATGAATTTATTAATATTGACCTTACCAAATTATTGTTAGGATTAGATTATTACAAGGTCTAAAACATGTTAGTCTCTTTCTCTGCTTCTTGTCCTTCTCAGATTATTACCTTTTTTTTTTTTTAACAAAATAAACACTATCAGTTATTGGACAATATGTACTACCATTATTTATCTTTTAAATAGCAATGTTTTAATAGCTGACTTTCTTTTTAAAATATTTATTTATTTAAGTTTTGTTAGTTATGATATAGTACAATATTGGTTTCTGGAGTAGAATTCAGTGATTCATCCCTTACTTACAGTGCCCAGTGCTCATCTTACAAGTGCCCTCTTTAATCCTCATCCCCCGTCTGGCCTGTCCCCCACACACCTCCCTCCACCAACCCTCAGTTTGTTCTCTGTCATTAAAAATCACTTATAGTAGGGTACCTGGTGGCTCAGTGGTTTAAGCCTCTGCCTTTGGCTCAGGTCATGGTCTTGGGGTCCTGAGATCGAGCCATGCGTCGGGCTCTCTGCTTAGCAGGGAGCCTGCTTCCCCATCTCTCTGCCTGCCTCTCTGCCTACTTGTGATCTCTCTCTGTCAAATAAATAAATAAAATTTAAAAAAATGACTTATAGCTTGTTTCCCTCTCTCCTTTTTTTCTAATAGCTGGCATTTTCTGAGTGCTGTATATATGCGGAAAACTTTAAAGAGTTTTGCACACACAGTTTCACAATTCCATTTTCTCATTTGTAAAGAGGGATAAATAGTAGATACATAATATACAAAAGATATATAAATTGTATATACACACATATATAAATTATATGTGTCGTTTATTTCCTCCTTACAAATGAGGAAATTGCAGCTCGGAGACAGGAAGAAATTCATCCAAAGACACACAGCAATTTTGACTGCAAAAACTGCATTATTATCCACTATGTAGTTCTCCAACTCACGTGTCAACTATGTGAGGACAGAGACCTGTGTCAGGTGGGACTGATGACTTACCCATGGGCATCTTTCAGAAAGTTCTTGTAAACATTGGGGGATAGTCCTGTCTTCTAAAGGCCCAAATCTAGATTACTCAGAGTCCTCAAGGGTGCCTGGTGGGTCTTGGTATTCATGCATATAGTGCCAGTATTCTCATCTCATAGGGTGAATTATCAGTAGTGATGGCTAGTTAAAAAACCCAAATAGGAGCATTGCATAAGTGTTTTGTGAGAAACTGAAATAGTTGTTTCATTATCTCAGATACATTTTTAGGCTATGGAAATAATTAGACCAAGAGAACCTATAGATCCATAAAGTTGGCAAGCAGTTAAGAAGAGGGTGAGAGAAAAGGGACACCACCTTTTGGTAGATAAAGTAAATTAGTTTTTTATCTTAGCATAATGTTTTATAACCTAGGTGTTCCTCATTAAAGTGACATATTATATTTTTATAGTCATATACAATAAAAATTGTTCCTGGCATATGGTAGGTGCTCAGCAAAGAGGTCTGTCTTTGAATTGATTGAAAAAACGAAACAAAACAAAACAAAACAACTTCAAAACTTTGGATAATATTTAAAATACCTCTCAAAATAAATACATGCTTACAATCAACCAAGATGTTGGAGTGAGGGCCCAAATAAGAAACAAGTAGTAGTAAATAAACCCAATTGTCTTACAAGTGAAAATACTGATGGGCTTGGGGGAATAAGAGCTAATCTAGGTAACTTTGGAAAACAGTATTTTGGTTAGATGCTGTAAGACTAAAGGTGAAAAGAGTTGGACACAAATGTTATACTTTAGTTAGTCTATCTTTTTGTCAGGAGTATGAATGGCTTCGCAGTTGTATGGCTAAACATTTTCTGGTTACACTGTGGTGGAACAAGTAAGTGAGTGCATTGTTAAAAATGAGAGCCAGGCTCCTCAGTGTTGAAGAAAGAGGTTATAAGTAAGAAAAGGGGAATGAGCGGAGTTAGGCTGTTGGTGTTGGATTGAAATTAGAAGTGTCTATATAAACTCGTGTTTTAAAATATGTACCCAGATAAACTGATAATGAGATATATAGAAATGACAGTGTAAGTATGGGTTTGTATACAAACTAGTATTTCCAAACTGTGTCTGCTTACAGGGCCAAGGAACTATGACATTCCAGTAGCAATGAGCACATATGGAGCCTAGATCCTGTTTCTAAATCTCATTTTTTTGATGAGAAAAAGAAAAAATCAGGGCTCCTTTGGGGAGAAATTACTGATGCTAGGGCTGGGGCGAGGAAGTACAAAATGAGCCTGGAGCATCTTACAAATCAGAAAGTAAAGAAGTTCTAAAAAAATAAATAAATAAAGTGATAACACTATACTGAAAGAAAACAGAGGCACGGCTAATGGGACACCGAATGGCTAAAGTGGTCAATGTGAGAAACATCATAACTAACGGTAATATTAAAAATAAATATCTATGTGTTCATCCTGATGTGAATAAAGAAATCAATAAATGGGAGAAGAGACAGCTCTTCTTTACAGAATTCCAACCTATACATGGAGAAGGAATGTGGGAAATAGTAGGTCTCCAGCAAGCAACATCACAGCAGTAATTGTTGCAAGGAAGATGCATGGGTTGATGCTAAAGTCAGAGGCAAACGTTTGAGGAGAAATAGTGTATTAGTGTCTGTCCCAAGATCCTCATCAATTACAAAGGGAGAAATAGAAACTTTACAGTGGAGAAACCCAAGAGACATTGCCTTTACCATGTGATCAAAGTTAGTATCACAAATTGTAAGATATGTTGGTTGATATTATGTGATATTATGGTTGATATTATTATAGTATTTGATTATTATTATTATATTTGATTATTATTATGACGTTATGTTCCTCCTGATAGGATGTCCAGAGAAGGGCACAGCATTGCTTTTGTGGTATTCTGTAATATTCCTAAAATATATAACCTCAAACTAATCAACTGGACATAACAAACAAACCCAAACTGATAGACATTTTACCGAATAACTAACTAGTATCCATCCAAAGTAACAATAGTGAAAGACAAGGGTAGACTGAGGAACGGTCTATGATTGGGAGCTAAAAACACAACAACAGGGGTGCTTGGGTGGCTCATTCATTAAGCATCTGCCTTTGGCTCAGGTCATGATACCAGGGTCCTGGAATCGAGCCCCACATTGGGCTCCCTGCTCAGCGGGAAGACTGCTTCTCCCTCTTCCACTCCCCCTCCTTGAGATCCCCCTCTTGCTGTCTCTCTGTCAAATGAATAAGTAAAAATCTTAAAAAAAATAAAGACACAATAATAACTGAATTCAGTGTGAGGTACGAGGAATAGGAAACAGACAGTAGGAGAAAAATTTGAGTAAGATCTGTAGTTCAGTTATTAGTCTTGAAGCACTGGTAATTTCCTGGTTTAATAATTGTATTATGGTTATGTCATTTGTTAAAATTAGGGAAAGCTTAGTGAAGGTAATATGGGACCTCTGTTTTATTTTTGCTATTTTATTCTGCCTAAAATTATTTTAAAATAAAAAATCAAAAATCAATGAGATAAATTTGGGCAGTGAGAGTATGGGTCATTTTTGTATTTTATTTTTTTCTCTTAGAAAGATTAAAAGTAGTTTTTGATTAAAAAAACAAAACAAAACAAAACCCTTGGCAACAAAAACAAAAAGCCCTTAAAAATTAAAGATTTTAAGAGTTCAGGATCAAGATGAAAGGTTAGACATTTTCATACATAGTATTTACCAGGCATTAGACTCTTTTTCTTCCTTGTATTTAGGCATTTGTGGAGATCAAGTGATATAACGTATGTATGTAAAAATTCTTTGCAAAGCATAAAACATACTATATAAATTACTGTCCTTTCTTCTATTGCCCTCATTTTCTTCTTGTTCATGCTATTACCTGTCAGTGTTAATTTTATTTATGTTATTAATTTTTAAAGTGTTGTAGAGAAAAATGATAGGAACTTTGGTGTAAGACAGATCAGCCTGTTACATAGTAGCTGCTTAATAAATATTTGTTGAGTAAATTGAATGAATGAATATGAATGAGTCTTGACTCACTTTGTTATCTTCAGAAGTTATTCAACTTCTTGAAGAATTGTCTTCATACATATAAAGTGGGGGCGATACTCCTGCTTTGAGGGGTTATTCTGAGTTTGAAGGATAAGAGGTGTGTGCAGGGTCTGGTGCCACGCCATGACCGTAGTTCTTACACTCTCATTGTCTTCACTCTATTTCTCTTCTATTGTTTTCTTTACTTCTAAATAAAATGCACTATTTCCCCATCTTCCCTTGGTCAAAAATGTTGTCTATGCTTTTTGGTTCCTCTCAAGTAGTCTTTCTTCACTTAGTCCTCTAACATTTTATTCCTGTCTTTCTTGTGGTTTATTATGACGTGTAAATTTGTGTATATGTGTGTATTTGTGTGTGTGTGTGTGTTAGATTCAATCCTCTTTTATACTGTAAATTTCTTGATGTGCCATTTTGGTTTCTTACCTGCTAGTCCAGTGGCTGCCACACAGGAAATGCTAAGCTGTAAACCCTGTGATGGAAAGGAGACCATGTTTATGTTGTTTAGCATTATTTCTCCTGAGCTTACTCTTGTGTCCAGCAGATGGTAGGTAGTCAGTAACTATAAGATTGGATAAATACGAAGTAGGCAGGCAAAGGTATTTTAATGTTGAATAATTTTGGCTACCTTTCGATCCTTCTGTAATTTCTGATTATTTAAGTCCATTTTTAAATATTGTACCAGCTCTCTGCTCTTACTGTCTGAAGAGCTACATTAAAGTAGTTTTATGGTTGACTTCTACTTCCTTGTCTATTTAAATTCCTATCATACTTCCAATCTTAGTGTGCCTTTCCGGTTCTTATTTATTTTTTAATTTTTGTTTTGTTTTGTTTTTGAATATTAGATTTTAAAAGAGAGAGAGAGCAAGAGAGGGAACACAAGCAGGGGGGAGTGGGACAGAGGGAAGCAGGCTTCCGGATGAGCAGAGAGCCCAATGCGGGGCTCAATCCCAGGACCCTGGGATCATGACCTGAGCCAAAGGCGGATACTTAATGACTGAGCCACCCAGGCGCCCCCTCAGGTTCTTATTTATTAGACTATTTCCAAATTCCCAAATAAACTCTACAGTCTTCTTACCATGAGCTTTTCGGGCCTGCTGTTCTTTCTGTCTGGAACATCAGCCTTCCCATTCTCAACCATTATTTTCTAGTCACCTTTACAGGCAAGACGTCTCAGCAAATCTCTATCCCTTCTTACCCTCTCCTGTTCTCCTGCAGGAAACTGCGAGTAGCTTTATCCAGCCTCTGTTTCATTTTTACTTAATAACAATTATGTTGTTTATTTGTTTATATCCCTTCTAGACTCAGGTACTCAGACTCCACTGTGCGAAAGAATTACTCAATTGGTTAACAATGCAGATTCCTGGAACACAGTCCCCCGTGCCTGTCACCCTCACAGCGTTGCTCCAAATGGAATTCAGGGATTGACAAGGAGAATGTCCAGGACCCATTTCAAGCATATGGAACGAGGACTTCTGACTGGAGGATCTTCATCTGCAGTGAGGATCTTTGAATCGCACTTGGAGCGATACAGGGACAGTGATAAGCACGCTGAGTCTCCATAACCTCATAAAGTCTGGCACTCAGAGGCCCTGTAATCAATGAAGGGGACAAATACGAATGTCTCTGAGTCAAGCAACACAATTATGTCTCTAAGTCAAGCAACAAAATGATGGCCTTTGCCATGGGAAAAGAGATTTCTAACCACTTGCGGAGAGGCGGGCAGGCACTTTGCAGAAAGTGGAGACAGGCCCCCTGCCCAAGTGAACTGCAGACCTACTTCATCAGCAGAAAACTCTGTGCTCATCTTACTTGAGGAATAAGTGGACCAGTCCAGGTCACGCGGTTAACGGGAAGGGTAACACAGGCGGCCATAATTGATGATTTACTAGATCAAAGACCTTTAAGCCAGGCAATAGAGATGACCCTCTCTTATTGATTATCATCCAATAGCTTTAAATTATCCTCAGTGTCCTAGGAGACACCCAGGGAAGGACTGGTAAAGAAAGAGGCTTAAGGAAAAGTCAATAAGTCATCCCTGGACAAGTTGAAGGCATGAAGCTTGGCATGAACATTCCTTTCAAGTGCACTTACAAGAAGGAGAGAAGAAATGAAATAGGCTTCTAATTATTTAAATTGGACCTACACTCTCTGCTGAGCAATGCCTTAGCTAGCATTCTTCTTCCGCACAAACTGTCCGTTAGGCCACAAGAAGGAGATTAAACATGTCAGCAATAGGTGTGGAAATAATTGGGGGCAGTAATTGGGAGAAATCCGGGCACCTTGATTGTGACTGCTGTCTGGTTTTCTCTTTCAAAATCGAAATTCACATTAACATGTTGATGGCCTCCTCCAAACTGGGTAGAATTTATAAACAATAAAGATAACTACAAAAATGGCTTGCGTTTAGATAATCAGGTAACAAGCCACAGTCGTGATTCTGGAGAGGCTTTACAAAGTGGAGACCCTAGTCCTGTTCCCATAAAAATTTCCTCACTTATTAGGGATTTCATTTAGTTTTTTTAGTTGAATTCAGGCTTAGATCCATTATCTGGTTTTCTAATGTGATAGCGTGGATTCCTTCAGTTACTGGGGAGGAACAGGTATGCTAGTCGTTTGTTTGAAAATGTTTGGCATACTTTCTATTGAGTAGGTATTTGGCAAAAGTTAATCTGACTATTACCCGAAATAAAATTCTGAAGACAGTATCATTCCCCATTGTGGCTCCCAACTTAGTTGTTTAAAAAACAAAAAACAAAAAACTGTGCATATAGTTCTTTGAGCCTCATTTTCAAGGCGCAGAATTCTCCCCTTTTGAAATTTTTTCCAGGAAGGGAATTGATTTCCATAATCTGCACATTTTAAATATTTAAAATTGTATTTAATGCAAATGGGAACATATACCTTGTGTCATAGAAATTCTAAGATTAGGACTTAGAAAGAGGCATTATTTTGGGAACTGGGAGGTACTTTCTAGTTACACGTGTGTGCAGGCTGGAGTAGCCCATTGCACTGCGGCCACGACACCCTTTCTTCTTTGGGGGAAGACACGGAAGGAATGCTTTGGTCGTGTGCTAATTATGTTGCTATTTTAAACCAGCCTAGTACTTTCCAGTTCCAAGCTGAGTTTGCATTGATGATCTCATGCGAACTCTCCATCAGTCCTAGGAGGAAGTGAGGGCACATGCTTTCAGACTTGTTTGGCTGCGGAGGAAATGAGACGGAGAAAAGTTGTGATTGATCAGGAGTCAAATTGTGGTCCTGGGTCTACTCTCTTTTTAATCAGAGTCAGGCCTGCCTTCTTCTCCCTTCCTCTTTCCCTCCGTGCTTGTGTGAAACTTCTTTGTGCCATACATTGGCACAAAGGAAGCAGGGATTTTCATGAGCTTCCTTGGAACCTTGCACATAAAACAAGCTCCTGACCCAAAGAGACCTACAATAAAGTAAAAAGAGACACATGGAAAATACATTAAGGACACTCAAGGGTTAGAGAGGCTGTGGTATTAATATTTACGGAGAGTCATGGGGGAAGAGGAGTAGTGTCATTTGTCATTTGGATTTGGGACTGTGATGCACTTGGGACAACGCTTCATGAGACAGCAAGGTTCTAGCAAAGTCTGCAGTATGAGCGGGAACCAGACAGACCTGAAATTAGTCTTTTGCAGAGTGTATTTCCAAGAGAGACTCTGCAGAAAGCGTTCTACTGCCAAGTAATTTTGTGAACTATAGCACGCACTCTATCGGAAATTCACAATTCTTATTAGGATATTGAGGACTAAGAAGCCCTTCCAAAAGAAACCTGTTTAACTTTGTATCTTCCAGCCAAAGTGTGGGATTCTAGAGCTCTAAAGAATGTTTTCTGAGAAAAATTAAAATGTTTGGTAGTGTAATGTATAACTTGGAAAGTGCTAACTTTGATTTACTGGCTTGCAGATCTGGCCATGCTGTGTGCAAAGCTGAAGATCAGTGGGGACTGGCCCTCCTGAATGGCAAAATGCCCTAACCAGATGATAAAGTGGAACACCAAATATGTTGCTGGTTGCTGTCTTATCTAAAATGGTGAGCTGTCCCAGAAGGAAAAGGGAGAGGAGGAAGAAAACCAGAGGGGTGTCCTGATTTTTATTTCTTCCACCTGGCAGCAAGGTTAACTCAGGGCCAGCCTTCAGATGGAATCATGTCCCTAGAATGGTGACGGAGAAGTTGCTGGGAGAAAATACAATGGAGGGCTTGGTCAAGGGCAGAGGCTACTCATGTTAGGGGATGAACATCTCCTCTTCCTTTCAGGTAATGCTCTCAGACCCTCTCCTTTTAGGGGAGGCTTGGTTGGATAACCTTTGTTGCTCCCCCACTGTGTTCTAGGAGACCATAGGGTATGTTCACTTCATTTCAGCTTCGTTTGTCTCCTCTCCTTCCCCTTGTCAACTCATTCACAATCTGTTCCGAGAGGCTTTCTCCTTCCCCACCTTCCTTAAAACAGACTACAGTCTCTCATTATGCTGTGATTCTGTATTTTCTTCTAAGATCCTCTCATGTTATAGACTAGTTCCACCAGGGAGGAAAATTGTCTGTCCTCGGAGCCTAGAACGGCACATAGTAGGGCCTCAGTATGTATTGAGTAAAAATGTGAATGCCATCTTTTTTTTTTTTTTTAAAAACAGACACATAGATATCTGATTTTCATTTGGTAAATGAGCAGACACAGGAGAAAGGGCACACGGGACGACAATTCACTTTGAATTTAAAGGCTAAACCATTGTGTTGTAGGCTTTTCCTAAAATACCTCGTTTCAGACTCCTAGTACTCTCCATGAATGGCCATTACTATATCATCACTGCCATTTGTGGATGAAGAAACCAGAGCCCAGGGAGCTTTCACTTGCCCTAGGTCCCCTGGGTATGAAGCACACAGAGCAGGAGGGGCTCCTGGTGGTTCTGAGGCTGCATGGTTTCTATTAGCTTGGGGTCACTGAGAGGGTGCTGAGCTCAGTGTCCGGGGATGGGAATCTACTGAAGCTCTTGTCACCGATTAGTGTTAGATTCTTGTTATTTAACATTGGATTCCAGAGGAAACCATGGATTTCTACTGATTTCTTCATTCTATTTATATGGCCTCCATGAAGATTCCCTGTAAATTTGGCAATATCAGGTCACATGGAGGGATTTTTCCGACACAAAGCACCTTCATTTCATGCTTTTCCTCTTCTGCGTTAGATCTGTTTGGGTAAAATATATGAATCCTAAATTTAAGACGGATCCGTAACCTTTTGAAATACTTGTCACTCACTAGATGGCACTGTTGTATTAACTTTATCTATTTTCTTGTCCTGCGTTAACAACTTTAAGAAGTGTATTTACTGTGATACCAGAGCTGCTGGGCTCTCCAGAGTTTTTAGATATGGGTAGAAGGTCAGGGTAGACAAGCAAATAGTTCGTATATGTTTCATTAGTATGGATCCTAAATCCCTATTTAGACTTTAGGGCTGTAGCAAAATTGTAGTTTTTGTGGCAACACAGCAACAGCTGGGTCCATGGACATACTGAAAAACAATGTCTCTCGATGGGTATTATGAGACCAAAATAATGGCCTCACCAGGTTATGAGAACTCGGTAGCAGCACCAATGGCGACAATTTCTGACATACGCTAGAGACAGAGGCAGAATAAACAAGCCCAAGGACACAGTAGATTCTCCAAACAACCTGGAGGGTGAATTGTCATTTTAAGTTAGCTGAATCTCTCTCCTCCCTTGGAAGCTAGATTCCCTTGAAACTTCTCCATTCCTGCCAGTGATGCTATTCTGCCCCCAGTCCTCTGGAAAACATCGTTCCTACGAGATTCTTTGCCTCTGTCCTTTATTAGTTTCCCAAATTGTTTATTCTCTAGTCTCCCTCCCTGCCATTGCTTGCTTTCTGTTCCCACCATGAGAATGATAGTTGGGGGTTCTTCTCATTGACCTCCATTTCATAATCATCTGTCCCCTGAGTTCCCTGTAGTCTGGGATGGGAACACGCTTCATAACGTGACTCTGGTGCTCATGTGAACACGATGGCTTGGCCTGGCATCTAGGGCCTTCCCCAATCTGATCACAATTTGCTTTTCAGGTTCATCTTCAGTTCTCCTAATTAAATTTCAAAAAAAAGAATAAAAAACACATAACCCACAATATTGCACGTAGTAGGTACCAAGTAAGAGCTACCTGTGGCGCCCTTATGGACACTGTCTAGGACTCTCTCTGCTAGGGTGGCCGAACGCTCATTTGTAGAGCCTCCCCTAGATACCAGTTGAGGAACAAGGGATGTTGCATCAACTATGGTCTCTGATCATGGTCTACCCTTGTAACCTAGTGAAGGGGTCCAGGTCTTGCTTGCTCTTGACTACACCCCTCCCCGTAGGTTGAAGAGTCCTTGGGCTAAGTGTTCCTCCCCATCCTGAGTCTGTTTCCACCCCGTCATCGGGACTCTAGAATTCCTTGCTCAATCCTTCCTGAGTCTGCTCTCAGATCCTGTATGGGCATCTTCTCGAGGTCTTTCCTGTTGAGGTGAGACTGTGCTGCCTGCTGGCCCAAGGGAGCCCGAGGGGCAGTTTTTTGTAGCCGGGAGACATAAGCGGACTGGGCTTGGCCTGGAGGAGCGCCCTTAGCAGGTGTGTGTGGCCCTGGTCAGTGAAAGATGAAACTGGGGTCCAATGAGAAGCAGGGCCTGCTCTCCCTCTCCTGCATGGTGGGCTTACCTGTAAGAATCCTGCGGCTTGAAGGTTACTCTCCCTACTCTATAGGGGAAACTGAGGTTAGAGATTAAGCATGTTTCATGATTTGAATATGCCCATATTCCCTACATTTTAATGTTTCTGAAATCCGGATGTGTCTTACAAGCCATGACCTCTGCACGGTGTTTACTCCACATTGTTGTTTCTTTGTGAGTTCTATAGTTAACAGGGATGTGTCTTAAATTGATGACATCCTAGACTTGACGAAATGGGTGGCTTGACTGGTTCACACAGCTCAGTGGTGCAGCTGGGATTCAAACTCCTGTCCATCTGATGCCAGTGCCCGTGGCCTCACCCAGGGGCCTAAGCACATCTTCCCAAGGAGCCTCACTTCTCTTTCCAATGCCCTGTCTATGTTCCCTCAGTATTTTGATACATAGTCAACTTTGAACAATATAGGTTTGAACCATGCATGTCCCTTAATTCATGGATTTTTTAAAAATAAATATAGTACTGTAAATGTATTTTCTCTTTCTTAAATTTTCTTAGTGATATTTTCATTCCTCTAGCTTCCTTTATTGTTAAGAATACAGTATTAATACATGTAATGTGTAAAATATGTGTTAATCAGTGGTTTATGTTATTGGTAAGGCTTTCAGTCAACAGTAAGTTGTTAGCAGTTAACTTTTGGAGGAGTCAAAGTTATACATGGATTTTCCACCACGTAGAGGGTTGGCGCCCCAACCCCTGTACTGTTCAAGGGTCAGCTGTATTTGAGAGACTCTGCAGAGCACTTGCTTACAAGTTGGATCGGAAATATGTCTTTTGGTTTAAATGATGTATTTTCCGATTCTTCATGGTGAGCTCCCAGGGAACAGGGTTCCGTGTGTTTTCTAAATGTTTATCTACTATGTGTCACGATAAAAGCAGAGAATGGTCAAGACTGGAGTTGAATTTCCTCTCTGTTTCTGACCGGCATGGTGATGCAGAGAGTTGCTTTAGCTTCCTTGAAACTTAGTTTTCTTATCTATGAAATGGGTCTAGTGGTACCTAACTCAGAGCTATATGGTGAGATGTAAAAGCAGTTGGCAAGTGGTTGAATCTCATTACACGTTAGAGTCCTTCAGCTGACTGCCGTTAGCATAGTGAAAGCTAAATAAATCAAAATAAATTAATATCTCAAGCTCCACATGAGCTTATCTACTGGAATTGATAGAGTCTCTGAACCCTGAACTGAACGCATACTCTGTTCAGGCATTCAGCCATGCATTAAACAAATTTTTATCAGCCATCTGCTACATATGAGGCATTGTGCTAGGCTTTGGGGATAGAAGAGTGAATAAGAGAGTCAAGATCCCTGCCCTCATTACAAGTTGACACAGTGGCTGGAGAGGGAACAAAAGGGGAGCTGAGACAGGAGAACACAGAGGTGAGGTCAGGACTCGGGAAAAGTCTGGCTGAGGAAGCTGTGTTTGAATTGAGTTGTGAAGATGAGAACAAAGCATCCATGTAGCAAGAGGAGTGTATTAGTTTTGGTTGTCCAGAGAAACGGGCTAGGCGCATCTGTACATGCACGCATACATATACCAGGAGAGTTGTCAAAAGGAACTGGCTTGTATGAATACAGAGGCTGAGAAATCCCAAGATTTGCCTTTGGCAAGTCTCAGGAGAGCCAGTGGTGTAAGTTCCCGTTGGAACCCAAGTCTGAAGATAATGGAACACCAATGGCACAGCCACCGCAGGTAGAGAAAGAGAATTCTCTTATTCCACCTTTGTATTCTAGTCAGGCCCTCAGTGGGTTAGAGGAGACTATCCACAGTGGGAGAACAATCTGCTTTTCTCAGGCTGCTGATTCAAATGTTCGTCTCATTCAGAAAGGCCCTCACAGCCACACCAACAAATAATGTGTAACACCCCATGGCCCAGCCAAGATGACACATAAAATTAACCATCATGAAGGAAGTGGTTTTTTTCCCACTGAGATTGGACCTTAGATTTTCTAACACGAACGTTCCCAGGAGTCTCACTGTTAGCTGTTTGCTTTATGGATGGCATCCCTTATTTAGGAAAGAATATATGCTCTGACTCCCTATTGCATTCCACCCTTCCTAGAGAAAAGGTACAGAAAATGTAGTTACCTTATGTCATAAATACATCCCATCTGCTGGCCTCTGTGATCTATGTTAGAGATACTCAAGACTGCCTATTTCACTATGGCCAGCCTTTTCCCACTTTTAACTTAAAGATCTTTGTTTAATTCATGTATTCAAGGTCTTTCATCAGGGGTTCTCAGCCTTGGCTCTATAGATATTTTGGAGGGCTTGATTTGAGAATCCTCTGTTTTGGGGGGCTGTCTTGTGCCTTATAGAAGTTTAGTAGCACCTCTGGACTCAAACCACTGCATGCCTGTAGCAGCCCTCTCCTCCGAGCTGTGACAGCCAAAAACATCCCAGTCATTACCATCTATCTGGTGGGGAGTAAGATCTCCCAGGTGGAAACCACTGCTCTAATCTTCATGGAGATCTGCCATATGGAGTCTGTGCTTGGGGACGCTTTCCTCAAGGATGGGAAGAGTACCCTTCATTGACCTGGCCACAGGAATCAGGAGTGCAGAGTCTTTTCATCTCTGGAGTTTCCAGTAAGAGGATTAGACTGCCAAGGTGATCAGATTGCATTTCTAATGAGTCGAGCTGCCAACATCTGTTTGTGGTAATTGAGGACAGCTGTGATGCTGGCTTGGCTGAAGCCTCTGCAACCTTTCCCTGCCCCTCCAGGCATTTCAGCTGGCCCCAACTATCTTGTCACATCAGCCTCTCACAGGAAGATGCCGGCAAGGTCAAGGGGTTTGCTGAGAATGGTACCAATCCAGACGGTGTCTGAAGTGTGACACTGCCAAGAGGGGATGTAGCCATGTTTGTTCCTGTAAGCTGCCTCTAAGACACAGAAAACAAGTATTTATGTCGTATAAAAAAGCAAATCACAACCAATACTTATAACAACACGTATATTCATCCCACATGCCCTATGTCCTGTTTTAAAAGCTTTACTTGTCTCATTTTCTTTATTCTTTGTAACACCGTTCTGACACAGGTACTGTATTATTGACGTGTTGCAGCCGAGGTGCAGAGGAGGAGGGGTGGAATTAGGATCACCCCCCAGCAATTGATTCCGGAGTTTACACTGTGTCCAGGCAATGTGGACTCAATTTTCCAAATTCTATTTTAACTCTATTAAATTGCATACACACGTATTTATTCATAACTAACATAACATAAAAGTCTGGAAGCAGACATACCAAAATATTAACAGTCTCTCTCTGGGTGGCTGCCTTAGGGGTGGATTTTTTTTGGGGGGGGAGGGTCTTCTTTAAACTTTTTAATATTTTTCAACTTTTCTATATGAAGTATTATTTTTTATTGAAAGTTATATAGAAGTGCTTAAAATATGTATATGGCAAAGGTGATGGGAAGAGGAAGAGTGAGCTAAGAGGATATTTTAGAAGCTGAATCCGCCCTAAAGGAGTGTATTCTAGGGGACAAGGTGGCAAGTCGAGCACCCTGGGCGCCGATGTCTTCATGGATGTGCTAAATTGCTGCTCTCTAGCTGAATGCACATTGAATCACATGACAGCTTACCCAGCGCGTTCCCGATTTTTGGTGGGACTCTAGAATCTCTGAATCAACTTTTGTTTTTTGGGTCTCACTTGCTATTGCAGGGATGTTTTTCGGAGGGCAGCCTTGGGCAGTCTGTGTTCAGCTATACACTCCTCCTCATGGCACTCTTCCCCAGGGGAGGCGGAACTGATGGTTGCTTTGCAGACTTCCGTCCCGGGAGGTCAGTGAAGACCTGCCCTCCGGCGCAGCTCCTTAGGGATGTGTGAGGATTTTTCTAGCAGCCTGGTCAGGGCTGCAGCTGCCCCAGCTCCTGCCCTTCTTTCTCCACGAGCCTGGACTGTCTCACACATCAGCACAGCTTGCTGGGAAGTTTGGGCTAGGGCGCGGGACCACCCAGAAGACACGCCCCCCCAGATCACACTTGGCAGATCCTGGAGAGAAGCTGCCTTAGGGATGAGAGTAACATACTTGTTTGTTTAAAATCCGCACACTGTATTTCTTTTCCTTTAGAAACCTCACCACTTATGGAGTGATTAGAGGCAATTACAGAGTTGGCTTCGCTTAGAATAGACAGTGCTGGGCAGGGGGTCTGACCAGCCTGAACCTTCCGGGGCATTGAAGTCTTCTCATAAATGCCAATCTGGCTGCGACATAAATGTCAGCATAGGGATGAGAGTCCATCAAAGGGAAAGGAAAAAAGGTACCGTTTACCATTTTTCTTCTGAAAGACAGGGGTGACCAGGCAAGTAGAAAGCTGCTGGGAAGCAATACCGTTTGTCCCATTATTCCCATTTACATAAAACCCAGCAGAACCCCCAGTGGCTTCGGGTTGACACTGTGCCTTTAAACTCAGCCAACCCATAATGTCTCTCACTGGTGTGGGTGAATTAAAACCATCAGCCCCAAACTCCATTCTTGGTAATTTCCTTGGATTTCCAGTGTTGGTTCCTGCCTTTGATCTTCCCTAAATTGCCACACAAACAGCTCTACACATATGCAGACATTCAAGCCTCCATCTTTCTTCTCTGGTCTCTTGTGTAGCCTTGAGCTCAGGCAGATTTGGCTTCTCTAGGATGCTGATGCTGATAATGTAATTGCTCTTTTGGGACATCAGCATGAAACAGTTTTATTTATTTATTTTTTTTTAATAAACCTTCAACTATGCTGTGACAAAATTCTCTTTCTTAAATCTTGATGACAGATTCTATCATTTCCTGGCCAGTTTTAGATGTTAAAAGTTGAGATCAGTTTAAATTTTTGTCTTTATTTTGACTTAAATCTTATCTCCAACTCCCCTCCCTGCCCCGCCTTGGCACAGGTTTGGCCTCATTGCCTGAGGTCCGAGGCTCTTCTATCTGTTTTTCCACTTCTCTCCAGCGTTTCCATGTGACTCAGCGTGAGTGGGGACAGCCTTAAGATGCCATCTCTTCCTTCCCTCTCTTTTGGGGTTAACTTTGCTTGCATTAGTGGGATTTGGGAGTTTCGGAGGAGAGAGTGGGGGCATGTCATAGAAACCAACTGCATGGCACGATGTGGAGGTGACCCTGGTTTTCCTGGGAACCTGTGTGTGTCTCCTCGTGACCTCTTCATGACCAATGCTTTAGTGGTAAGTTTCTACCAGTCCTCTCTCTTACTGAGGTTTTCCCCAGAGAGGGCAGCCAGGTCTCCCCAGGGCCTGAAATTGGTCCATGCCCTAATCACCTTTTAGGGCGGCAGCTCCTCTCTCTCGGTGGCTACCAGAATGACCCCAGGGCTTCTGCCTTGCCTCCATGCTCTTCCAAAAGGAGACGCTGAGATCTTTGCTGCAGGAGAGGAGGGTGGGGCTCACCCCCTTAGGTACCCTGCGCCACAGTCCCTGCTCAAGGGTCTGCCATAGACCCTTGTTAACACAGTCTCTTCTGGCAGTCTTTGCACCTTTAAATGGGCACTAGTCTCCTTGTTCAGGAATATCACCATTATCACCTGATAGCTCTCTGTGACTGCTGCCGAAGAGGGGTTGTATAGTTCTGCAAGCTCCATCCAGGGTGTCAGATGCCTTTGTTCTTATTTGGTAGGCATTCTCAATCTCTCAGAGGGATTCTCTTGAAGCTTTTCATTTCTTTTCTTGAAGATAGGGAAGTGGCATCCCATTATAGACCCTGCATGTCTTGATAAGGCCCATGACCTTGATGGTTCTGCCTCCACCCACTCTGGCCCTTCCAGGGCTGTCTTTTATGGACTGGGAAGGGGCAGAGATTTGTAAGGGTAGTGGTGGTGAAGATGGCAGAGAGGCTCAGGCTTAGTAAACCCCGAGGAAGGCATCTGGCCCTTGGTGTTGACAGTTTTGTTTAGAATGTGAGGTTTGGGGAGCCTCTCTGTCCATAGCTTTGGGCCTCTGTTGCCGATTTGGGGAACACACAAAAATTACCACTCAGTGTTCTATTACTTTAGCTAAACTTCTTGCTACATATATGCTAGGCACTGTCCTGGACCATGCACTGACGAGTTTGTTTAAGCTCACAGTGATCCTCTGAGAAAGAAATTATTACCCATTTTTTACAGATGAGGAAACTGAGGCACACTCAAGTTGTGTTAACTGCTCAGGGTTATGCGGCTAGCTAAGAAATGAACCTGACAGTCTGAGTTTACCTATTACCTTAATATTCTTTCTGGCTTGAGAATTTTGCTTAAGTTTCACCCTGCTTTCAGGCTCCTGGCAACTTTGGATATATACTTGCTTACTTTTTGGCCCCTGGGTCCTCATTGTGGTATTGGGTTTTTTTTTTTTTTTTTTTTAAGATTTTATTTATTTATTTAACAGACAGAGATCACAAGTAGGCAGAGAGGCAGGCAGAGAGAGAGGAGGAAGCAGGCTCCCTGCTGAGCAGAAAGCCCGATGCGGGGCTCGATCCCAGGACCCTGGGATCATGACCTGAGGTTTTAACCCACTGAGCCACCCAGATGCCCCTCATTGTGATATTGTTGGGGAGGACAACTTATCCTGTATCCTTTTTGGTTTAATGACTAGGGTCCTGTGAATTAGAATGGACAAAGACAGATTAACAGGAAAAACATTTATACATATGGGAACTAACAAAAAAAAGTAGCTAGCTTTCTAAATGATTAAAGTCGGAAGCTGATATAACTAACTTAGTAGGGGTGAAGAGGGAATGAACAAGGCTTTTATGGGAAAAAACAAATAGGTTTCTTTAGGAAAGACAGATGGGGTTTTAGGAGGACAAATAGAAGATAAGAAAGTTTGTGAGGATGTTTGTTTATGCAGGTGTGAGTGGTCTTTCCATCTTCTTCATGGCCACAGAACTCCTCTGGAAGGGGATTTATGGCAGGTTTATTCTCTGTCTTCTTCCTGGGAGTACACCCACCACTAAGAGGAAATGTATGGCAGCCTCATTTCTCAGAAGCTGATGTTTTTAGTCAGATAAGGGAAACTCTGAGAAAGCCTATTTTCTGCATCTGTTGTATCTCAAAAGTTTGCAGCTTACAATCATCTTCATACCAACTGTGGGATTCTGAATGGGTCCCCCTAGTATAGTAAATAGCATCATTCTACCAAGCTGACCAGTTCCCCTAAAGGAATGATTTAAATATTAGGTAAGGCATAAGCTCAGAGCAATAGGCCAGAACCCAGGCAGAGGGTGGCTGGGGAAAAGCCAGGAACACTGAGGTTGACATTGTTTTCTGCTTCAAAGCAAATCAAGCCCTGGAGAAAGCCCAGGAAAGAAACATGATTGGGGTGAGGGAGTGTTGCTTTTATTGGATCCATCCGAATGAGGAACATCTTTTTAGGCAGTAACAAACTTTGGCACAGGGTACCAATAGTGGGGAAAAGTCATGGAATATAAAGCTACGGCCTTGAATTCAAGTTCTAGCTCCTCCCTTTGCTAACTAAATAGCCCTGAAGAGTTCAGTTACTGCAAAAGAACTATGATTTATCTATGAAATAAAGAGACAATTTATCTAATTGATCAGATAGGGTTGTAGTGAAGTGGGAAGGGGAACAGCTGAGAAAACACTTGGCCGGTTGATACACGCATATAGAGAATCAGAAGTAGTATTATCCGGAATGACCCTTGCCCTTAGTGGACTGGATGATTGAATAATTAAGCAATGTTTAATTGCTAGTTTACTATATGCAAGGAGTGTGTTGGACTCTGCTGTTGGTGATATGGTGGATAAGGAGGAGTTATGGCTTTCAAGGATTTAGCAACATTGTATTTGAACAGAAGCATATTCATCAATAACTGTGAGATGGATACAATTTGAAAGGTGCCAGGAAGAAGTTATAGAAAAAACCACTACAGAAGTTCATAAGTGGGGAGTTCTTTTTGACAGGAGTGATAATAGAAGGTTTTGGAAAGAGAGGATTTTTGAGGTAGATGTAGGGAGATGGGTTATACTTAACCAGTAAGGAATTCTTAGTAAAAGTCACAGCATGACCAAAGTATGCTTACTGGCAAACTATATTGACTTCAGTAGGTTGTTTAGGAGAGGGCTTACAGCACAGTGGAGGTAATACGGTTGAACAGATGGGTTAGAACCAGAGCATGGAGGCTGTTGGATGCCAGGCGATGGGGTTGAAAGCAGGGAGCTCGAAACAGGTTTTGAAATGTGAAATGTTATGGTCAGAGTTGTCCCTGCATTAGTAACCTGGCCACAGAGTGCAGGGTAGACCAACGTCCCATGTGGAACTGAAGGCGATGAGACCCTGTGGCCATGGTTACGATTTGGTTGTAGTCATAGGAGTCTAAATAATATGTGATAGTAGTAAGAGGAAGGAAGGCATTTTAGCTAACACATCTCTCTAGTGCCACAAGACATTTAATTTATTCTTTTACATGCCTGTTATTTTTTTCAACACATACTACTTACATAGTGGTTACCATATGCCGAATAAAGTGCTGAGATAGAGAAAAATTACACAATACCCTTGTCTTAAAGATTATTGTCTAGTAGTAAGTTATGAGGAAGATATTTGCCCTACAGGTAAGAGATGGGGCTTTGGAAGGAGGCCAGTTCAAGGGTAGACACATGGCAGTGTATTTAAAATCTCAAGTAGTTCATGTGCATGGTCTTCTGGAAGGTTCAGATAACTGGTTAGGGGTGGGATCATGGGCTTGTTTCAGATTAAATTTAGGCTTTATTCTGTAAGGATTGAAGAGTCACCAAACTCCTTCAAGAGGAGAAGTAATAAGATAAACTTTGCATAAGGTAGCTCTTCCTCTGGTGATAAGGTGGAGGAAATATTGGCAAGTCAGGGACTGAGAAGGAGCCTAGTGGTAAGAGGATCATTTTGGATAAAAAGCAATGGTCCAGGTGGAAGGTGAAAAGGCCATGAGGTAAGGGACATAAATGGGAAGGAAGGGGAGGGACAGACGGAGGATGTTGAGAATTAAAGTCAAGAGGATTTGGGCACTAACTGGATGTAGAAAATGAAAAGAAGAGTTGAGGTTGACCTTCAGATTTATGGTTTGGGAGCTGGTTCTGTGCCAAGGAATGAAGTCCAAGTTCTGTGGTCTAGTTTATCACTAGTTCATGTGAGCCTTTCTACCTTGCAGTTGTTTAAAATTAAAGTAACAGTCCTAACCTCTCTGTCTTAAAGAAACAAATGCAGGTATTCGGTCTGAGAGGCGAGGAGTATGTACGGTCAGCTGTGGCCGAGGCAGTCTTCCTGCCTAGTGTTCTGTTTCATCACCATTTGGCTGACAGGTATGGTCTGTCTGTCCTCCCAGAATGCCACCAGAGAAGGGAGCAGAGGTCAGGTGCCCATGTGGTCCTCCAACTGAACCATGCCAAATACATTCTAAAGCAGCTGTTGAGTTTGGGAGCTGTTATTTAAAATGGCTGCAGGTTGGGAAGGCGTTGTCCCTCCTTTACCTGGAGAGAGCCGGCAGGGAGGGGCTCATCCAATTGGTTAATAGTTTGTAGAATAGTGGACTGTGTGGGGGTTGGGTTGACTGGTGTAGTGAAACCTTGGCAATGAAGACAGCAGGGAAATATAACAAATCTGAAAAAGTGTGGGCATAACCCAAAAAGGAAACCTCAGCTTGACTGATCTGTGTGTTATGGGGGATGCCAGGAGCCATGACTTCAAGGAGTGGATCTCTTTTCTAATTTCTCACAGCAAGGTTTTCTGTATCCCAGGTGCTTCCCTCTGAGCACAGCAAGAAGAAAATCATCCGGTGTCATAGATAAAACATCCCCAGTGGACATCATTTTGGATTGTTAGTAGCCAGCTGTTGAATCTTGAATGGACTATTCTAATTGCCGATAATTTCTCTTTAGGGAAAAGAAACAATTCTCACACTTGCTATAGACCTTGGAAATAAAATTCCATACCCCCTTCCTCTAATTTTTTTCCATTGATGTGTAAAATTTCTGCACGCTTGAACCTTGACTTTCATGGATCTTCTTAAAAAGTAGTCCATGATGTGAATGACAAGAACAGCATAAATATGGGTCTGCATCCTGGAGTTCAAGGGAGAGTCCTGTTTCTGTATGTTATGCAGGATGATAGCCAGGAATGAGTTTCTCCACTGAGAAAATGTGGGGCACTTGATGATATGTATTAATTTGTTCTTGGCTATCATGCACTAGACTAGAAAGTAATGAGGGTAGAGGACTTGTCTATTTTGTTTTCCATTGTATCCCAATACCCAGAACATTGTGGGTCCATAGAGGCTTTCCATAAATACTCATGGAATGAGCAAATGAAGAACAAATGAACCAAAGAAGTTCAAAGAGGAATTTAGAGTTGCTGTATTGAAAAGAGTGAGAAATGGAACTAGAGCTGGGGTAGGGATCGGGAAATCTCAGATCAGAGAAATGAAATCAGGTCTAGAGGGTCAAATGCTCATAAGGAGGGGTGGGGAACCACAGAAAGGAGGCATATTTACATGGGGAGCTGGAGTATGGTGTTGGGGTGGCAGTGGTGCTGGTGCATGGTGGAGTCAGTTGGCCTCAGATGGGCAGAACAGATGGTGTGAATGCCAATATTATGTCTCTGGTCTTTAACAAGACCTCATCATGGAAGTAATTTGTCTCATTTACTGTACATTTTCCAAAGAATTTCTAATACCCCTTGAGTTATCCGTTGCCTACATTTATTTCAGAATAGTGAACCAAGCCTTAACTTGCAGTTTTGGTAATGCTCTGAGCTCTTGTGAACACAACTGAAAGAGGAACCACTCTTTATGAACCACTGACCCTGTGTAAGATCTCACATCAGGTATTTCCAAGTGCATCGATGGTTCGGCATTTTCAACATTAGAACAGCCCTGTCTATCATTTATTAAGCACTTATAGTCTCTCTGGTACTGTCCAAAGTGTCTTACCTCTGTTATTAATTTAATTCTCATAAGAGTCTTGCAGATTAGAAATTACTACCGACAGTTGACCAATGAGGACTCCTGAGGTTTAAGTTAAAATCCCTTGCCCAAGATCACACAGGGGACAGGGGGTGAAGGTGGGATCTGAACTCTGATTTGCTTTACTTCTAAGTCCATGTTAATAAGAGCACAGAAGAGTCCCCTAGAGGCACTGATGAAAGGACAGAGTTCAGCTGTCGAGATCCCTCTGGAACCAGGAGTCTTCAGCAATGACCTGCCCTAGCCCTTAGCTAGGAACCAAATCCTGCCTCTCACACAGGTCCTCTGTGTTTTTGCATATTCTTTTCTGATGATCTTATTTTAATTCATTTTTTACTTTCATGCCCCCATCTTGTTAGTTTTGTTCCCATCCAAAGAGAAAGTAGTTTCAAGGATCTTTTTTTCCCCCCCCACTTAATTAGATCCAAGGCTTGGCTTGTTTGGTGGTGCTCAGCTCCTTTGGCAGACTTGCTTCTGTAGCACAAAAGCAGCTTAATGTCAGCTTGACAACTTGATAAGTCCAGTGCCAATTTTTATGATGGAAAAGGAAACTTCTAGACTCAAGATTAAATACGACCCTTTGAGAAACAAGACAAAATGACCTCATGGCTTTGGATGAAGTTGTAACTGGGGAGCAAGGCATACCTTAATGATTTAGTTATTGTGCGATGAGATAGAGATGTTAGCAGGTGGTCGCGAAGGCAGGGCTGTGCTGGGTAAAGTTCACGGTTTGTTCTTTGCCCAGCACAGCTGATACCCCTGGTGCCCTGGATCATATCCCATTCGACAGACCACCTTTGCTTTCAGCTGTAGTTGCAGTGGGTAGCTTTATGTGAGCTCAGCTTCCTTTGTGCAAACAGTGCTTGTTTTGCTTGAAATATCAGTCATGTGTTTTCACTTTCTGTCCTAGTGGGTACGAGCCCACTCAGCATGCACAAGCACAGCTGGGAAGTATGTGGTCTGACACTCTTGGGGCAACCTCCAATCCATGGGGGCTGAGAGCCAATAGATACATGTTCCAGCCACCTGTCCTTCTGGCAAGCAATTTTAGGAGGCTTTCTATATGGTTCTCAGAAGGTCCATGTGTACTTAAGAGCAGTGACCTCAACAATGCACCCTTACGTTGGGTTCAAATCTAACCTTATCCCACTTTTCCCATTTTCCCATTTCTGATTCTTGGAATTACCACCTCAATAAGTTACTTACACCAAATCCTTGCCTCAGGCTTTGCTTTTGGGCTAAACCCAAATTAAGATACCTAACATAGGTTCCAAGCAGAATTTTCAGCACAACTAAAGGGAATCAATCTCTTAGCAACTCACTCTAACCAAACTCACATGAGGTTAATGTATAAACCAAAATGACAAATATTAATTTATGGAGATGCTTGTACCACCAAGTGGACCAGAATACTCATATGCTGGACAGAGCACACTTTGCTGCTGGGCAGAGTTGATGATAGACTGAGATTCTTGCTCTTTGACTCCTCTTTTTCTAACATTCATGTGAATAACTTCTATTCCACTAAGACATTCCTTCCTTGGATACAGAAAACGTTCAATTTGGTATTTAAATCTGCTTTTAGTCTTATTGGCTGCATTTTGAATTTAAAGTTCTCAGGGACTCACTTTATTGAACTGCCTTGTGCTGTTGACAACTTACCTCCCTTCCCTGCCTTATTTTGGTAAAGTGAGAATATGGAATATACAGAAAAAGGAGAAAAAATGTAGGGGAAATCACATCTGCCCACTTGAGTACCTTCATGTTTAAAGTTCACTATATAAACTGATACAATGGTAGCCTGATAACATACAAAATCATTTCAGTATAATCTGTATGTAGGAGATTAGAAAGATTTTTATCCCCAAACAGTTGAAATAAACATGCTTGCAACCCAAAGAGTTAAGTTCTGGTGATCTGAAACTCATCTGTAACTGAAAGCATATTTCCCTAATAATTTTGAATAACCACATATTACTTGTGTTTCTTACATACTAATTTTGCTGGAGAAAATCATTGCTGACATGTTCTGTATAAGTTCCTATATTCCATTTCCTTCCATTCTTAATGCCACAGCCTTATTTTCATCTTTTCTTCCCCTAGACTATATCAGGAACCTCCTAGACAGGTTTCCTGATTACAAGGATCCCTCTAGTCATCCTTTACAACAATGCCAGGCAGATCTTTCTATTATACATATCTGATTATGTCAGGATCTTGCTTAAAACCTGTGCATGGCTCTGGGTAGATATTACTTACCAGTATTTTTAATTCTCCTCTCCTTCCATGACTATGGGAGAAATATCTTTTCCTTTTTCCTTGAGTTCAGGCATGGCCATGGGATTTCATTTACCCTTCAAAACGTGAGCACGAGTCACTTTCTGATGAAAGCTCTCAATGTGGACTGAATTATGTCCTCCTAAAATTCATACAGATGTTAAAGTCCTAACCCCTAATGAGACTGTATCTAGAAACATGGTCTTTAAGATGTAATTAAGATTAAATGAGGTTATGAGGCTGGGGCCCTAATCCAATAGGATTGTGGCTTTCTAAAAAGAGGAAGATGTTTCTCTCAGTCTGCCATGTAAGGACACAGTGAAAAGGTGGCCATCTGCAAGTTAGAAAGAGAGCTCTCCTCACATTCGACAATATTGTCACCCTAATTTCAGATTTCTAGTCTTCAGAGCTGTGAGAAAATAGATTTCTGCTACTTAAGACACCCAGTATTTCTTCCTGGTAGCAAAGGCTGACTAATACACCCTTTGGATCTGATGAACTCTGAAGACGTGTCTTGACAGGATATCATTCCAGTGTGATAGAACATTAATAAGCTGAGTTTCTGAGTGTGGCTGACAAAACAGCCACCCACTAACAATGTCCATGGCATATTCCCTGGAACCTGGGCATATGTTCCTTTATGGGGCAAAAAGGACTTTGTAGATGTGATTAAGATCATGGACCTTGAGATGTGGACATTATCTTGGATGATCTGGGTGGGTGCAATCTAACCATGAGTCCTTAAAGGTGGAGAACTTCATAGCTCTGGGTCTGACAGCGATGTGACAATGAAAGAATGGTTGGATAGATGCTTTGAAGATCGAGAAAGGGGGCCATAAACTAATGGAGGCAGGCAGCCTTTAGAAGTGGGAAAAGGCTAGAAAATAACTTCCCTAGAGCTTCCAGAAAGGAATGCAACCTTATTTACATCTTGATTTTAACCGTGTGAGACCTATAGCAGACTTTTGAACTACAGAACAATGAGATAATAAATTCATGCTAACTTAAACCATTACATTTGTGGTAATTTGTTATAGCAGCAATAGGAAATGAATACATTGGGTGTGGTAGATTGTATAAATGGTCCCACAGCCTATTACATCCATATCTTTACTTGATGACATTATAGATTGTTCTGTCAAAAGGTGGAGGCTACTTCTCCTTGCCTTAAATCTGAGTTGACCATTATTCTCTTTTCTGAATGGCAATGATTACTGAGGTTATCTGGTCTTTGTTCCACCATTGTGTGTCGAGTGTATGTCTGTGGTAATGGTTGTAATGGGAAGATGGAGAAGTGGTTCATTCAGCTTAAATTTTTTGATCCCCATGTATCTGGTCCAAAGTGGGCTGTGTAACAGCACTTGATGTATAGATTAATATCATCCCTCCCTCCTTGCTGGTGAAGAGACTACTGATGTCTGCCAGTGTCCTGGACTTTAAGCTCAATGCTGTGATTGGCTGGAACTTCGGGGATTCTCTGTGGGGTTGGATTTAGTGTTTTCAAGGTATTGAAGAATGAACCAAATATTTGATGACCAGAGGACTGGACTGTGATAGTAATGTTTTGTGTTCATCCATATCTTCTCTTCTACTTCTCTTCTACTTCTCGGCATACGAGGGAATTAGATTTCTACAAGTCCATAGCCAATATGCAAGAGCATGGGGTTTGTTCTGACCAATAGATTGAAGCTGAATTGAGGTGGGTTGTAAATGAGCTAAAGCATTTAACTGCAGGTGTGGTACATTCCAGCATTTTCTTCTAGCATGTGCTCATGTAGGTATCTGTTGAGATGGAGGTGCCCAGTGGCTGGGCCACCATGTGAAGGACAGATGTCCTGAAGTACCACCTTAGCTCATAGCACACTTTGTACGATGAGAAACTTTTTTTGTATTAAACTATTGATGTCTTGTTGCTTTTGTTATTACAGGATAACACACAACCCTGGCTAATATATAATATAACTGGATGGTTTGGAGTTAAGTATTGGCTCTTACTCTGTGACTATGAGCAAATTACTTTATTTTTCTAGGTTCAAATTTTTGCATAGTTCCTATTTCACAAGATTATGAGCATTATTGGGGTGCCTGTGTGGCTCAGTGGGTTAAGCCTTTGCCTTCGGCTCAGGTCATGATCTCAGGATCCTGGGATCAAGTCCCGTGTTGGGTTCTCTGCTAGGCAGGGAGCGTACTTCCTCCTCCCTCTTTCTCTCTCTCTCTGCCTGCTCTCTGCCTACTTGTGATCTCTCTCTGTCAAATGAATAAAATCTTTAAAAAAAAAAAAGATTATGAGCATTATATGAAGACATGCATGTAAACTGGCATACTGTCTGGTAAAAAGGAATAAATGTTAGTGTAATAAATGTTAGTTACTTTCATTATCAAAATCACCATCGTTATTGTTGCCCTCACAATTGTGAAAAACACTGAGATTCTGGCTAAGCAAAATTGCAAAGTATGAAGAAAGGACCTTTTAGGAGGTGAGTTCAACATACTCCTTACCTTTGAACTGCAGAAGTGGTCAAATTTGGTAATCTGTAATTTCAAGAGTAAAGTCGAACTTTGGGAGAATCTCCTCCTTGTATTCTGCAGCTTTAGAGGTCATCCTTGACATTCCGTGATGTGATGCCCCTTCCTCCATCTTTAAAGCCAATGACCGTGGGCAGGGTCCTCATCACACCACCTAACTCTGAATGCTTCTCCTCACCCTTCCATTTTTAAAGGCATTCGAGGATATATTGGGACACTTGAATAATCCAGGATAGTGTCTCCATCTCAAGGACCTTGCTTTAATCACATCTATGAAGTCCTTTTTGCCGTGTGAAGTCACAGAGCCACTGGTTGTGGGTACTAGGATCTGGGCACTTTGGGAGACCATTATTCTGCCACTATAATGTCTAAGATTACTTATTTATGTCTTTTCTCTCTCACCCTCACTCCCTCCCGTACCTCCAGCCACACTTCTATTTTCTTTTGGTTCACTTTGTCAGGAATTTTTCCTTTTTTTTTTTTAGTTTTCAGAATCCCCTTTTTGTCTTAAAAAAAAAAAAGAAAGAGAGAATTATTTATTTGTTTTGGAGAGAGAGAGAGCACGAGCTGGGGGAAAGATAGAGGGTGATGCAGAGGGACAGACTCTGGGCTGATTTCAGAGCCTGTTTTGGGCTCCATCTCAGGACCCTGAGATCAAGACCTGAGCCAAAACCAAGAATTGGACACTTAACTGACTGAGCCACCCAGGCACCCTCAGAATCCCTTTTGTGTTCTGTCTCTATGTCATCATTATTTTCTACTTTATTGATTTCCACTGTATCATTTTTATTTTCTTCCTTCTATTTACTTTTGGATTGTTCTGTTATCCTATTTCTAATTTGCTAAGGTTGTAGATCCAGTAGTCTTGAGACTTCTTTTTTCTTAATTATAGTGTATAAAGCTGTAAACATCCCTGTAATTACTTTTTTAGTGGCATTTCACACTTTTTTATTAGCCTTCACTTCTAAGTGAATTTCAAAAATGATTTGTTCTTTGACCTGTGAGGTTTAATAAGTATATTTTAAATTTTCTATAAATATGAAATTTTTAAATTAAAATAGAACTCAAAAGTCCAACATGGACTTGCAAGTGACATTTCAGCAACAGAATAAAATACTACATTTGGGATCATGATTATAAGAATTCTGTTTGTAGCATCCTTATATTTATTACTTTTACCATTCCATATCTCTTTTAAATTGCAATAAGAATCTTTAAAGTGCCCAGGTTCCTGGAGCACTTTCAGAAGGAGGAGTGGTGCTGGGGAACTGTGATGTACTCTTTGGCCAACGCTGAGATCAGGGGAAGGGAAATACCATAAATGGGTGAATAAGGTCAGTAAGGCAAGATAAGGAGTAAGGAGCCAGTTGAGTCCCAGGGCTCTGTGGAAAGAAGAAATAAAATAGGAGTATGAGTTGGGCCCTGGATAGTCCTTAGACTTACGTTGTAAAAAGCCAATGGAGTCCCCCCGCAGGGCATACTGGCAGAATGGAAAAGAAAGTACTCTGTGATCACTAGACAGGGGGGAGACAGAAAAATCACAGGTGGATGCAATGTCTAAAAACAAAGAGGTCTGGGGTTTTCTGGGTTTGGGTTAAACAGCCCAATGCTGCCAAAACCTCTCAGAGGACATTAGTGAATTGCAGCATTGTAAAATAATTATTCTAATGATGACCCTGGGTCACATGGACAAGAAAGTTATGTTTTGAATATGCTTTTTGAGGAGGTTAGCCTATATATAAATTTACCTTATGAAAGATTTCAATTAAACTAGTGAAACAAAAATAAAACAAAATCTCTGGGGGTTTAGAGCAGAGAGTTACATTTACCCGGAATATTCATTTATCTGATTTTTTTTCAATAAGTGGAAATACACAGATGGGGGAGTCGTGAGGGTGGGGAGCAAAGTCTGGGCTAAATCAGGCCACACTTGCGTGGTTATACATTGCGTATGGCTCTAAGACAGACTAATAGAAAAGGTGAGTCATAGCGACCAAGACTTCATGGTCTGCTAGCCTGAAATAGTTACTATTCTGGCCTTTCATAGGCCAGAATAGTAACTATTTCAGACCCCCACCTCAGATCATTATTGTGCCTCTCCAATGTGCCTGCTACTTTGCTCCAAATGTGCCAAAGGTCGATGTGATGCCCACTTCTCTGGAAGGCATCACAACATCTTCCAAAATGGGTGCTCATGAAAAGTTGCCCTCTGTGGATTCAGGGAGAGGAGAGCACATGGCTGCTTGGCTCACTATGCAGAGTCAACAGTGGTCAGTGGCCAGGACCTCCACTTCTGGAACATGTGAGGATTCGTGAGAGGGGAATTACCTGAGGGCTGAGTGCTATGGCTATTCCTTGGCAGAAAATGGTCCACATCTCATTGTAGAGTTAAATTTTCCACTGCGGTTTTGCCTTTGTTTCTAAGTGGCATGCCACCATTTCAGTTGACTTCTTGAGGCCAACAAGGTTCCTAAAGGAAGTTGTGTGCCACGCCCCTCTTCTGTCCTAAGGGGTTCCACTCTCCTGAGGTGAGTGAGGCACATATTTCAAAGGAAATGGACCTAAACAATAAGCAATAATAACAGTGACAATTGCACAGAAGAGCTGCTTCTGGCAAATACTTAACAGCTGGAGAAGTTGGGGACCTCTGACCTTACCCAATCATTATCTTCCAGAAATGCCTCACAGAGGGAGAGTATAAAAATGCAAGGAAAACTGGTTATACACACACACACACACATGTGCACATAAAACAAACCCCACAATTAAGAAAAAATAATAGCTCTCAATATTGAGCGGCTTTTTGTTGTAGGCACTAATTTTTGCCTCAAGTCTTCCCTCATAATGAAAGATCAATATAATACTTTATAGGAAAACAAAATACTTTTCTTAACCTTTGGTAGGCGTGTGATTAGGAATATAATATGAAAGATGGCCTCACACTCTGTTCGCAGAGGTCTTGTCTTTTAAGACCCAGAATGGTTTGGAAAAATATAAGAGGCAAATTCAGAGATGCTAATTAGAAATGCAGCGACCACTTTTACTGACACGCTGAGAACAGCTAGGCTTTCCAGAATTTATTCAAGCTAGAGGGAGAGATCTCGTTTTGTCTGGTTCTGAGAGCTTTCTCATTTGAGGAAGAAAATAACAGTGGTAGAAGCCACCAGTGTATCATATCTGAGATGAAATCAGCCTGTGGTCTTAGCAAGAGGAATGTTCTGTTTCTCTGCCTATGGTAATATTTCTCAAGCTCCGGTTTGAGGGAATCTGGGGGTTTTTTGGGAAGATGCCTGCCAGGTTTTGGTATCTCTTTTCTCTGTAGGTTTTTTGTTTTTGTTTTTGTTTTGTTTTGATACTGCTCTCTGGGTTAATAATATGGATAAATCTCAAAATTACCCATAAATGTAAAAAGCCACAGTTATATACATGGAGAAAATTATATGAACAAAGATCCTGTTTCCCTATTTCCCCTATACCTGTCATAGGCTCTACTATGTACCAGGACCTGATACAGAGTTGGTGAATGAATGAATGAATTTCTCCATTCAACATAGTTCATCACTATAGTCAGTTTAAAAAAAATCTAAAGTTTTGCATCCCAACTTTTTGCCCTCACTGCTACACTCTTAATGGTAGACAGAGACTTTTTATTCAGTGCTTTTTGTTCATGGGAAAGAAAACTTCTGTTTAGAACCTCCATCTTAGATATGGGGTGAACTGTGGTCCACTGGATCTGGTGCCATCTTAGGTATCATGGTCTAAGAGTTTCCAGTGTTTGCATTCACAGAAATTAAGTATGATCTCATTACTAAACACACCTTCTTATGACCCAGGACCAAAGTCTTCCTTCTTTTATTTTCTACAGTAAATTTTATACTTTAGGGTTTTTACTCATTCATGTGTTCATTCAAAGACATTTGTTATTAAACTATTTTAGATTCTTTCTAATTTTTGATTGATTTCCTAAAGGACATTTTAATGCTGCCATTTACCATTCTTGTGATGTTGGGCAAGTTATTAAACCTAGCCTTGATTTCCTTATCTGCAAATGAGGGTTGTGATAGAATCTTTCTTATAAGATTGCTGCAAGAATTAAATAATTTAACTTGTCCAATGGCAAGTGGTTAATACACATTAACAATTAAATAAAAGAATAATGTTATGATTCAGATTTTTGAGGACAGAGACAATCTCATGTTTCATACCAGGCAGCACAATTTTTGATCAATATTTGTTGTATTTATTTTATCATATAGGGCAGCAAGAGGTTTCAATACAATGTACAAAATAACTCTGGGGTTGGTAGGTATTTCTCTAGCATATCAAAACAAGCTGCCTTTGGTAATAGGGGACCCAAGTCTCAGATTCAAGGGGCTTAACCTTTGCATTCCTTTCTCATAGCCTCTAGCTCAAGCACTTAGCTTCCCACCTCCCATTGTCTCTCTGAGGATGAGTTGGTTCAGGCTGACCGCTGGCTCCTAATCTTGAAGAAAGGTTCTTTATAGATCTCTGAGCTTATGAACCAACCATATAGAATCCTTGCTGAGCAAAGGAAGAGTTGTACAAACAGGAATGAAAAGAAGCGATCATGTTTGGGCTTATCCTTGGCCTTGGAAATAGATAATAAACAAGAGGCATCTGAGGGTGTGGTGAAGGATCTCATTATTAGAACCACTGTGTTTTTTCCTAAATGGTTTTGAGCACATTTGCACATTTTGAAAAAACATACTACTTCCTTCTAAATTGCCTAAGTGCTTTGTTAATACGAGGGCAAATGGTAATTTTGCATTCTGGGTCCAACATTTTCATTGTCTAGGTTTGGGAAGAGATTCTCTCTGTTATGTAATATATTGTTTGTTAATTAAAATTCAGTGTCCTTATTAAGAAAATATATATAAGATGCAATCAGGACTCTGACAGGCATACTCTCCATGAAAGTTAGCATATTTTGAAAGCATTAAGAGGTGGGAAATGAGGCTGAATATTTAGAGAGTGATAGGATTCTAGAAAGCCCTATATGTCTTAAATGAGGATGGGAATTTATCTGTTAGGTAATGGGGAACTTCTTACAGTTTTTTAATCAGAGGATTACCATAGTCATATTTGTGTTTGAGGAAGGCCACTCTGGCCATAGCAATATGTGTGTGTGTGTGTGTGTGTGTGCATGCGCATGCACCTGTTTGTGATGATGGGCAGGTCAGAAATTAGTTCAGAGACTAATTCCAGGTGAAGGATGGTGAGAGATGAATGCAGGCAGCAGAGATGGAGATGGAGAGGGACAGGTTTTGAGGTGGTAGCTGTTAGTGACTTGTATGATTGGTTCGTGGTGGTTGGGTGTATTTTGTGAAGGAAGAAGAACCTTGGGCTGAGTGGGAGATGTTGGGTTCTTCCAGTCTCATTCACTGAGGTAGGAAATGCAGGTGGATGAGGTGATTCCGTGATTTCAGTTGCCAACTATAAATTGATGACACCCAAATCTATACTTGTAGCCAGATCTTTATCCTCTGTTTTAGACCCACACAATCAGCTCTTTACTGGACCCATCTGGGCCACAGACACAGCCTGTCCCAAACCTACATGGTGACTTGATTTCTGAGTTCTCTCCTCATTCTTACTTGGTGAACAACACCATCTACCCTGTTGTTGCCCATGCCAAAAATTTGGGAATTATTCTTGATTCATCTCCCTGTGAGACTGACATCTAGTTATTCCCCAATTATATCAATTTGGCATCTTTTATATCTCTTTGGTTTGCCCATTATTTTCAGCTTTATTTACAAGAACAGGAATTGGAAGGTACTGAGGGAGTTGCCAGGACAGGAACTGTATTCCAACTTAAGAATTCAGAGACATTCCAATTCTAAAAGATGGAAATTATTTCATATGCAGTGGCTGGAGATTAATGGGTACCTTAGTCTGTTTAAACCAAATAGGGCATAGGCTTGGTAGCTTAAACAACAAACATTTACTTCTTACAGTTCTGAAGGTTGGAAAGTTCTAAGACCAAGGTGCTGACAGATTCTGGTGAGAGCCTGCTTCCTGGTCCATAGATGGTGGTTGTCTTCTCTCTATATGTCCTTATGTGGCAGAAGGATGGACGGAACTTCTGGGTCTCATTTATAAGTGCTCTAATCCCATTCAGGAGAGCTCTGCCTTCATGACATTGTCACCTCCCAATGGCCCTTCTGTTCTGGTTTGATTATTTGTTTGGATGGGAGTTCCAGAAGGAGAGAATTTAATTCAACTTCAGAGAATCAGTTTTGGAAAAGGTTATTATGGATAATTTTATAAAATTAAAGAATGGAATGAGTTTTTAGATTAAAAGCTCACAGTAATCATTATTGAATAGTATAGATAAAAGTAAATTCACAGTAGGGAAGGCCTCACTGCTTAATACCATTACAGGGGTTACAATTTCAACATATGAATTTTGGGATAAAATAAGTATTCAGTCCATAATAGTGGGCAAAGTATGATATAAGGAGGTCACAGGATTTATAAGGTGAGGTGCACATTCCTTTTGGCCCAACATCTGTTCCTCTTTCTTATGTATGGAACAATTCTCATATGTACTGGAGAATTCCCTACCTTATGAGTCCATAATAGTTGAAAATGCCAGGTACTCACCTTTCAAACTTTACTTGTATCTAAGACATGCCGGATCCAGATGCCACAAACCAGATGCAACCAACATGCACTTTGAATCTGGAGTCACTGCAGCAAAAATGACATTTGGTATTGCAAGATGATGTACTGAACACCGAAGTGACAGCATCGACAATGATGGTCATGGTTGCAGTAAGATCACACTTTTGTTGCAGAAATGGCAGCAGGACAAACAGCAATGTCTAGTAGACTGATGGCTCTTGTAGAGCAGTTCTGTGGTGTGCTTTTGGGCATTGGTGCTGGCTGTTTAGACTTGTATCCTCCCAGTGAGTTGGGAAGTGTGCCGATTAGGCATTCTCTCAGCTGCAATACACAGCAAATACAACCAGCTGTGGCTTAGGACATTAGGGGTCTTTCCCCCCACCCATAACAGAAGAAGTCTGGAGTTGAGTAGTTACTGATATTTGTTCAATAGGTTCACAGCATCAAGGCTCTTTGTTGGCCTCTTGGTTTTTCCCTTACTGGGCTCCATGTTTAAGATAGGAAAAAGGGGAGACAGGTTAGCACCAGTTGTATTTTTCCATTTTAGCAGGGGAGCCAAAGCTGAAGACTTAGGCTTCCATCTTACTGTCCCGAGCTCAGTAATACAGCCAACAAGCTGCACAGGATTGTGGCAATTGAGGGAACTGAGTACTTAATGAGTATTTGGAAGGTTCAGCTTCTATCACGGAAATGGGCTATGGGGAAAGAAGCTGAGAAAGGGCAGCCAGTCTACATTGTAGGTCACAGTGTGTTACCCAGTGTCTTTAAAAAAAAAAAAAACAAAAAACTTTTTTTTTTTTTTTTAAATTGCAGGTGTTCCTTTAATCCACCTGCGTCAGTTTCTGTTGTTTTCCACGGCAGAACCCTGTATGATAATCCAAAACTTGGTATCTAATAGAGTCAAATGTGGAGTGAGACCAGAATTAAAGATGATTCTAAAAGTTTGGTTGACTTAGAGGATGGTGCCTCTATTGATTCAAATAAGAAAAACCCTTACTAAGGAGTGGGTGGCTCATTGTATTACGCTATTTACTTCATCCTCAACCTTAAAGAAGTCAAGTGTGTTGACACAGTTGAATCACTCATTGGCAAAATGTGTGGGAAAGATATTTTTGAAGGGGGAGAGAAGGAGGGCAGCTCACTTTGTCTGTTCCTGGTGCCATAGTTACCCCCTCTACTCTTTCGTTAGCTTCTCCTGGGACATTTATAAGACATTTTGAATTTTCCGTATAACTATAGTTGCTTTGAGAAGAAGGTTGCAGCTTGTCTGTACATAGGCTTTGTTCCATAAGTGATGGAATTAGTTGTTCGTTAAGGCAGTAAATGAGGTTGATTAAGTAGTGAGGTAAAGAATCAGCTATAAGTTCATAAAAACACAACCCCTATTTATTGATTTTCCTTTTATTGCCTTTCTCTTGGGGAGAAAATTTATCGAAAATTGGCAGTAAGAAAACCTTCTCTTGAGGTCATTATCAAATGCCAGTGTCTTCACCCTGCTGGGTACTTTTTACTACAGTGCCTTTGCAGATGAATTCTCTGTGCCTAACTTCTGTTTCTCCTTTAAAACACTCACTGGTGTTTCCTGGTGTTTCTGGAAATTGGTGTTTCCAGAAAGTTTCCCCCTGCTCTCCTTTAGAGGAGAAGCCTCTGGTTTTATTTATCTCTGTATTCCATGTTCCTAGGACAGAGCCAAGCATATTTTAATTTCTCAATGCATGCTTGTTGAACTAACAGAATGAGTCAGTATTGGAAAACTTATAGCTAATTGAATATTAGTCTTGATTGATGGGAAGAAGAGACTGCATATTGAGAAAACAGACAGAGAAAGAGAGAGACACCTAAGCCATTCTTTGGGTATGAGAAGCCCAGGGAAGGGGAGTAAGGAGCCATGGGAGTACAGACAATGTCTCCGTTCAGCTCCGATTGCCTTGGATATAGGAATATTAGGAGTACTGGGGACTTTCCCTGGCAGTCTGTTGGAGTTTTGTTTTTGTTTTTATTTTGCTCGTTTTTGTTGTTGGTTCTTTTTTTTTCCCTCGCTTCTCTACAGCTCTAGAACATTTTTGTCCTTGCCACCCTCCCCAGTTATCCAGATTCCTGTAGAGCTTATTTCCGCAGCATGACAGAGTTTCCCAAAGCATGGTTCCAATTTTCTATACCCTTAATGGAAAAGCCTTTACTTTTCCTTCTTTCTCGCTTCAATTTTAACAGTTCTGGAAAGAAATTATGATGATTGTCTCTACTACACTCTAATCTTCTAAGCTGTCAGATCATGAAAGTATAAGATCTATTCCATACATCTTTTTTTTTAATTTATTTATTTTCAGCATAACAGTATCATTATTTTTTCACCACACCCAGTGCTCCATGCAATCCGTGCCCTCTATAATACCCACCACCTGGTACCCCAACCTTCCACTCCCCTGCCACTTCAAACCCCTCAGATTGTTTTTCAGAGTCCATAGTCTCTCATGATTCACCTCCCCTTCCAATTTACCCTAACCCCTTTCTCTCTAACTCCCCATGTCCTCCATGCTTTTTGTTATGCTCCACAAATAAGTGAAACCATATGATAATTGACTCTCTCTGCTTGACTTATTTCACTCAGCATAATCTCTTCCAGTCCCATCCATGTTGCTATAAAAGTTGGGTATTCGTCCTTTCTGATGGAGGCATCATACTCCATAGTGTATATGGACCGCATCTTCCTTATCCATTCATCCGTTGAAGGGCATCTTGGTTCTTTCCACAGTTTGGTTTATGTTTCTATGTTTCTTCGGAAAAAAAAGGCTGTTGAGTAGTTTAGAGTCACAGACCTGGTTTATGATTAAGGTGGCTCAGCCAGCACATGCACATACTTTGGATCTAGTCATTCACCACTGTAACCTACTAAAACATACTAAAAGAAAGCTGATTTTTCCAGGTTCCTGAAAGATTCTGAACTTCTTTGTCTTCTCTGAGATTCTTTCTCTTCCCACTGTCCCACCCTCAACCTTTTCCTACTCATGTGACTTTTTTTGTTGGTTGCCATAGGGACTCTGAAGCATTTCAGCTTTCTAATACATGTTTTCCTAGCTTGGACTAGTTGCCCTTCTTTGCAGCTCTATTTCAACGTTTGAGATGATTGTCTACACTGTGATTTTTAAATTTGAAACATTCTCTTGTGTTCCTAGGAATTAAGTGGTATTTGGAGATCTGACAAACAAATAGACTGAAGTTTCCTCTTCCTATCAGAAGGAGGAAGAACTCTTTCCTCTTATGTTCTTGTGTTTTTATTATGCAAAAGGGAAGTCAAAGCTTTACTTCCTCTGCCTGCTAGCCATTTCCCTGTTTGGTGAGGGGAGTAGGTTGGTGATTTGTAGCTGAAGCGGAACTACCCTACTGATGAGAAAATGAAGGTCAAAGTCAATCTTCTAATTTTAGAATAAAAATCAATTTTCCTTTTACATTTCCAAAGATACTTTGTCATTTATTTCAAGATTGACGTGTTATGTAGTACTTAGCCTAAATTGAGTCACCCATTGAAGTATTTTGTGATAATCATGCTACCTGGGGCACCAGAATTGCTACTGGATCTTGGTAAAATGGCTGCTTGTCTTTCCTTGGGGATTGTGAAAATATAAGAAGAAAATTATTATAGTTGAGAAAATCTTATTCTGCCTTACAATTCAGAAAGCAGTGCAGTTAGTTTCTATGGGAGCATTTCCCAGGGATATTCTTAATTATTGGTGGCTAAGTTCTCATTACCTAATGGAAATTGATATTTAAAGGGAAACAAGAGGGAATTGTTATTTGTTCATTGGTAATACACATTGTCTTCTCCACATCCATGGACAAAGACACTGGCTTGGCAGAAAAGAGAAATCAGAGTATGGAAAGAAGCAAGGGAGGGGTGAAGGAGAGGAGGGTATAAGCTGACTGCAAGTCTGGAAGCCTAGTTTTAGTTAGGGCTTAACAGTACTTACCTCTTCCATGTATAAGTATATAAGAGGGAGAAAAATCATTGTAAAAAAAACCATCTCTACCCTTCCTTATAAGAGAACCCCCCCTGTTCTGCTGGACTCCTTGGTTCATTTGAATATGGAAAAGTGGCCGAGCACTGAGTCTGAGGGCACATGTTGAAGAACTATGACTTGTTTCCATAATAGATTGAGGAGATTTGGGGGTTGGAGGGTGTGAAGTGAGAATCTTTCAAAGACAAAGTGTGGAAGAGAGTGGAATTGGATGGAAAACAACACAAGTTCTTGTGATGATACAGGCTAGGGGAATTCTATAGGCTGAAGTGGACATTGACAAAACCTTGGTAGTCAGTTATCCAAAGGTCTTGAAAAATGAGGATATCTAATGCTAAGTTTGAAGTTGTTTGTACTATTGTGATATAACCCCCCTTTTCTAGAGAATTCTTTGTATAGGTCAGCTTTGGCTGAAACAACGTTGTACAAAAAAACCCAAACCAAACCATAACAAAACAAAACAAAACAAAAACCCAGGCAAATCTCAGTGGCTTACAAAAGCAAACATTTATTTTTTGTTCATGGGTCTGTGGGGTTGGCTGCAGTAGCTGTGCTCATGGCTGTGGGTCAAATTCAGGTCTACTCCTAAAGCTTTCATTTTGGGGGCCAGCAACTTTTAACCTTCAGGAAAGTCATCTTTGTGCATAATATACCACACATATGTACTGTTTTGAGGTGAGGTTTGTTAATAAAATAAAGGGAAGACATGAATTGTAAATCGGGTTGCCACAATCACAATGTGAATCAGGATGACACAACACTGGGAGATCCGTTAGCCTTTTTTAGTTTTGTTTTGTTTTTAAATTTATTTGTCAGAGAAGGAGAGCAAAAGCAGGGAGAGCAGCAGGCAGAGGGAGAAGCAGGCTCCCCACTGAGCAGGGAGCCCAATGCAGGACTTGATCCCTGGATCTTAGAATCATGACTTGAGCTGAAGGCAGCCACTTAACAACTGAGCCATCCAGGTACCCCAACACTGGGGGATCCTTAACAGAGATCATTAAGTATGAAAAGGACTCAAAGCTGGGTACATGAATATGGTAATTTCCCCATATCTACCCTATAATTGGCAGAAATCTTGTACATGGAGGAGGTTGGTCTTTCATAATCCGTACAGAGTATTCACATCAACCCTTCCTCTTCCTGAGGGGCAAGAGACTCTAGCTCACATCTGTGCTATACATGTGAGTTTTGAGACCAGGAAAATTATTCATTCTGATCTTCCCGTAGAAAACCAATCCACATTCTCAAGCCCATTTCATTTTACACATTTTTTTTTTCCCCAAATAAAAATCACCTGATTGGCTCTTAAATAATCACTTCTACTCAAGCTCTTAGATGAGTCAATTTCTTAACCAGCCTTTTATTGTCACCTATGCCTCCATAAAAATATCTGGCAAAGACTTTTTGGCTAAAGGCTGTGTGAGCTTTTGGGTCGGAAAGTTGGGTTCTCATTTTTTTCCAGCTTCTCTTACAGACTTCATTAGGGGACTCAAAACCAAAACCCAAACCAAAACAAACCCCAGGCTCATTCTATGGCTCAGCTCCTTACCACCTTTTGGCTCCTCTGAAGATTAAAGTAGTTTTTTTTTTAGATTTGAAGATTTGGAAGCTGTCTGGCTTTAATAAGTGGACGAAGATGGGATTGGGAGGGAGACAAACCATAAGTGACTCTTAATCTCACAAAACAAACTGAGGGTTGCTGGGGGGAGGGGGTTTGGGAGAAGGGGGTGGTATTATGGACATTGGGGAGGGTATGTGTTTTGGTGAGTGCTGTGAAGTGTGTAAATCTGGTGATTCACAGACCTGTACCCCTGGGGATAAACATATATGTTTATAAAAAATAAAAAATTATATTAAAAAAAAATCCTCACAAGTAAAAAAAAATAAAATAAAAATAAAAAAATAAAAAATTATATATATATAAAAAATAAGTAGACCGTCCCTGTAGTCACTTTTAGATAAGTCACCCACACTAATTATTTCTTTTCCCCCAATGGAAACTTATTTTCTGTTAGAGTTCCTTTTTCTTTTTTTGCAGAAGAATCATTTGCTTTGAGTTGATAAAGAAGAAAAGGAAAGGGCCAATACTCTTTTGCTTTGCAATGAGGCAGAGACAAAGAGAGTTTAGTAAACTATTCCTTTTTTTCCATTTTATTTTATTTTACTTTATTTTATTTCTTTTCAGTGTTCCAGAATTCGTTGTTTATGCACCACACCCAGTGCTCCATGCAACATGTGATCTCCTTAATACCCATCACCAGGCTCACCTAACCCCCCAACTCCCTCCCATCCGAAACCCTATTCTTTTTTTAAAAAAAAAAATTTTTTTTTAAAATATTTTATTTATTTATTTGGCAGACAGAGATCACAAGTAGGTGAAGAGGCAGGCAGAGAGAGAGGAGGAAGCAGGCTCCCTGCTGAGCAGAGAGCCCGATGCGGGGCTCGATCCCAGGACATTGGGATCATGACCTGAGCTGAAGGCAGAGGCTTTAATCCACTGAGCCACCCAGGCGCCCCTGAAACCCTATTCTTAAAGGAAGGACAGAACAGGTGAAAGGAGATAGATTAACCCATCAAGTTGTCAGATCACTTCCAACCCAAGGCTTTTTCTGTGTAGCTCGGTTCCACATGGCCTCCTTATGTGATCCATTTCCTTCTCAATGAAATGTTTCTTATGGAGGAAAGAGGATGGGGAAAGCAATTTCAGTCTTCTTCACCATTTTTGACCCATTTTCCTATGCCTGGCTGTTGGCTCTTCAGAGGGTGATGGCTCACTACAAGAGTGGGCTTCTGTCCCCTGTGTTGTCACTCTTCCAGAGGACATTTGTGTGTGTGAAGGTTCTCATCAGTTAGAACTGAATTAACGAGCTGGGAAAATTACTACCAGTAACCAGTTTGCTTTTGAGCCTGAGGGCTCCTTATTCATGTGAGCATAGAATGTCAGAGCCCCAAGATACTTAGATATCATTTCTTTGAAACACCTTGTTTTATACAGAGTTCCAAAGAAGTCGAAGGCTCTCCCAAGGTCAGACAACTAGTTATTGGGAGTACTGGGACTAGAGCCCAGTTGTCTTAATTCTATTCCTTCTATTACATTTGATTTATTTCCAGAATCTAGATTATAATTAAAGGCACAGATGTATTAAAGTTAATCATTAACCTCTAAAGTGGCAGATTGAGTTTTAATAGAGGGAACACTAAAATTCTCGGTAGGAATAATAAGGGGGCAATTGGGGAAGAATAAAACTGCTGAAGAATAAAACAGCTTCCCAGCTTCTTGCTTATGGTGGAAGTCTATCTAACGAGAAAGTTTGTTTCAAGGCATACAAACTTTAAGGAAAGGGGTTTGACAGAAAAGGAGGGAATGATTGTCACAGCTAACCTGATTGCCTGTGTCATTCTGGGAGATTCCAGGACAAAGAAATGCAATGTCATTAACAAAGGAAACCAGGATTGGAAAGGACTCAGTGTTTTTCCACTTAAAACGTTGCCTTTCCTCTTCCCAGGTTTAGAAAATATGATTTGGGAAGTGGAAATTTCTTACAAAACAACACAGACTCTTTGCTCTCCTGTAACAATGATGCTAAATTTAAAGAACTCTAATCTTCAAAAAGGACATAGTACCTTGCAGCTATTTCCGACTTGCTCGATCACTTCTTCCTGGCAAGGTCCCCTGCACAGCTCAGCTCCGCAAGGACTTCTAATTCCTCTCCATCCCCCTCCTCCCCACCCATATTTCCTCACTGCACCCTTTTCTTCACAGCCAGTCTGGGAAATGTGGTGTCGGTCATTTCCCCCACAACTTCCTTCAAAGTAGGGATAGTGGTTGAGAAAAAAAAAAAAACAAAAACAAACCATTGTGGGTTAGGGTCATGGAGCAGGAGTGGGGAGGAATGGAAATATTATTTGGGGCTTAAATTTTCTCCCAAATAGGGAAAACTTGACCCTGCCAAATTGAAGAAACTAAAGTTGAGTGGTCAGACTGGAGGAAGGGCGGGAAGTGGTGTTAGTTGTCACGTATAAATCCAGAGACAGAGGCAGGAGTCCAGCATTTTAGGTTTTATTGGAGGAAATATGCCCTTTTTTCCCTGAGTGTGTGTGTATGTGTTGTTGTTTTCTTTTTTCCCCAAGACGCAGAGCATACAGAGCCTCAGTGGAACCCATACCCAGAGGCTCCCTTCTGCCCACGCCTGTGCCTTCTACCCTTACCACCCTCCCTCTTTCTTTTGCTTCCTTCTTTAGAAAGAAAGAAGAATCTCTGAAGCTCTAAGATTGCTGAGCATATGTTTTTAATGTTTATGAGCCCTTTTATTTTAAATATTTCATTTGAAATTTTAATAATATTAACTATTAATACTAGTTACCTTTTGAAAGAGATTTTATTTCTTTATTTATTTGAGAGAAAGAGAACACACATGACTTGGGGGAGGGGCAGAGGGAGAGAATCTCATGCAGACTCCCGGGGCTGAGCACAGAGCTCAGATGGGAGCTCCATCTCACGACCCTGAGATCATGACCTAAGCTGAAACCAAGAGGTGGATGCTTAACCAACTCAGCCACCCAGGTGCCCCATTACAAGTTGTCTTTATTAAGCACGTTTCTAAGGTCCATTTTACAGATGAAGAAATGGAGGTTACTGAGGTTCAATAACTTATTTATGTTTCTGTCAAAGAGGCAGTAATTGGAAGAACCTAGACTTGAACACATGGTTTTGTGAACTGAAGGTCTGTTTTCTAAAGTCTTATTATACCATCAGCAGCTTCCTTCCCTGCATCCTCCCCCCCATAACCTCTCCCAAACCCCTGGAACTCAAATCTCTGCTTCATGTATGATTTAAAGTATGTAGCATTAAAGTTTTTGGCAGAAAATCACCTGTTGGGAAGAATTTATCTCTGATGAGAAAGCTGGTCCTGCACTCCTGGTGGTGTGTGCATGTTAAGGGTTTGCAGCGCAAAAGAGGAGATGCCCTGGCCAGCTGGAGTGTAAGATTCCAGAAGGTTCTTTAGAGAAAAACATGGAAGACATGAATTTATTCAATTTATGCCTTAGACCGTTATTACTGGTGAGTCTGTAACGTTGAGAAAAGACAAGGCTCCACTTGAAAGAAAAACCACCCAAACAGTCCTTTCCATTCTTACTTCCAAGGGCTTGTTAAGTGAATTTTGTTTTAAAATACCTTGTTTATCAATGGAGAAGAATCAAGTGTTAAGGGGCTTTGGATCAACAGCTCTGAAGGCAGCTCAGTCTTGTATTTATTCTCATCAAAGGAATAAAATACTGTAAGCTAAAGCACTTAATCCCCGCTCACCCTCCCTCCCCCCAGCACTCCTTTCTTCTTGCTCAGCCACACCACCTGAATATTTCTGCTCTGGTTGTGCAGAGCACTGAGAGAGACTTGTAGGCAGACATGTTGAAGTGTTCTGTTGAGCAAAAGTTCCGCTTGATTGGCAAAATGGATCTTTTCTCAGTGAAAAGAGAAGCACTTGAAGACAGAAACCTTGTCTGTTCCCTCAGTGATGGTTTTGCCTGCCTTTGGGCAGTGATTGTGATTCTGCCTAGGGGTCCCCCCACCCCTCCAGCCCGGAACAAGTCCTGTGGTTGAACTCCAGGTCTGTACCACCCTCATCCAATTAGCTGCAGGAGTTTGCTTGCTCAGTTCTGAGGTGTTTTGGAAGGGCTCCTCATGAGGGCTATTGGCTGTAGTTGATCTAAAGGAGAGGGAATCGAGACAACTCATCAAGTTTAATTTTATTCCAGACTGCAGATGGAATTCCACTACTGAATTCCAGAGGTGAGGAGGCCAGAGCTGGCTCCCCTGCCTGCCGGTGTTTGCGGAAAGAATGTTAATTAGGACAGCAATGTGAAAATGACTGCTGAGCAATTTGCCTGGCTTTAGCTGGAATATTAGTTAATGATATAAACACTACTTATTGAGTACCTACTCTGTTTCAAATATCATTTCTCTGAATTTTCACAACAGTTTTATGAGGTAGGTGACCTTTTTCACATTTTTCTATATAAGGAAAGTGGGGCTCAGAAATTTTCAAGAGCATGAGGTGCTGGAGTGGATCCAGCCTGAGGTCATACAGGTTAGGGCCGTATTCTTGAGGGTGGTACCAAAGACGCATCATGACAGGGATGTTGGTTTTCCTTAAAATATTAGGAATTCTCTCCGGATATATTCCAACTTCTCTAAACTACCCATCATGGATTTATTCATCCATTAATTTATCCAAATTATTTCTCTAAAAGATTAATAAATTGGAAAGATATTAAAGGCAATATTGGTGCTATTGAAAAAAGTCAAACAGTGCAGATGAGGATAGAAAGAAAGTAAAAATTTCCTTTTATTCCCATGTTATTCCCTAGGGCTACTTCTCAGATACAACCATTGTTAATAATAATTTTCTGTGCATATGCCAGAATGGTTTCACATATATCTAAGTATGTGAATATATATAGGGACCTGTGATCACTTATGTCTTCATTACTGGGAAGGACATGCCCAGGAAAAAGAAAGTTAAAGCAGATGATCTAACTGTATCTCCTTATAAGCAGGATAACTAGACCTTCAGGCAACAGGCTAATAATATTTGTTAGCTAGAGAGTATCTGCGGAATGTTTGTGTAGGATATCCCTGAATTGGGGTTGCTTATGGTAAACAAATTATTAATCCATGAATATATGAGACATGACCGTCTGGAGAATGTCATGTAGACTATGTGACTCTCTAGGGTATGAAGTGAAGACGTTTTTTAGCTGAGAATATATCTGCTGTGTGCAATGACCCATGAAACTCATCAGAGAACTCATCCGGGCCCCAGAGCATCATGCCTGATAAGGGAATGAATTACCCTGTGTATATGTAACATAATTAATTGAACTCATCCTCTATTAAGAGAGATTTAGGCTGTTTTCAGTTTTGTTTTGTTGTTACAAACAATGTTGCATTGTACATCTTTGTTGATATATATTTATACATTTGCTTATCTCTAGGATTAAGGCAATACTAGGTCAAAGTTTATGTTCATCTATATTTTCAACCATGTTATTCTTTTTTCCCCTCCCTTGGCCTTTTCCCATAGACACATACAAGATTGTTGTAAAGCCAACAGCAGATCTGGTATCATTTCATCCGTAAAGACTTTATATATTTTAATTTTTTTTATTTTTTAAAGATTTTATTTATTTATTTGAGAGAGAGAGAGAGCATGAGAGGGGAGAAGGTCAGAGGGAGAAGCAGACTCCCCATGGAGCTGGGAGCCCGATGTGGGACTCTATCCTGGGACTCCAGGATCATGACCCAAGCCAAAGGCAGTCACTTAACCAACTAAGCCACCCAGATGCCCACATCCGTAAAGACTTTGATATGTGTATGTAAGTTTATGGAATCTCTCTCTCTTTTGATACAACTCCTTCACTACATAAAATAGAGTATGCCATTCACACTCTTCTTCTTCTTTTTTTTTTTTAAAGATTTATTTATTTATTTATTTGACAGACAGAGATCACAAGCAGGCAGAGAGGCAGGCAGAGAGAGAGGAGGAAGCAGGCTCCCTGCTGGGAAGAGAGCCCTACTCGGGGCTTGATCCCAGGACCCCGGAATCATGACCCGAGTCGAAGGCAGAGGCCTTAACCCACTGAGCCACCCAGGTGCCCCCCTTCGCACTCTTCTACAGCTTGCATTCTTCTCTTAACATATCTGGGAGACCACTGCATGGCAGTATATTAGAGATTTCTTTATTCCTCATTGTAGTTACTTAGTATTCCATTTGTGGATGTACCATATGTTATTAAACCTATCTCCTGTTAATGACAATTGAATTGTTTGCAGTCTTTTTTTATTAAAAAGACTATTATCTGTACAGAAACTATTTAACAATTTTTCCTCTATATATTCTGGATAGATGTCTAGAAATAGAATTGCTGTTTCAAAGATATTATCAGTAAGAACACTTTAGTCAAGGGGAGACTGAATTTAATATGCATTTAGTTTGAGTTCAGTAGGATATATTAATGTAGTTTCCCATCATTCTGAGCATAGTTAAATTACTGCTAGATGTCTCAGTGTAGAAATGCTCTTCTGGAGGGTTCCTTCTACCCAATGTGCCAATTCACCATCACCATGATCCCAGGTTTCAGGATCCAACATAATACCTTTACTAGGTTGTTACAACAAAGATATCAATGACAAATTATGAAAAATTCGTGTCATAAATCCAAAGTTTTAATGACTAGTCACTGTAAAAAATAAGTCATAAGGAGTTGTTATGTAGAAAGAAACTTTTCCAAACTATCCATAGTTAAAACACAAATTTTGATCAACCATGTGTTTAAGGAAAGATGAAGTCATTTTTTTCTCTCCTTAGAAAGAAACTTTTCCACTTTTTCGTCTTCTTCTTTAGGAAGAAACTTTTCTTCTCCTTCTCCTTCTTCTTTTTAACAAAATCATTGTCACATGAAGAAGCAGTCAGAGATTGAAGCCAAAATAATATAGGAAAAATTGTCATGGCTATATATCAGGTGTTTTAATAAAATTTTTAATATAATTTTTTTCTGGATTTTGTGATGTTTGATGAATTTGTTAGCTTCTTTAGCATTTGTGACTTTTTCACTTGTCTTTTAGTTTTAAATATTTAAAGACTTATTTCTAACTTTATAATTTCGCATTCTTGTCTTAGATATGACTCCCAAACTGTTTAGGCTTGGGGCCATGCGGAACTGTGCTATGCCCATAGTTGTTGGAAGCATACATATTTAGTGACTTTGAGTAATGAACCAGTCAATTATAAGTTGAGTTCTGGTGGGAAATACACCTCCTTCCTTCAGGGGTCTGCAAGTCACGGCAAGAGGTTATATATCACTTATGGGCATTCTTCCCTGCAGAGGATCGTATATACTGAGACAGCCAATAGTGAATATTTGGGGAAGATAATACAATCTATGTAGTTGCCCCACACTTTCTTCATATATGGAAATGCACTCACCTTTCCAAAAATAGATAACCCCAAAGTCACATTCAATCAGGTCATTGGCTCAAAGTCCAGGATCTCATGATCATGTTTTATCAGTTCTAGATGTGAGTCTTCACTGGGAAAATTATAATCAAAACCAAATACCAAATAAGAAATAAATAACTCTAAACCACCACAATGGAAAGATGATTTATCTGCTTATTCCTCTTCCCCAAGCATATTTATTTATTTATTTTTTTGACAGACAGAGATCACAAGTAGGCAGAGAGCAGGCAGAGAGAGAGGAGGAAGCAGGCTCCGCGCTGAGCAGGGAGCCCAATGCGGGTCCAGGATCCTGGGATCATGACCTGAGCTGAAGGCAGAGGCTTTAACCCACTGAGCCACCCAGGCGCGCCCTCCTCCCCCCAGCATATTTTGATAGAACAGGGACAGGATAGCTTCAATAAACATTCTCATTTGGAGAGAAAAATAAGTGGCAACCAGCAGTTATTGGTTCCTAGCAATTCTAAAACATTGCTGGATATACATTTTGAGGATGCTTACTCTGGGGGTAGGGAATATTCCCTGTGTTTTTTTTTCCCCTCACCCTCCTTTATCTTTCTTGATCAATCATGCTAAGCATTTATCAATCTTATTGAACTTATCAAGGAAGGAGCTTTTAGATTCATTGATTTTCTGTTTTTTTTTTGTTTTTTTTTTTTTTTTTTGTGTGTGTGTGTGTGTGTGTGTGCATTCTATTTCATTGATGTCCATGTTTTGTTATTTCCCTTCTTTGCTTAATTTGGATTTAATCTGCTCTTCTTCTAGTTTCCTATGGCTAAGTTTGATTCATTGTCTTTATACTAGTTATCTTTTCTAATATAAGCATCTCATGCTATAAATTTTCCTCTAAGAACTGTTTTAACTGTATCCCTGAAATTTTGATAAACTGTGTTTTTATTTTCATTCAGTTCTAAATATTCTAATTTTCCCTGTGTTTTCTTCTTTCTCTCATAGTTCTTTTTTTTTTTTTTAAAGTATTTTATTCATTTGACAGAGAGAAATCACAACTAGGCAGAGAGGCAGGAGGAAGCAGGCTCCCTGCGGAGCAGAGAGCCCAATGCGGGGCTCGATCCCAGGACCCTGGGATCATGACCTGATCCGAAAGCAGAGGCTTCAACCCACTGAGCCACCCAGGCGCCTCTCTCTCATGGTTCTTTAGAAATGTGTTGATTTATTTCCAAATATTTGGGGATTTTCCGGTTATCTTTTTGTTATTGAATTTTAGTTCAATTCTGTTGGGGCCAGATAACCTCCTCTATGTGGTTTCATTCTTTCAATTTATTGAGATTTGTTTCCAGCTCTATATGGGGTTTCTCATGGTGATATTCCCTTGTGCATTTGAGACAAATGTGTATTTTACTGTCCTTGGCTTGAGTTTCTACAAATTGTAATTAGGTTAAGTTGGTTCATAGTGTTGTTCAAATCTTCTGCATACCTGCAGATTTTTTTGTTGATGTTTTATGAATCAAAGACAGAGCAGTATGCATCCAGTATAATTACTTGTCTGAATCTCTTTTCAGTTGTATAAGATTTTTTTCATATATATTAAACTCTGTTATTTAGTAGATTAGAAATGGGTACATTTAGGATTTTTATGTTCTCTTTTCATCCCCATAAAAATTTCCTCTTTATCCTGATTTATTGCTTGTTCTGGAGTTGGCTTCGTCTGGTATTAATAGAACCATCCCAGCATCTGCATGGCATATATTTTTTCATCCGTTTACCTTTAAACTATCTATATCTTTATATTTAAAGTGGATATCTTGTATATAGCGATATTGCTGGATCTTGATTTTTTTTTTTAACCTCATGTAGTGGTCTGGTTGGATTTAATTTAGTATTTGCTATTTGTTTTCTCTTTGTTCCACCCATTCTTTGTTCCCTGTGACCTCATTTCCTATCTTTGATGTATTGACTGAGCTTTTTCTCTGCTTCCATTTTATCTCTACTAATGGCTTATTAGGTATTCCTTTTAGTTTTAATTTTTAGTGATTGTTCTAGGATTTACAATATACATCTTTAACTCATTCCACTCATTAAATCTCCCTTCAAAAATATTATAGTAGTTTATGTGACAAATCTTATGCTAGTATATATCTAGATTTTCCCATCTATCTTTTGTGTTATGTTTTACTTCTACCTATCTCATAAACCTTACAATTTATTATCACTATTTTTGCTTTAAAGACCCAATTTTTTTTAAACATCCTTAAAATGGGAAATTTTTTTTTTTATATTTATGGAGTTTTTCTTGTTTGGTATTTCATTAGCATTGTCCGTTTTTGTTCATTTGTGCTTGTTTTTGAGAGATCCAAAACCTTAGACACGTTGCCATCTTGCCTTCTATCCCCAAGTTGTTTATTAACCTATTTTTATGTGCAGCCCATATAGTCTCTGGGGTGATGAGTTAATATGATATTCTTGTTGTTTGAAGTAATACTTCCTTTTATTTTCCCTCAAATGCTAATGTTTAAAAATGTATGTGTGTATGATCTGCGTTGAATGACTGTTCTAAACTTAGATACCAATTTTTAAAGTGAGAATTTGAAGGACAGTCTTTGTTGCCAAAGCTATTACAGAAAGACCACAAACATTCCTTATTCGCCCTTTATGATATAGTCTCATTTGGAAGTGTTGGCTAACTGTATAGGCTTTTATTCACTATAATACATGAATTTCTCACTTATCCAGAGGTCATTACTTGGGCAACCTCATCTATTTGGAACACTAGAGAAAATAATAAAGTAAAACAAATGGCTTCTAAACAGCTGAACTAGATGCTTCAAGGTCATTACAAATAATTTTCATGAATTTTACAAAAAGGAGAACCCCCGACTCAGAATGTACTTGCTTCCCCTAAAAAATATAATTTTAACCAGCTTGGTTAATTGGTTTCTTTGCCTTCAGCAGGAGGGGGAGGGAGGCGGGGGTGGTAGGGAGAGAAATGAGGAGGGAGCACACGCATTATGTAGAGTAAGATATAATAACCGATGTTTGTATATTCCTTTAGACTGAAATCTCCTTTAGGGCAGTTAATGGGGTCCTATTTATCATTGCATTCTCTGCACAGTCCCTGACACTAGATAGTCAATAAAACCCGACTGCATCATAAATAAACAAACCTACGAGACTCAGAGGCTGAGGGGACCTAGGAGAACCGCACGGCGTTGAAATAAGGATTTAAAAAAGGGTAGCAGTTAGAGGAAGAGAGTTCTTTAAACTCTACTGTACCATGCAGTGAGAACACTTCTATTTAGGGAAAATAGGAGCCAGCACGGAGCAATAGCTCATTTTGATATTCGTGACATGTCATTCAGGAAAGGTTACAGTTTAGAACCCATGTGAGTATTGATTGCCTTAAAAAATGATTTCCATTAAAACCATCCTCCTCCATCCGGCCCTGCTGTTCCCTCTCCCCCCCCCCCCCCCCAACACACCAGACCTCTACTGCTACCTCCGGCCTCTCTACCTAACAGTTTCCCCTCTTCACACTTGGAAAATTCATTTATGCCACAAATGGGTCATTACCTGATACTGTTGCTTGCTTAAATGATGTTTTTGTATGTGGAGGATCTGTTAGAAGGAATTATTTGTTCGACACATTTATGGAGGGAAAAAATGCTCAGAGTGATACGTACATATCCATGCCTTAAATTTGAAAAATGCCATTCACCTTTAGTAAACGTGTACACTCGGTGTAGAGAGACATTTCTGCTCTCTCTACAGCAATCTCTTTATTCAATTTGCCCGCTGTTATGTTATTTTCACCAAGATGTTTTAAGAGTAGAAGCCCTAATAATGATGGATGCGGCAGCTGGCCCTCCCCGAGTGGTGATGTGTGTATGTGGCCATGTGTGTACTCCAGTGACTCTGCGAAGGGTTTCCATGGGTTAATCTATTATTTAATTCTTACTGCACCTCAGGAGATGGGAACTGTTACTATCTAACCTCATGTGTGAAGAGCTAAGCCTTGGAAAGGTGACTTTACAAAGTCCACGCTGACACATGTAGTAAAAGGCAGAGCAGGGATTTGAGTCCTAGTGGTCTGACTCCAAAACCTGTGCTCTTAACATTTATATGTATCCGTTGTCTTCCATCATCCCTGAGACTAAAGTAGGAAGCGATAGCATGGTATCTATCTTCATCATGCCGAATGAAATATTGCTTTGCTTTGTTGTCTTTCAGTCATGGCCATGGCAGGGATTAATGAAGCTAACCCTTAGTCTGAAGAAACAGTAGGAAAATACATGAATCTCTAGGCACAGTTTATTAATTTGACAATTACCAGTTATTTCCCTCTCTTTCTCTCTCCCTTGTGTTTGATGGATGTATGTCGCCAAATCAGATAACCTACAAAGGATTATCTTGCTTCTTGGCCCACCCTAATTTGCTGGCGGGCCAGAATTACTTGGATAATTTCATTATTTCCTGAGTTCAATTTCTTTTGAAGCTCCTTGCCCATGGTTTTCGTTTCTTTTCTCAACTCTGTTGAATTTGGCTCATATTGGAATATCTTTCTACAGAAGATAATATTCTAGGGATACAATTTTGAAACTGTGTTCATTCAAAGAGCCCGAAGAAGAAAAACAAGCCATGCTGATTATTGACGACAGGTAGATACTCGGTTTAATTATCTTGGTGTCTAGATATGGAACAAAATGCCACTGATTTCTTTTCCTCACCTAAGAGAAGTGGTATATACACCTGCTGGAAGGTCAAGGGACACAGGGATGCTTTGTATAAGACTTTAATAAAAAAAACCATGTTTTTCTGTGAAAATCTTCCATGAGCGAGGCAGGAATCAGGGAGTTGAGGGAGAGCAAGAGATGGTCGGGAAAATGAGGAACTTGGGATGAGAGGCACTGATAAGGTAAAATGCATTCAGGCTGTCTATCACACTTCAGCAGCCCTGCCCTGCTGTTCTGAAATTGCCTTTTGATGTTGCCTTTCTTGAAGGCGAGCTCAGAGGGTTGCCATTTGTGTTCTTTGAGAAAGGGAAAAACAAGAATACATGTAGTAGTCACAGCATATGCCCACGATCTCCTCCTATGCAGTTTATCAAGATTATTGACATGGACTTGTTAGGCAAAACTGAGAGTCACTGTTTATTTTCTGAGTACTTCAGTTCCCTCTGCTCCCTGCCCTTCTACTGCTTCTTGCCAGACTTCTTGCCTCTCTTCCTGAGGCTGTGCATTTTGAATATCATTAAGAATGTCGCTATCTGCTCTCCAATCCCCACCTTGACCTTAATAGTTACATCCGAGAAATTACTTTCTTACCTTCTTTCTTTGGCTGAAGTGATCCCAGTCATTCCTTGAGCTTATTAATTTTTTTCCCCTCATGCTTGATAAGGACATTTTACAGGGCAATCATGACTCAGAATGAGGGATGGAATATAAAGTCAGAGCTCTGATTCTTGAGCACTTAATCAGAGGGTGAGCAATCCGAAGTTGTTCCCAGGCTGAAATTTTCACAGCTGATTGCTTTCCCTACAGAGCTCCATTGTCCAACGCCCCCAGGTGCCTCAAAGTGCTCAGTAATGGTGGCACCTGGGTTGTGGTAATAGCCATGGTCCTATTTTGATGGTTTGCTTCATAGTTTTCCGTGGACTCAAATAGCCTGAATCCAGGGGCAGCCCGAGGAAGCTGAATGCTCCTGCATTCTATCTACAAACATTTGAGATCTAACTGCCTGCCAACTTCAGGTCTTAAGTCTCTCACCTTCTTATGCTTCCCTTGTGGTCTTAACTCTGCCCAAAAGGACCCTTAAAATCCGAGATCTCCTCTGCTTATTGACCTGAAGAGAGGGTGGCCTGGATAGGAAAGTGCTGGTCTTTGGCCGGCAGTGTAGGTACTTAGAGGAAATTGCAAGCTCTCAGCTCTGATTTTATTCCGGGATCAGGTTGGCAGGCAGATCTATTCATTCCCCTGCCCGTGCCTGGACCTCCAATCCTCCTGCAGGAGGACCTTGGCTCCCAGTGGGAAGGGAGATAAGTGATGGACGAACATTTTACTGCTTGTAGGAATGCGCCCGCTACGGGATTTCTCCTTTATTTTCTGAAGCCCTTCTGTATTTTTCAGTCCACTTCTCTGAGCTAAACCAGGCAAAGAGAAAGATGATTAAGTCTCACAAGAGGCATGAAATGGCCTGCAGCTAAAGGAGAAAGTTTAGGGTGGACATTTTGAAAGATGAAGAGTAAGAGCGATTAGGCAGTGGAATGGAAGTGCCATCACGGCGGTGAGCCGCGGAAAGGTTAGATAAGATATTAACATTAATGAGGTATAGCACAGCCCTGGAGAATAAAGGAGCCTTGACTAAAAGGAGGAGGGCGGGAGGGAATGAGAACAGCCCGCTGACAGCCCACACTCTCCTCCCTGCTTCCGAAGTTACCGTTTTTTGAGAGAGCAGGACATCTGGATTGCAGTCCCGGGCCGCTGTGCTGTTATAAAGCTGATTCTTCATTTTTTCCACAAATACCTTTTTTTTTTTTTTTTTTTTTTTTTGGTTCCTGGCGCATGCTGGGCAGTGCGTGGGGCTCCAAGAAGATAGCTATGTAAAGATGCCTGCTGAATGATCCCGGAAGCTCCTAGCTTCTCCTTCTCCAGTGGGAGGCACTAGACCGAAACACAATTTCTATTCCTTCCTTCCTTCCTTCCTTTTTTTCTTTCGATTTATTTATTCATTTTAGAGAGAGAGGGAGAGAAAGAGAGGGCGAGCATGAACAGGGGAAGGGGCAAAGGGAGAGAGAGACTCTCCAGCAGACTCCCCACTGAGCATGGAGCCCCATGAGGGGTCTTGATCTCACAACCCTGAGATAATGACTGGAGTGAGATCAAGAGTCACAGGCTTAATTGACTGAGCCACCCAGGCAAGTTCCCCCAAACACAATTTCTTGAGGGACAGCGTCCCTACTCTCAGCAGCCGACATCTACCTTCTCCCAAGGTGGTCAGGTGCCGGCAGCTGGCACTCAGACAATTCTTTGCAGGTGCCCCCTCCCTTTCCCTGCTGCCCGGGACCAACTTCCTGTCTCTGTGTTCTTGGCTGGTGAGGCTGCTTTCCTGCCTGCACTGTAAGAACAGAGAGTTGCAGGAGCATACGTGTCCCTCCACAACAGAAATATTTGTGTCCACAAGCCTCCCCTTCCCTGGGGCATGCTTTCTGAGAGGTGCTGAGAAAATGACAATGAACTTCTTTTGGAGGAGCCTCTGCTTGCAAGTTCCCCAATAAAGTTCATCCCTCAATTCTAGCTATATGATCTGGCGTTTGACCTCTCCCTCCTTGGCCATAGCTCCATAACCACTTAGTGGAATTGGACCAGCAGGTAGGTTTTTTTGGCTGGTGCCTGTTTTAGAAGAAAGTGAATTGAATGCCGCTATGTGGTCATTTGCTGCTCTGGTCTCAGATCCCCCCTCTCCCCGCCCCACAGCGTTACTGCCTGGCCCCTGGTTGCACTTGAATTTGCCTTACTCGTGATGTGTTCCAGACGTGTGATGTGTTCCAGAAGGGGAGGCACAGGGACCGTGGGAACATGGAAGAGGGGGACAGAACCTGTGGGACTTCAGAAGAAATGGTGTTGAAACTAAGACATGAAGGATGAGAAGGTGTTAACTGGGTCAAGGTGGAGATGGAGTGGGCAAGGAGGTGAGAGTGTTTCAGGTGAAGGGGTCCATGAGGGAGGCCCTAACAAGAAAGACTTGGTGTCTTGTAGGAGTGGAAAGTTCAGCATGTCTGGAGAGGTGAGCCCAGAGGATCTGCGGTTTGAAGAGTTTTTCTTGGATTTGTGATGAATTGCTCCAGAGTCGTTCCTGCCTCCCCCTGTGCTCAACATTTGGGGGAGCTCAGACTGCAATTAAGGACAGAATCCGTGTATAGCCTGAAAACAGAAGAAAACCGATGGCAACAGAACCTTTATTTCTTCATTCTTTTTTTTTTTTTTTCTTTTTAAAGGCTAGTTTGCTTCTCTCCGTTAAATATTGACATAATAACAACTCAATAACTTGAAAAAAGATCGTGAACTACTGGGCTCTTTCTCTTTTATCTTCTTTATATTTTCCCCAGTCTTCTTTTATCCCTCGCTGCCTTCTGTTGTTTTCTTTCCGAAGGAGGACTTAGCTATACAACTAATAAAATTATTCACTGCATGTAATTTTGTCTTCAGTGGTTTGGAAATCTGAGGAAGAGCATAGGTCCCTAGAGAAATCCCAATGTATGTCATGGGAAAATAAGACCTGTGAGGACAAACAGGAGGGAAGACTAGAGGCTTACTCACTCTGTAGAAAATAAGAGAAACACTTTCCTTCCCTTCTTGTCAGAACATCTACCTTAGAAAACTGTAAATGTACTTTCTCTGTCACTTTGAAATGTATTTTTCAAATTGTTTTTTAGAAATGAAATAAGCCTTTTGTTAACTTTATGACCCAGGATTATCTTTCTGAAGGACCTGGAAATGGCCATTCCTTGAAATGTAAGCACCAAGGGAAATAGAGCCCCTGTCTCCCTGTGTCTCTGGGAGGATAGGGGATGAACTTCAGTGAGTGTTTTGTTCCAAGTTGTAAAACTACAGACTGTCATAAAGAACCCTGATCCTTTTAGATAAAGTCGCTGAGCCACGTAGATTGTCACCCCAATTACCAGGTAAAGTCAGGATGAACTTGTGTGTGCTATCCACTTCCCTTACTTGAGGTCTAGTTAGGATTTCTCTTGAAAACACATATACAATGGGTTGTGTCTGCTTGGCTCTATAAAAGGTTGGATTTCCTTCTGTCTTTGCAATCTCTTGGTGAATTGCCTGTAACCTACTTCCCATTCTGGCTTAATGCTCATTCAAGAATTAGAAGTGATTTCCTTTTCTACTACCTTTGTGGAGAGGATTTCTGGGTTGGAAGAAGATTTTGTTTTTTAAATCGTATTGCCCCCACAGACCTTGAAGAGGGTAAGGTTTTGTGTGTCCTTTCCCAAAGCCATCCAGTGGCCTTCCAGGGGAACCTCGTACTTTGAGACCCACTAGCTCTCAGTCGCTGTGCCTGATAGGAGTTCTCTTTGACAGATGGAAAGCCAGCCTTTTCAAATTTTCCCAGGTGGACTGGGCACTGTTTGCGTTCAAAAGTTCTCAGCGAGACTTTCATTTTAAATTCATAAAACTTATCAGCCAACCTCCAACAATTGTTTAATAAAAAGCAATTAGCCAGCCAAAAATATAATGGCTTTTATGTCAAAATATGCTGGAGACAGCTGCTAAGCGGGCCACTGGCAGCCCCTGGGCCATATGCCGTGAGTCCTAGGCATATGCACAGCCAGGCACAACAGCACAGAGCATATTGGGAGTAATAAACCCAGCCCCCAACCTTCCTCCCTCTCCCTTCCCCCAACTCCCCACGCCAGAGAAACTGACAGCAGGGAATTCTCTGGAGTAAACTGCTGCAGTCAAGATTCACAAAACTCATTTATTAGGCGAGGATCTAATCTGGCAGTAGATGCAGAGAGCCCTAGCTCCCTAGCCTGGTTTGGATAAAATCCATGCAAACCTTATTGCATTGCAGAAAAACGATTAAAAGAAAAGAAAAAAAAAAAAAAAAACCCAACCTGCCTCCATGAAACAACGAACTCAACAGCACTCATCAAGAAAATTGAACTCCGATTATAGACTTTTCTTTGATCTATCTGTTTGCTTCTCCCAATCTAATATTCTCCGGGAAAAAGTTTCTAGAGTTTGTGAAGAGTTTCTTCCTTGTGAAGATAGTTTCATGCTTCACAGCATTCTCTGACGTAGTCACGTTTGTCCTGCTTCACTCCCCAGGGATGGTCCAAGGACTGAGATACTGGTGGTGGCCCCACGCATCTTTTTTGTCACCAGAACTCCAGATATGTATTTATTTTAATCAGAGGGGAGGGAGAGAAAGGAAACTTTCCCGAACTTTTTTTTTTTTTTTTTTTTTTTTTTTTTTTTTGCTGACAAGAAAGGCCATATTTTCATCAAAAACATGTTTATTTTGAGAACAAAGCCTGGGCAAGTCACCTTTTGTTTACAGAGAGCTTTTCCATCCCAGAGGACATCCTGGTTTGTAAACACTCTGAAGCTGTTTTTAGAGCATTCACGTTGCCTGTCTCCTTAAGGACAGATCCTGGGGGCTGCTCTGTACCCATGCTTTCTGGCCATGTTGCAGTGCCAGCAACTGCTTATTCTATAGTTAAGAAAATGTGTCATGCTTTTGAGGATAATTGGATTTCCCCCCGTAAACATATTAAATAGCAGAGTGTAGGCAATAGACTTCCAGAATAACCCTTGGAAAGGGGGCAGCACAGACCTAGGAATCTCCAGATTCTTCAAACTTCAACTCATTCTTCTATCTTCTCTCTTCCCCTCAAGAAAATTTTCCGCAGAGTTGCAACGAATACTATTGAAGGTCTCCCAAGAACACCCCCGCCCCTCAGTTTCAATAACTTGTGAGGAGGACTCGCAGGACTCTGCACATGGCGGCATTCACAGCTAAGATTTATTGCAGTGGAAGGTTACAAAGCAAAATGAGCGAAGGGAAAAAGGCATGTGGTGCGAAGTCTGGAGGACACCAGGCGCAAGCCTCTCCCAGTGGGGTCATTTGGGAGGATCTTAATTCCCGCCCCCTCCCCCCCACCCCCGCCCAACAACAAATAGTAACAACACGTGTGAAACATTGTCTTCCAGGGAAGCTTCTTAGAGTCTCTATGTCTAAGGTTTGTAATTGAGGGCAGGTCCTCTAGACATCCTCTGCTTGGCAGGTTAAAGTTCCAGACTCCCAGCATAAAAACAGGTGTTGAGAAGAAACGATCCTTTGTTCAGGTGCAGTGAGCCATTCTTACCAGCCTTGGAAACTGTGGGGATCCTACCCCATTGGACTTCCTGGATATCAGTCAATGGTCAGCCTTGAAGCAGGCCTTTCCAAGGGCAGCAGCCTCGCTCGTGCACAGTTGACTATGTTGTGGACTGATCCTTCCAGCCTTATCTCTTTCCTACCTCATCCACCTGCAGGGAGCTCTGATGCACACTGTGGGTGCTCCTGGGGAGGGGCAAGAGGTGGATTGATAGGTGGTAAAAGTGAAAGGTTTGGTAGGGGGACCTGGGTGGCTCAGTTGGTTAAGTGTCTGCCTTTGGCTCAGGTCATGATCCTGGGGTCCTGGGATTGAGCCCCGCATTAGGCTCCCTGCTCAGCGGGGAGCCTGCTTCTCCCTCTCCTACTCCCCCTACCTGGGCTCTGTCTCTCTGTCAAAGAAATAAATAAAAATCTTTAGAAGTGAAAGGCATGGCTTGAACTCTAAATGGAGGTACAGTTTAGTAAGGATTCTAAGAAAGACAACATGGTGAAACTTCAAAAGCAGACATTTTAGGATTTACCAGACCCAGGTTCAAATCCTTCTTACTTTTCCTATAGAATTTTAAAATTTCAAATCTTTCTGGTCTGTTCTTAGGGGTAATCCACCAACTCTCTCATGCTCATGGATAAGCATGAGTTGGATATTTGGTAGGAAATAGGATAAGCTTTATTTCACGGGAAATATATCAAATATCATATATCATGGGAACGGCCTATAGGCCTGCAAGTCAGTAGGTAAATAAAAATGAAGCTTATATTTCTTTCTTTCTTCCTTCCTTTCTTCCTTCCTTTCTTTTTTTCTTAAGTAAGCTCCATGCCCAGCATGGAGCCCAATACAGGGTTTGAACTCATGACCCTGAGATCAAGACCTGAGCTGAGATCAAGAGTCGGATGATTTACCTACTGAGCCACTCAAGTGCCCTAAAAATGAAATTAATATTTCTGAACATAAGTCCAATGCTTTAACTTTGGGTTGGAATTCTCATTCAATCTTTTTTTAAAATAATTATTTCTGAGCACTTCGTGTACATATGCCTGAGCATGCTTGGGGGAGCTCCAGGATGTTAGAGATGGGGTCAGTGCTCTCAGGGTGCTTATCGCCCAATGTGGGACCTCATGGAACACAAGAGAAGTTCTAAAGGAGGCAGCAGATGGATTCATGACAGGACAGATCTCTTTAACTCTAGAATTATAAAAGGTTAATGAAAGTGAGATATAGAAAGTAACTCACCATTAATGTATCACCTCTGAATTTAGCTCCTCTCATTAGATTTTTTTTCAAATTGTTGTTAGAGTTTTAGATTATGTCATCTTCTAAGCCAGTAAGTCAAACAAACTAGAACTCTTGTGAAACGACAACCTTGATTTACTTGTCTGGAGTGTTCATCCAGGTAACACGAATTTGATTTCTGCCCTCCATTTCTCTAGCCTACGGGAGTCTTATCTTCCTTGCTCATCTATAGAAATAAAGTCACCATTCTCTTTAACCCTTTCTAAGCTTTGTTCAAGTCCTTAATTGTTCATGAAGCATGAAAACCAGAATAGCAAATATGTCCTCGAGTCAGGCTCTCTGTGGCTTTGCACAGTGCTTTGTTCATTTCATGGGGGGAATCTGACACTTACTTGGTCTTTGTTTTCAGGACTGCCAGGATTCTTTCTCATGCACCCGACTGGTTGTCCTGGCTAGTTGTCCTGGCCTGCGGGTCTCTGTTTCAATCCATGGCCTCATGTTTAAATACACAGAGCTATATACATCTAGAGCTTTGTTCTCATTATACAAAAGGCTTTTAATCAATCAGCTCTTGATCTTAGAATCATCTTAGAACAGAGGCCAGATCACACAGTGATTGAGAGTGTGGATTCTTTATCCTTAGTGCCTGGTTCTAATCCCACCTCAGACACCGAGCAGCTGTGACACATTGGACAGTTTACTTAATCTCTGCCTCAGTTTCCTCATCTATAAGATGAGGCACAAAATACTATTTTTGACATGCTTCAAGCAGTGTCTGACACTATATTATTACTATTACTTTTAAGATTTTACTTATTTAGGTAAAGAGAGAGACCACAAGCAGCGGGAGCGGCAGAAGGAGAGGGAGATGTAGGCTCCCCACTGAGCAGGGAGCCCAATGTGGGACTCCATCCCTGGACCCTGGGATCATGGCCTGTGCTGAAGGCAGAGGCTTAACCATTTGAGCCACCCAGGTGCCTCATGTTATGTTTGATAAATACAGAAATTAGAAAAAGAGTCTTACTCTGTATTACAGTGTCTCTTAGATTCCTTCTTTGGATTACAAATAATTGCTTTGAGTTGTGTTTTTCTTTCTTACTTTTTTAAAAAAGATTTTATTTATTTATTTGACAGAGATCACAAGTAGACAGAGAGGCAGGCAGAGAGAGGAGGAAGCAGGCTCCCCGCTGAGCAGAGAGCCCAATTCGAGGCTTGATCCCAGGACCCTGGGATCATGACCTGAGCCGAAGGCAGAGGCTTAACCCATTGAGCTACCCAGGCACTCCGAATTGTGTCTTTCTTGATAAATGAGGAATTGAAACAGACTATTATAGAGGTTCATGTTTTTTAGTCTGTGGCCTAGTTTCCCATGTTAGAAATCTAATTTATGCTAGAACAGAACCAGAAATGAGAACTTCTGCTGAAAGAAGACCTCATTACCTTATGATTAACAGAAGAGAAGATACTGCCAGTTCCCTTTTTCCTTCTGGTTAAAATGTGGTTACAAATCTCCTAGCCTGATAAATTCTGCACTAACATTTTGAATTCATTCTTCCCACCGAATGAGACAATTGAGGCAGAAACATTAGTTTGAGTGGACATGTAGGTCAATATTGCTCTAAGAAAAGGGCCTTTGAGTGTTCAGAGGCAGAGCATAGTACACAAAAACAAAGCAAAATAAAACAAAACTGAAAAAACCCAAAATGAAAAATTCTCTTGAAATGAGGACACAAAAATAAAGCTCAGCACTCAGTAGGTACTAAGCAAATGCTAACTCCTTTTTCTCACTTTGCTTGGCTGCCAGAACCAATTTCTTCCTTCTCAATATTTATATTGACCTTTCTTTCCCTTTAGTCAGAAAAACACAAAGGTTTTTTTTTTTTTTTTTTTTTTTAAGGCTCATACCATAAACTGTGTGATGTTTAGCTTTTGCAGAGGTGTGAAGAAGTCCTGCTGTTAAAAGTGGAGTAAGATTTTTTTTTTTCTTGGGTGGAAGCCCAGAAAATGTTAGACAAGCCAAGGTGAAGAGTCTTGCTGATTAATGACGGCGTTGATGCATGTGTGTAAGTTTATGGGTGTGAATGTGTATGTCTAGGTTCTAGAACCATTTTGGCAGGGAGATATGAGAACCCACAGAAAGGAATTAATCCAAAATGTTAGATGGCAAAATGGTGTGATCCACCCCACAAGACCCAATGCGTGATTTCCTTCTTCGCATTCTATGTAGACTGGAGTTAGCGATCTTTAAATTTTCCAAGTTGGAAATGCACAATCCAATTAAAAGAGCATTTTGTGAGTTAAGCAGGCATATCATGACCATTGCTCTGGCCAAAGCATAGACCAGGCCTTAATTCCTCAACTCTTGCAGGGTTTTAAGAACTTAAAAGAAGCATAGAAGCTCTTATCCATGGAAGTTTCGTGCCACTGGGAGTGCCCATAAGAGAGACGGTGTGTGGTTGGACAGGTTTCTTATTTTAAAGATGCTACTCTGACTTCTGTCCGCTACCTACACAGCCTTAAACAGTAATGTGATAAAACAAAAAGCTTCAACAACAAGTATTCAACATAATAATCCTTTGTTCATAAAAGATTGTTAAAGGTGGTGATACGTGTAAATGTAAAGCCTCAGAGATAACTATTGATAAAAAGTAGACTTTTTGGCTTTCTTTCCAACCTCTTCTAGGAAAAGCTTCTTTCAAAGACAAAAGCTGCACCGTGGACACTCCTGGTGGGGACCCGGATGAGTGGGTCCCTCTTCCCTAGAGAGGAGAAGTGGGGGCTTTTGAAGAGCTGATGTCAGCTCCTGCTGCAAGCCTGCACGTTTGACAGGGAAAGCCGTGGGCAGGAGGCTGGTGGCGGCTGCAGCCCGCGCCAGACCTCTAGCTGGCTTGTTACACTATCCTCACCAGCTTCCCTGGGAAGAGAAAAAACAAATTTTTTCTCTAATGGCTCAGATTGTCTTCGATACTTAGCAGCAGGAGTTTCTGACAACTTTGTTCTCTCAGATTTTAGGGATTTAAAGAGAAACAAAATATCACACACTTGCAACTGGCGCAGGAAGACGCCAAGGTCTACCTCATTAGTGAATGGAAAACAGTGGCCCCTTTGGGTTGGATCAGGAGGTCAGTGTGTATATGACTGAAAGGCCCTATTTATTAACCAAATACCCATTACATGGGTCAAGTCCAAGGCCAGCCTGATGAGTAGGCAACTCCTCATATGGTTTCATTTCAGGGAATGAAATACCACTCCCTTGATTCTCCAAATGGGAAATATGGCTCCTGTGTGCCCACTGATGCCTGAAATGTCTTTTATAGGAAAAAGGCCTTTCATTTAGAAGTCTGTAATAAGGTTCATAATGAAAGTACCTTAGGTGTGACTTCAGAAAATACTGAGGTGTGAGTGCCTGGAGTCTGGATTCTTGAGCTTGCATTTAATGATTAAGGGAAGAAAGATCCTTTTGCTTGGATGGGAAGAAAGAGAAATTAAAGTGTTGGTTCACTTTTGAAATGAGATAGAAAGCACTTAAGTGTCTGATGCATAGCAAGCTCTCAATGTTTATTATTCTGATTTTAAGTTATGGCAGGTTCAGGACTGGTTATGCCGTTTTGGAGATAAATCCGTAGAGTCCCCACTCTGAAGCTACCGTGCTTTGTGCATAAAATCAAGGCCCTCGAAAATCACTCTCATTCCATTTTCTTGATCCTCTCCCTATCATAACATTTTCTCTTTGCATTACTCCTCAGTCCTTTGCTTATTGGGGGGGGGGGGACTCTAAAGGAGTCTTAATAGGCTTTATGTCAAGAAGAGGGGGTTGCAATCAGAGGCATATCTAAACTAACTTCTGGCATTTAACCATATACCTTATGTCTGTGTCACAGTTCATGTCTCATCTTCCCTAATGTTATTAAAGGGTACTTGATGGCTAACTTTCTAGTTATGGGACCCCATGACTGTAATCACCCACTCTGATGGCTCATATCCAGGCACATCATGAGCGTGCAGCTTTTCCAACTATCCCAGCTTCCAGCACGTGGTTCATCTGAACCACTCGGATGGTACCAATTGCCATGACGTCTCACTTGGCATTCATCTATAAATGCCTCATCAACGAAACTTGTATTTTCATCTAGTTTTATCATTAACATATACATGTTATGTTATATATAACATATATCAACACCAATACATAGCCTGTTTTTATCGCTCTAACTAGACTGTGCACTTCTTGTTAAGGTCCAGGTGGTGGACAGTTTTTGAGATAACCTCCAATGTGCCTCATATCCCCATAGTCATGTCCTTGCATAATCCCTTCTCCTTGTTTTTAATGAATATAATAAGACAAAAGTATTAGGATGTCACTTCCAAGATTGGGTTGCAAAAAGTTCCTAACTCCTGTCTCGCTAGCACTGTCTGGCTCATTCTTCCTTGTTCCACGTGGTGGAAGTCAGTCGCCATGTTGTGAGCTGTGCTCTGGCTGGGAGCTGAGGCAAGCCTCTGGTCAATAGCCAGAGAAAAAAATGGGGCCCTCAGCTTAACCACTTGTGAGGAACTGCGTTTTAACAGTAATTGCCTGAGTGAGCTCACCAGCAGCTTCTCTCTCAGAAGAGAGAGAATGTGAACCTTCACATGAGAAGGCAGCCCTGGTTGACACGTTGGTGGCAGCCTTGTGAGAGGCCTACAAGCAGAAGTGCCCAGGGAAGCCATGATGAAATTTCTGATCAACAGAAACTGTGAGGTAATATGTTTGCTGTTTTATGCTGTTGATTTTTGGAGTAATTTGTTGCATAGCAATAGATAATAAATATAGTCCAGGTTTGTAGTTCATCTATGCTCTAAGTCACTCATTCTGGAACAAACACCTAGAATATTGGAGAAATATGCTTTGAGCTACTTGAGGAACTTTTATTTTCTTTCCCTCTCAGGTGGGAGAGGAAGATAGGTGAAAACTATGATTTGGTCCTAAAACACCTGGCCGCCTTAATCGCAGTCTTGGTGTATGAAGCCAGAGGGTCAGTTAACAGGAATAGCAACTGTATCACGTGGACCATCCAAAGATCTAAGTGACACTGAAAATCGAGGTTTAGAGACAGCGTAAGAAAGTCAGAATGAAAACACCTAAACTTGAGGAACGGCAAAGCAGGTGAGTGGGAGGTGGTTTGGAGACCTTCCATTTCTAGAGCTGGAGTGAGGGGAGCTCATGGAAGTATGTGCAGAGAATGGAAGCTGTGGTGGATCCCTTTAGAGAGGGGGTTGCAAATACCAATGCCGAAGGTACCAGGAAACGAGTGGCATGGGACACGCGGAGGCTCGGGGAACTGGAGAGGGCAAGCTAGTTTCAGGAGGGTATAACGGATGTTGTAGTGCTCTACCCAGATCCTCATCCTCAAGGACAGTGCGCCCTGGAAATGTTGACTGTTAATGGTTGACAGCGGCATTCTTTGAGCATTGCCCTCAGCCACAGGGAAGTACCTCATCCAAGGTTATGCGCTGTCCCTGGGAGGCTTGTGGCCAAATTCTGGCAGATGAGGGAGCACAAGTTGGTTGACTCCTGTGCCTCAGGGTGCAGCAATCCTAAAGGTCTGTTTCCACTCCAGAGATCCTGCATAGGATTGCCCCGAGGCCTCAGAAACAAATGCCTTATGGGCCACTTTTCCTTCTGCCAGTTTCTTTCTTTCTTACTTTCTCAGTGAGTACCTCCAGGAAACCCATGGCTCACAACACCCCATCTCAAGCTAAGACAATCAAGACAAGACAAGGGGTAGCAACTAGCCAGCTCTAGATGTGGTGTACAAGCTGGAAATGCAAATGTGTAAGTGAAATACTCCAATCTTTCTTTCTGTATTGGCAAGTAATTCCACTTTTAAGAAAAGAGTGACCTCTGAAGTGAGACAAAACACATTTCTGGGCCAGGTTTAGCTAAAGGGACACAAGTTTGAGACAGGTATATATTACTATATAATATAACTTATTAATATATAATAACATATTAAGTTCATGAACTTATTGAAAATTCAAATAAGTTGAATATATATTTTTAAGATTTTATTTATTTATTTGTGAGACAGAGAGGAGAGAGAGCAGGAGCAGGGCAGAAGGGTGGAGGGGAGGGGGACCAGAACGGAGGGAGAAGCTGACTCCGTGGAGTCTGATGCGGGGCTTGATTCCAGGTCCTGGAACCATGTATATGTATGTATATATATATGTGTATATATATACGTATATATATATATATTGCATATCTGTTAACATAAGTCCACCATTTGCTTAAGAGAAGAACTGAATGTTTTGTGTGTAGGTGAGGAAGGAGAAAGTGCAGGGAGCTTAGTTTCCCCGTCCTCAGTACCGTGTAACTCATGTGACACTTACATTGTAGCAAGTACCATGTAACTTTAGTAATACCTCATTCTTTCCCTCCCTTCAAAGTGTGCCAAAGAAGTCAATTTCTCGATTTTTGAGAGTATTAGGGGTAGAAGTTCTCTTCTGTCATCATGTTTTTGCACCCTTCCTAAAGGGGTCAGATGCTAAGAGCGACCATACATTTACCCGATTTTACACCTGCTCTTCCAGTGCAATTATTAATATCCATCAGTGTGTCCCAGTGTTAATACATTTTGTCTCTTTGATGGGGAAACCATGTACTGTTACCTCTCAGGGCATCATTTTTGTTCCGTGAATAAAATTTTTGGACTTCTAGGATAATTAAGATATACTGCCTTCTAAAAAATGAAATTCATTAAAAGTAACAATTTTTTCTCTTGCAAGTTGAAATCATTCTCAATGTCCCAGTGTAGCAATTTGACCCAATACTACTTTTCAAGGGAATAGTTTTCACACTCACTTCACAGTTTAAACCAATTTGATTTCACTACTAATTTGCCTTATTTTAACTTGGACATGCTAAAGTAGTTCAGGCTGCTTCCAAACACTGACTGCCTCATTAGCTGATAGCTGTAGTCTAATGACTTTCGGAGCAAATGAGAGCCTCCAAGGCGGTGGACATCGGTGGAAACAGCTCTTTGCAAACTGAAAGAGAGGATGTCAAAATCAAATTTAATTCTACCCTTTGTTAGCTTTGGGGTAGTTAGCATTTATTTAAATGAAATTGTAATTATTTTCTGATAGATGGGAAATCCCTGGGCAAATAGACTGAAGCCATCACACTGTCCGTCACATATTTGAGTAAGTATATAACAAGAGAAACCTTTTCTGTTAGAAGGTTCACCATAATTTTCTAAGCTCAGCTTTAAAGATAGATGTCAATGTAAACTTTTATGTGTGTGTATAGATACATAGACATCCCCCATATCTGTGTATGGGTACCTCCACCATATATGTAAATGTGCATTGAAAATAAATACATGTATTAAAAAACATAGCTCCTTTCCCTTTCCCTAAAATATAGGTTAGGCTATTTGGTTATGATAAAAGCCTGAGGCTCACTCAGCCTAACTCAAGGACCAAGGTGAGAATGAGAGAGATGGAAATGTTTTTTTTTTTTTTTTTAAGATTTTATTTTTAAGTAATTTCTTTACCTGATGTGGGGCTTGAACTTACAACCCTGAGATCAAGAGTCTCATGCTCCACTGACTGAGCCAGCCAGGCGCCCCCGAGATGGAAATCTTTCACGGAGGAAAGGAGCCAAGGTTTACATAGAGGCCACCCAAGGTTCTAAAAGTAATTCAGGATCAAAGCAGTTACTCTTAGTGGCTCATCTAAACTTGTCCTCACCCCATCCTTCTTTATTTATAAAGCTTCACTTTTTTTCCCCCATGAAAACTAGACAACTTCACAACCTCAGAAGATAAATCATATTTTGTGTAAGGCAGGAAGCATAATCTAATTCCCTTTGCTAGTGCTTGCTTTAGGGGTGAACAAGAAAACAGAATCCAGGCAATGATACACAGAAGAAAATCTCTTGTGGCGATGTGGGAAAGATTTTGCTCTCAGGTAAGACAAGAGACGGTGGTGAGGCCGGTTCTCTTTTTCTGCCATCAAGTGGTGTGAAAGGGTTTTATGATTAGAGCTATGGCAGCCATCTTGAAAGCATGAGACTAAAAGACTAGAGATGAAGAACCAATATGCTGAGGAGAGACTTTAGAAGGACAGAAAAGAACCTAGGTCCTTGACAGTGTTGCTAAACACTTCTCCCAAGCCTAGACCACCTAACTCCAGACTTTCCATCATGTGAGAAAGTGAAATGTCTTTATTGCTTGAGCCATTCTTGGTTTGGTAGTCTATTCTTGCAATCCAAAGCATCTCTGCCAATGTCCAGGGGGGCTCTCATGAAAAGATTATCTTGTTGTTTGCCCAGTACCAGGATTTTGTGGGTATTTATCTCTATATATTCAGGGTGACTTTAATGAGAATCAGAGGAGCTTTCGCAGCACCAGTGTTCAGAGCTCTCTAGAGTAGATTTCTTCCCGACTATGCTTCATGATTGACCAATGTTGCAGCATTCCCTTTGACCTACTGAAGGTTTGTCAGTTAGACAGAGGTCTAAGTGATAACCTGAAAACCTTCTTCTTTGGTCCATTTGGATTTCATACTTCCTTTAGTTGATTATTCATGCGATTCACAAAAATTTATTGAGCACTTGATATGCATGAGGTTTGGGAAATTAGTGTGAAATACAGAAATGTTCCCTGCCTTCTTGGAATTTACATTCTAGTCAGATTATGCAATTTCTGTATTCATTTCGCCTTTTGACACAGAATTCCAGAGATATCAAAGACGTTGAGCTTGTAGAATAGGGTGTGGAAACCTCTCAGGATGAATGTATATCTTTTTGAAAATGAAGAAGATGGTAACTGGCAACTTCTTTTGTATTCTTTTCCTTTTTCTTTTTCCGTCTTTTTTTTTTTTTTTTTTTTTTTTGTTATATTTGAAAGAGTTGAGACAACAGTGAAATACTGCATTGAGATTTTAATGTTCCTACCTAAGCCATATTTAGAATGTCTAGTCTGGAACCAGGATATGGTTACCCTTTGTAGGTTACTAATCTGGATTTTCGAATATAAAAACAAACAAACCAACATATAATCAACCTTCAGCTATCATCTTAGTATTTGGAAATAATCCAGACACCAAAGTGTTGGTAATAAGTTTTAACAAGGGTCTTCCTGCTTTTATGTTGGTGTTGAATCAGTTGCAAGTTCTAGGATCCCAGGACTTCCATTTGGGATGAAACTGGGAAGTAGCTGTGCTTTGAATGGATTCTCTATATTCACATGTGGGCAAGAACATTAAATTTGAGAGTTCTTGCCAAATAATAAATGCATCCAATAATCACATCCAGTTTATCTGTATTTTTTTTGTGTGTCCTTTTTGTTGGATGGGGACGTCTTTACTTCTTGCCCTCAGGCAGATTCTCTTCATCATGAAGTGAATGCATTGAGCTGGTGAGTTCTTAGTAATTGCTTATTTATCTCCCCTCATATCTTGGGCCCTTATGGGGTGGGGTTATTCAACTGTCCAAGATTAATAGTTATAGCAAACCTCAAGTCAAACAAGGATAGATCTCTATTTGTTGGCTGAGTGTGGTGGTTTTGGTATTCTAGGGAACAAAAAATATAATCCCTTATAGATTATATTTATGGAAATTTAGTTGATGGTGTTTGATTTCTCTTTTGCTTTTTCACATAGTCTCTCCTTTCATTCTCTATTAGTTGGAATTCTAATGAATGTTATCTTCAAAAGCCCCTTTGGCAAAATTTCTTTATGAAATAAAGCTTTTATTTTCTAGGCTAGCTCTCTATATTCGTAATGCCAACCCAGAATAGCAATCATCCTTACCTATCCCCTATCCCATCTTTAAATCTCAAAATTAAGCCTCTTGGCCACCTTCTTCCATCATTGCCAGATTTAAAAATCTGTATTTCAGAGGTAGTGCCTGGAGTTGGTGACCATAACCTTGACCCATTACTTATTTTAAGAATCAAATTATATTCTGGATCTTGGCCTAGCACAATGGCTTGAAGGCCTATAAGTCAGACTGTATTTTTTTTTTCCCCCAACTTTTTTTCTTGGATAACATTTTTATTTATTCATAGTTTGTGTTTCAAAGAAATTTGCTTCATTAAAAATATTCAGTTCATCAGTTAGAGGCAATGGGGCAGAAAATAGATCAGTCCTGTGATGAACAGTTTGCTACACATGTAGTTATAAAAACCTTTAAGGTGATTTGAAACAGGAAACCGAGTGACAGACTGCACTGCTGTCAGCTGTGTCTCAGAACCAGACCCACAGGTGGAGGATAGTGGAAAATATTTTATATCATTAAACTGTCCTTTCCATTTCTATAGTATGTACCCTGGGTACAAAACAAAATCATATCTATATATGAACAATGTATGTTTTGCCAGACTTTTAATAGCTTTGATCAACCAGGAATGTCTTCCATTATGTATTAATTATATGAATTAATTATTCAGCATTTGGGTTTGGTAATAATTTGATGCTTAGACTTAAAATAACAAGGACTGTTGGCCTACTTATGGCTTTGAAGAGTAGAAGCCAATTTGGAATAATAGTATAGACTTCTTAATTTTAAAATATGCATATTTCTAATGTGGAAATTTGTAATTCTTCAAGCAAAATTGAGAACTGAGTTGAGATGATCTGATTACAAGGCTATTAGGCTTCTTCTCTATTCCCTGAAGCCTCTTCCCCTTCTCAATTACTCCCTGCTGCTAATAAGGTGGTGGGGCTGAATAGCATTGCCTCCTAGGCAGACCTGAGACCTTGGAGTAAACCCAGCTCCTTGCTCGTCTCCATTCCTCCCTCTCCCTCTCACAGTGACCTGGTCTGGGCAGAGGTTGCTACCCTGGCTCGCTAGCCAGTCTCTTTCCCCACCCCTGTCTCTGGGTCTGGCTATCCGCTCCCCTCCCCCAAAACAGTGGAGAAGATGGAGCTGACATGTAGCTCTACAGAGAAGCATTATCTTTTAGATCCTTCCTTATTTGTCTTGATTCTTTATTCCCTTTTTATCAATTAGACAAGAGTTTGACAGTTTGATCCTCTATCCTCTTTTTCCCCCACATCAAAAACCCCATGTACCGGGACACCTGGGTGGCTCAGTGGGTTATGCCTCTGCCTCCGCTCAGGTCATGATCTCAGGGTCCTGGGATCGAGTCCCGCATCGGGCTCTCTGCTCAGTGGGGAGCCTGCTTCCCCTTCTCTCTCTGCCTGCCTCTCTGCCTACTTGTGATCTCTCTCTGTCAAATAAATAAGTAAAATCTTTAAAAAACCAAACCAAAAAACCAAACAAAACTCATATACATTCCCTATCCCCACTGCTAAATCTTAGTGCAAACACCTTATTTCATGCTTCCTGTGGTTTTACACTGTCTTGATACTTCTTTGTTTTCTGGACTTAAGTTGCTTTTCTTCATAAATAAGAAAACAGTATGTTTCATTCTATTAGTAGTTTCTCTGAAGATGTATGGAGCCAAAAAATATTTTCCCTAGGAATGTAATGATGAAACTCCTGCCTTCCGGGGAAGGTGAGTCACATACTCTTCTCTCTCTCACTGCTGCAACCTTCAACCCTCTGTATTCTGCTCTGTAACAGGCCCAGTCACTTTTGTACAATTGTTTTCTGTTTAGTACTTTCAAACTTGCTTCCTTGAATGTCAGTGATTACCACTTCTGCTTTGTTTTCTTTTCCTAAGAACCCTTTGCCTATGACTTTATAAGGTACAGTTTCACAGAACTTGAACATTCACGTACAGTGCAATGCACACAGATCGTAGGTACATGGTTCAAAGTGCTTAGCAAGTGCCCATGCTCTTACCAAGTGCAGAACCTCATCTCAGGAAGATACCTTGTGCTCCCTTCCCGTCAGTCCCTACCCCTTATTCCAAAGACAGCTGATGTTCTCATTTCTTTAATCACAGATAGTTTTGTTTGTAAAACTTAACTAGAACATGTGTCTGGTTTCTTTCTCAGAAAGAAGCTTCATCCATGTAGCCCGTGTCAGTAAATTATTAATTCATTGCTTTCCTTTCCCACGTAGCATCCCATGTGTGACTCACTCACGATTTGTCAATTCTCTATTGATGGACATTTGGTGTGTTACCAGCTTTTGGCTATCATAAATGAAATTCCTGTGAACATTCATGTCCAAGTCTTTTTTTTTTTTTTTTTTTTTTTTTTGGACATACGCTTTCATTTTCTTTCTTGGGTAAATACCCAAGAGTGGAAATGGAAATGCTTCTTCATAGAGTAGGTGTGTGTTGAACTTTATGGGAAACTTCTGGAATGATTCTCACAGTGATTTTACCATCCTCCCCACCCCCAATGTATCCTTACTGACATTGGACTATGTCAGTCTTTTTGATCTTAGCCATTCTAATCGGTGTGTGGCAGTATCTCTTTGTGGACTTCCTTCAGCTTTTCCTAGTGACTAATTATGAAGAGAACTTTCTCATGAGCTTATTGACAATTTGATATCTTCCTTTGTGGAAGGCCTATTCTTTTCTCATGATTAAAACTGTACTTTTGTCTTTATTGAATTGTAGGAATTATTTATGATTCTAGATATTAGCCCTTTGTCAGTATTCTCTCCCACTTTGTGGCTTGCTTATTAATTTCTCAGTGATGTTGGAGTGCCTAAGTGATGCAGTTGGTGAAGCAAAGGACTCTTGACTTTTGGCTCAGATCATGATCTCACGGTGGTGGGATCAAGACCCATGTTGGTCTCTGCGGGGGAGTCTGCTTCTCTGCCTCTGCCCCTCCTCTGACTCTCTAAAATAATATATAAATTTTAAAAAATTTTCTCAATGATGTCTTGTTGAGCAGAAGCTTTTAATCTTGACAGAGATCATTTTATCAATTTTTCTTTCTCTGTGAGTGCTATACCTTTATTTAAAATTTCTGTTTTCTGCTTTGTTTTATGTATTTTGTTCACTGTTCTTTACCTAATCTTACAGTGTCTTTTGATAAGAAAATGTATGTGGCTTACATTTAATTTAAGAATTGAAATCCTTAGCTTTGTTCTTTTCCATCTTACTTTGTTTCTTCTTTTTTCTCATTTTTAATTTTTGTGCCTTTGATCAAGTTTTGTGTGTTTCCTTTTTTACTCGTGTTAGTTTTAGAAGTTTCTTGGTACTTTTGTCTTCTACCAAATGCAATCTTGTTATTCCTGATACACCTAATTGAATAGATATAGGCTTACCTCATTTTATTGTGCTTCTCTTTATTGCATTTTGCAGATACTTCTACAAGTTGAAGTTCTGTGGTAGCCCTGCGTGGAGCAAGTCAGTAGGCACCATTTTCCAACAGAATTTGCCCACTGTGTGTCTCTGTGTCACATTTTGGCAGTTCTCACAATATTTCCAACTTTTTTCATTATTATATTTGTATGGTGATCTGCGACCATTGGTTATGACTCACTGAAATCTCCAATGATGGTTAGCATTTTTATTAATTTTTTAAATTTTATTTTAAATTAAGATACAAATATTGTTTTTTAGACATAATGCTATTGCACACTTGATAGACTACAATACAGCGTAAACGTCACTTTGTAGGCACTGGGAACCCCTGAAATTCATTTGACTTGCTTTCTTATCATAGTTGCTCTATTGCAGGGTCTGGAACCAAACCTGCAGTATCTCCAAGGTATCCCTGTATTTCTCTACTATTATATGAAATAAAGATATTAACCATACCCCTCAACCAAGGTTAGGTACTGCTACCGATTATTAAAGGTAACAGGGTGATGATATATCCTGATTGCTGGTGCTAATCCTGATTTGTTCTTACTTTCCTGGCATAATTAGGATTTGTGCCCCTTTAATCTAACACTGTCCCCGTTTGTATAATAAGTTGTATGTGTGTGATTAGTATAATAAATTAAATGTTTTAGATCACTGTGACCTCCCTATTCCCTTTCAATCTACACACCCACTAGAGTGCCTTTAATTCTGTCTTTACTGCATCATGGCCCAGCAGTGAAAAAAGCAGACTCTAGAGTGATTGACTAGCTGTGTCAGCTTGGGCATCTTTGCCTCAGTGTTCCCATATATAAAGTGGGGATAATAATATCATTTTCCTCAGAGGGTTGTTGTGAGGATTTAATCAAAGGGTCTAGAGCAGAGCCTATGCCATGCGTGTTAGTGTGCCATAAAAATGTTGATTGTGATCTGCTCCCTCCCGCGTCAAAAGTTTTGCTAAGATATTTTATTATTTTCAGTTCCACACTATTGAGGGTTTCAGCTAGTTCAAGAATTCTAATATTACAAATTCCTAATGATTCTATCATTATAGCCATTCAAGTTTATTGCCTCCTGCTGTCTTCTCTCCTTGTCTTCGTCCTTATCTTGCCATCTGTTCTGTTCATTTATTTGATTAGAGTCCTTTCCTAAGTATTTTCCTCAGTTGGGTTCTGTGGGTGATGTGCTTTCCAAATCCTTGATATATCTATAAATATACTCCTTTCCACTCTCTGGATATAAGATTCTTTTGTTGTAATCCTTTTCTCTCATTAACCAGTTGATATTATTCTCCTGTTTTTTAGCATCTAAAATTACAGATGAAAAATTTAGTGTTAATTTTTTTTAAAGATTTTATTTATTTATTTGACAGACAGAGATCACAAGTAGGCAGTGAGGCAGGCAGAGAAAGAGGGGGAGGCTGGCTCCCTGCTGAGCAGAGAGCCCGATGCGGGGCTCCATCCCAGGACCCTGGGATCATGACGTGAGCTGAAGGCAGAGGCTTTAACCCACTGAGCCACCCAGGCGCCCCTAGTGTTAGTTTTTGTATTAATTTTCTAGGGCTGGCATAAAGTACCACAGAATGGGTGGCAGACGTAATAGACATTTATTTTCCCATAATCCCGGAGGCTACAAGTACAGTATAAGGTGTCAGCAGCTCTGATTTCGTGTGATGCTTCCCTCCTTGGCTTGTAGATTGCTGTCTTCTCCCCGTGTCTTGATGTGTTTTTCTCCATGTGTGCCTCTATCCTCATCTCCTCTTCTCACAAGGACACCAGTTATAATGGTTTAGGGGCCATGCTAATGATGCCATTTAACTTAATTCCCTCTTTAAAGACATTATCTCCAAATATTGTCCCATTCTGAGTGCTGGAGGTTAGAATTTCACCGTATGGATTTGGGGTAACTAAAGTCAACCCTTAACTGTTTTATTCTTTTCCTTCCTTTTCCTCCTTCCCTTCCTCCCTCCCTCCCTTGAAGTCCATTTCTTTTTCTTCCTTTCCCCCTTTCCCTTCCTCATCACTCTGGAACTCAGCCCTTTTAATCTGCAGACTCAAGTGTTCTAACCAGGGACATTGTTTTCCTTTGCTATTTTTGGCTGTCCTCTAGCTATTCCTCTCTCTCTTTTCGAAACTCCCATTACATGTCCATCTTTTAAGAATCTTATTTTTCCTTCATTACTTCCATCTCTAAGTATTTTTCCTCTAGGTCGTGGGATATTTCTTCCAATTGCTTTTCTAGGTCACTAATTTAGTTTCCAGCAATGACGATCCTTTCCTCTCTTCAATATATTCACTTTATAAATAGGGAAGCCATGTTTTCTAGTTGCAGAATATTTTTATTGTGCTAAAATTGATTTATTTAAATACTATTTCACTGAATTTTTCTTAAAAATTTAGCTCTATCCTCCAGTCATTTTATCTCTCTTAAAGGTACAATTGGAAATTTCTTTGTTTTCTTCCACTTTTGAATTGCGGGGTTCCCTTGGGTACATTGTTAATTTCCTTTGCCTGTGCTCTATTTATCCTTGGTGCATGGGTAAAGCTAATGAGTACTTTGAGAGGTGACAAGCCCCCGAGTGATGCTTGGCACAGCAGCACCTGCCTCTTCCCTGTGGGTCAAGGATTTAGGAAATAGCAAGCTGTCAGTCTTCTGATGAATGCCAGGAGAAGCTTCTTTGCTCTCTGATAACTTTGGTTGCTATGGTTCCAAGTCTCAGAGTCAAGGAGGAACCAAGTCTACCTGTGTGGTGCCTTAATACAACAGGGAAATCAGCAGGTTCTCCCAAGACCATGCACAGGAGATGGAACCCCCTTTCCTCTTTGGATTCTGTGGATTTCTTCAGTTCCAGGGCTCTTGACTTCAGGTTTGCATGATTCCCTTGACCTCAGAGGGAAAATGTTTTGTATCTGAGCTAACCTCTGGGACTCGCATCAGAACCTCAGGCATAAGTCCCCTTTCCATGATCACCCTGGGTTGGTATTTTTCTCAGAGGAGGTAGACTATGGTTGGGTTGTGGTTGGGAAAGAGGAGTGGCTGGAACTCATTTTGAGACTGCCACAGAATTGTTGCTGAATCTGAACCTCGATTTGTAGCAACACTTCTTAGTTTCATAGAATTAAATTAAAATATTAATTATATATCCTTTTTAATCTTTACAACATTAACTTTATATTTTGTAACCATATTTATAGCAATTACTTAAACTCAACGCCATATACTAATGGTTTTTCTTTTTAAATCTACAGATTCAGATATTTTATCTCAGGACAGTTTTCTCCCAATATATCTTTGATTTTTGATTCTCTTTCAGTGCATTTGTTTTCTTCTCTGGGAAATTCCTAGTTGCATCTCTATTCTGTGCCCAAAGCTATCATCATCTTTCTTGTCATTTTTATTTCTTTGTTCTTTTCTTTGGATTTGGAGGAATACGTTTGTCTTCTGTTTTACTGATTTTATTTCCCTTAACGTCAACTTACTACTTCGAATCCACTTTCAAGTTCTGCTATAATTTTTAATTTACCAATATTCTATTGTATCCCACTTGGCTCTCATTTTACTACCTGCTGCCCCTCATTCAGCTCTGTTTTCATTTCTATTGAGGATATTCATCCCTTTTTCTTTTGTTTTGTAGAATGTCATTTTATTTTATTGTAAGCATAAAGTAAATGTTAATTCTTATTTATGCTTCTTCAAACACACATTTTGTCTCTATCTTGAATGCATGTTCCCTTTTCTTTATTTTACAGAATCTTTTTATTTGATATATTATATATATATCTATATATCTATATATATATATATATACTTATATTCATAGAATGACTAGAGTTTTACTCAGATCTGGCATTTTCTTTTAAGAAGTACTATTTATTTTCCACTAGAATGTTGTGAAGATCTTTTTTGTTTTTAAGCTGTAGGGTTGGCTACCAGTTTGGTGATCCATCGGTACGAAGGAAGAAGGAGGGGACTTTCTCTCTGCATAGTTTCCCTTACATAGGAGGACGTCCATGTTTCTGTTTCCTTCCTGGTGCGGAGCGTGCCACATCAGGGCAAGACTGATGATGCTTCCATGCTTCTGTTGGCAGTAAACTGGGTAAAGCCTACCTTACAGTTACCCTAAATGATACTGAGCTATGGTGGCTTAAGAAATGCCACATGAGCTTTCCTCATCTTTTTCATGGGTTCCCATGTCTCCTTCTAGCAACTTCCACATCAGGAATGTTGTTAGTTCTGGGATTTCCCCTATTTATTTTCCTCACTTACCGTTCATGGAAGTCAAACGCTTTTCAGTGTATGTCCCATTGGTGCTGCATATGTGAAAATGTTCTCAAACTCCATGAAGATATCCTTGTTCATTTTCTTATATGACTTCAAGTATCTGTTATTCCTACATCAACTCAAACATTTTGGTCAGAACTGCAAAGAGGAAAATAAGGTCCGTGCTCGCTGTTCTAGCTCACGTGCTGACTGACCTCCTTGGCGCCACACATTTGAGAAGTGGCGGGCTGGATGTGAGAAGGGCTGATACAACTGCACCGAGGAACAAAATGAAAAGAAAGTGGGGTGGATTTGGAAGGAAGTATAAGTAGCAATCTACAGATAACAGCCATATAGTGGTAAGGGAAGTCAGGAACTTCCCTTACCAGGGAAGTTTGTTTGTTTGTTTGTTTGTTTGTTTGTTTTAGATTTTATTTATTTGACAGGAAGAGATCACAAGTAGGCAGAGAGGCAGGCAGAGAGAGAGAGGAGGAAGCAGGCTCCCTGCTGAGCAGAGAGCCCCATGACGGCTCCATCTCAGGATCCTAGGATGCTGGGATCATGACCCAAGCTGAAGGCAGAAGCTTTAACCTACTGAGCCACCCAGGCGCCCTGCCACCTGGTAACTTCTGACTCTAGTAATGGAATTGGAACGTGACAGAATATTGTACCTGAACTAGACAATAGCACTCTGCTATGTCTGTGTGGTTAGTTCCAGGGAACTCGTATATACTGCAGTGGTTAATTCTCTCCTTCTACTGAGCAGCTTCTAAATTCAGCAGCTCTGTCTCTGGGAGTGTGACTTTTGCTTATACACATCCATTTGGGTGGTTGTGAACGTGAGTGGTGACAAACATTCCAATTTCTGCAGTGTGCTTCTCTTGTGTGGAACTGTGCTTAAGGAAAACATCAGCAAATCTGTGATATGTGTGAGGAAAGAGGTATAATGAAAAGCCTGATGGAATTTATCAGGGATATGTAGAAGTATCCTGAGAAAAAGCAAAAAGAAAGGCAGGCTGCTTTTCTCTATTTTTTCATTGAATAACACAAGAACTTTAGAATTGACATTATGACCTGCTCACTTCTTTTATTGCCATTGCAATGGATTTTGAAAATATTTACTTCCAAAGAAAATCCTGGGTCTTAATGTCATCGCTTACCCTAGAGAATTACATAAACTCTCTAACATCAATTTCTGTGCTGGTAAAATGTGAATAAGGATATATACTGGATGTATTGGGAGAACTGAGGACCCCACATCTGGCACCTCAAGGGCACTTGATAGTACCAGCTGTTATTTCCATCACTCTTATTGCCATGTTTACTAGTACACAAATAAATTAGGTTTAGACTTCTTGTCTGCAAGCAATGAAAACCAATAGGCACCTGGTTTTATATGTGTATAAAACTGAGAAATTCAGGGATAGATCGGACTTCAGGAATGGCTGATCCAGGGTTCATACAATGCAACAAAGATGGCCTCCCCACTTTTGCTTGAGATACAATTAGTTCATTCTCAATCTCCACATGGTGGTAAGATTTCATAGGGAAGCAGAATATGCCACCCCAAAATATGCTACTCTGGCATATGGATTATTTTGAGCTGAAGACAAATAAGAAGAAGAGCTGATGCAGGGTGACCTTTCTGCACTCTTTCTATCTGCCCCCAAGCAGATCATAAATTCCCCTCATGAAGGTGTCTCTGCCTCCCTCTGTCTTCCCTGTGCCAGGACGAGGATACCAACCTCATCCCTGACAATGACATGGCACCAAGAAGGAGTCCACACAAACAAATCCCACTAGTTAGCCCTTATCTACCATTAGTTTTCTCTTATATTTGCCTTTCTACAATGTTCTGCCCCTAGAAGCTTCGAAGTCCCTCTCCTTTGTCCTGCTACTGCTCTTTAAATCTGTCTTTTTTTTCATCCAAATGGTATAAAAGCCTCTGAGCCTAGCTGTTTCTTCGGGAATTTTCTCTTCTTTCTATGAAGTCCCCTTGCACTGTGCAACATTTTTAATATCAAATAAAGGTGTGTGCCTTTTCTTCTGTTCATCTGTCTGCTGTTGGTTTATTTTGTAGACTCGGCTGGAGAACCTAAGACCGTATGGGAGAAGTGTCCTCCTCTGCAATTGTTCGAACAGTTGGAAGAGTCAGATCGTGAGGAAGAGCAGGCATCATTGTCCCAGCAGGATCAGGAATGTGTTGAGATTCTGATCGGCTGGCTTGGGTCACTTGCCCACGCTGAACTGCCCTCATGTACTGAATCATGCCTGCGGATGGAACCCCAGGGGCCGAACTGCCGAGAAAGGGGAGTATGGATACCAGGGAGGCAAGCAACAGATGTCCAGCCAGCTAAGAAATGGGATGAGTGAGAAGGCTTCCTCCTCGACTGAACTTGCTAATTCAACTTTTACCATAGGTTTGCAAATAAAAGATGGAGGAATGACTTAATAATGACCTCTGAGTGTAAGCAGTGTTAAAAATCAAGGCTGAACAGACCTGTCATTTTCCATCTGCACTCAGGACAGCACAGGAGAGCGGAGTGTAGTGGTGAGTAGCTCAGGGAGAGAGTGGGTGCTTCCACTCACCTGGACCATGCTAGCCCGTGAAACGGAATAATGCAGCCATCCCCAGAACACAGGCTGAAAGGACTAGATGAATTTTGACCAGATTTAATTGTGACCAGATTGGGGGAGTGAAAGTTTCAGTTTGAGTCAAGTTAACTGTTTTATTTCATGTCCCATTTTTAATGCTTCCATAGAACCCTCTCGCTTTTTCTAAATTACATGCCTCATTGTATTTGAGTTCCTCCCGCTTTTGACAGCTCCATGCCTTCCAATTTTGCTTCTGCTGCTTTGATTATTATTCCTGATTTGGTTGTTGATGAGACATGTGGTTTTCTTCAATTAGCTCTGTCACTCTTACAAATGTGTGTGTCTCGCAAGTGTCCTAATTAAAGTCAGGAGGAGGAGGGGGTGAGAATTACAGGCAATTACAATGGTGCCATCCCCCTCTCTCCCTGCTCTGTTCTCATCATCGGGGCGCATTCTTCTGTATCTCCATTTTGCAAGCACATTGAGCAGCCTTTCTGTTTAAAATCCCATTAATTTTTTTCTGAACACGATATGCAGCTGTGCCCGTGTGTCATACATTTCACTTTCAGGAAACCCCCTCGCTTTCATTTAGTTTTATTAAGTGCAGTCTCCTCTCTGCCACTTCCTATCATTTTTCCCATTTGTCCCGAGACAGAAGACTACCTTTACCAAGATGCACCATCCCGTAACGTCTCCCCAGCCCTGCGGCCTCCCCTTCTGCGGGCTTACGTTCAGTTCACTCCCCTTCAGTGCCGCAGACGTTTCTGGATTATCTGAGTCTTCCGAATGTGCCAGGCAACGTGCCAGGATCCAGGGCTACAAAGATGAATAAGCACATGGACGTGAAGACAATGTGGGCTAGATACTAAGAAGACCCCGGATTTCAGAGCCAGACAAGAGGGAGATTTAAATGCCTGCTTTGCCCCATGCTAGCTGTTTGGCCTTGGGCAAATCACTTAGCTGGGTTTTTTTCATCTGTTAAAATTATGCTAATAATACTTACCTTGCAGGGTTGTTGTGAAGATTGGAGATAATGTATGCAAAGTAGCTAGCCTAGTGCCTGCTATTCCTCAATAAATGGGAGCTATAATTATTATCATGAATAAGATATGGTGTACTTAAGGAACTCACCATCTACTCAAAGAGAGAGAAGAGTAAATTAACTTTTATAATATATTGTTATATGTATAATAATGAAAGGATGTAGGTGGTAATGAAGCAGCCTCCCTGGGGCCCTGCATGTTCTCTCTTCCACCCACCTCTCTGTCCTCCCCTCCTTGCTCTACACACTGCAACCCCCGCCCCCAGCATCTCCAGGAAGCTTCAGCCGCTGGACCTCTCCCCTTCTCAGTGTCTCTGCCTTTGTCCCGCGTTCCCTCTGCCTACAGAGCTCATCCATGTGGTCCTTAAAGGGCTGGCTCTTTCTCATTGTTCAGGGTTTGGCTTAGTCATCCACGAGAAAGGCTTTCCATCACCATCCCAGTCGAAAGTAGCCCATCCCCTCACCTCCATTTCGAAGAACAAAGCAGTTTCCTTTCCGTCATAGGAATGATCTGCAGTTATCTAATTTCTCGGTTTTGATGTTTATTTCCTGGTGCTCCCCGCCAGGACATGAATGCCATGGGGGCAGGGAGCATACCTGTAGTTTGTTCATAGCTGTGTTCCCGTTGACAAGAGCAGTGGCTGCGGCATAGGGTATGCTCCATCAATAGGAGGGGAATGAGTCGCGGTGGTGGGGGAGACAACAGCAGAGATCTTAAACAGAGGGGTTTCTGTAGTAGTGGCTGTGCATTTTGCTGCTGTCGGTATTGGCAGCTGCCCAGTACCCAACGCATCTACTCTTGTGGGCTCTGGAGTCTGAGGCAAGAGGCTAAGGTAATGGGCGTCTCACACAGTGGTGTCTAACTTTGTGCCTCTCCACCTGGCTTTAGAAAACTAGATGGAAATATCCTTCTTAGATCATCTGCTATGTGGTTTTTACCTGAGCCCTTCTTCCCGGACTCCAAGCAAATTCTTGGCAGGGGTCTGGTCCAGGCACCAAATGATGGCCCTCAATAATTATTGTTTTCATGGAAATTCATCTTTTATTGTCCCCTTTCCTATGACTTCCAGTGGGGAAGATGAGGGCGCTTACAAGAATAAAGTAAAAAGGCGTTTGAGTCTTTGTGAGGCTGAATGTTTAGCTTTAGGCATGGACTTCTAGAAGTCAGTGCTGACTTTTACAACTAACATTTCTCCTCCAGTGTCCGAGTTGGGCTTAGAATGACAAGGCATCAAGGAGTCCTAGCCAGTGTTTTTAAAAATGTGTGACCTTGATCAAAAGCAGAGATTGAGTAAAATATAGCAGGCTTAGTGAAAATCTATTCCTCCTGTTGGAAAAACAATTCAGAGGGCAAGAAGCACATATCAAAGCTCCTAATTTACCGAGGGGCACCAGTCACAACGTTTTCTTATATAAAAAGGGCGAAGTTTTTGTTTTAGCTTTACTAAGACTTGCAGTTCTCTTATGTAAAAACATCTGCAAGGCGTCCACTTAGTTTCCAATCAAGTGGTTAACTAAGACTTTGTACTTGCTTCTTTGGTGCTTGTGGGGCTTCTTAGCACTCACTCAGAATTTTAATTTGCATCCAGATATCTTTATATTTTCTTTTAATTGTCTTTCTCAGTCTCCATCCAAAAAGGAGCCTGAAGACTTAATGCAACTTAAGTTTTATCTTTATATGATTACATTTAAGTGTAATTTCAGGTTTTATGATGACACGGGAGAAACAGATACGGCCAGGGGACTTAATCTAATTCATTGCAATTCATCTAAAGGCCTTGGCAGTGGCAGAAGCTCAACAAATTTGTTCCAACCTCTTAGTCTTTCAAACACTTGTGAGCCTGCCTTGCCTACACAAATTACAGCTCAAAAATAGAAATTTGTTCATTCACACACAAAAAAGCATTTTAGATGAGCCACATAAGTATACTTCAAAGATGTATTATTTTGTTTATTAGATTGAACTGAAAGAGATATCATGGGTATTTGGGTTATGATTAGTTTTCTGTCTGTATATCCTTATGTAGACTGTAGGTGCTTAACTTTTACATTTTGGGTCTTCATCTCCATTAGCCGATGTTATCAGTGTTGGGATCTTTAACCTGTTGCAGCACTGCCAGGATTCGACACACCCTAAATTGGGTTTCTCATGAGATTTCCAGGTCGTGACAGTTTCCCCAGTGACCACACTCGAACCTCTGAACAGACCTCATTTGTTAGATAGTAAGCAATAATATATGAGTCACAGTGAGCCAATAATCGTCCTTCAACTTCTCTAGCCATAGGCTGGACATGATCATAGGCTGGCCAGTAACAAACTTTCCACGGGATCTTTCCAACTCCAACTGGGAGAGGAAAACTCTCTTGTCTTTTAGTTAGCAAACTGTTAGAATGTGAGTCCATGGACACAGACAGCACATGTGCAACTGTGTGGAGGACGCCTGTTTACATTAAGAGAAAATAAAGTCAGTGTTCATTCAGAGAGAAGCAGAGACAAGAGATCCAACAACACTTGAGTGTCTGATCTGATCATCCCAGCGATACCCTTGCCTGTGCAGAGCACACGAGCCAATATTTTTTGTTTGTCTGTTTTGTTTAAGGTAGTTAGAGTAGAAACTTCTGACAAGAAATCGAGGAGTCTTTGGCTAACATAAACCCCAATTCACACCAAAGTAACACTAGGGACATAACCTTCCCATGAAGTCACCATGGTAGGAAACACTGAAACTGGTAAGATAGAGGAAGTAAAAGAGGGACCCAGTTAGAATTACAGATACAAAACTGTGGACACCTTACAAAACAGTAATAGTCACAAGAGCCTGGAAATGAGAAAATAACATCTCCCCAAAGGTGGTAAGGACTCTCAGGAGAGGGTCACCAGAAACTGGGGACCAGTTTCTCAGGTATTGGGATAAGTAAAGTTCCCATCAGTCCCTTTGAGAAGAAAAGCTGATCATTTACGAAATCCACTTTCTATTAGGGATATTGTGTCACTGTCCATGAATAGATTCTCAAAACCCAGATGACTCTTATACACAGAAAATCCTTTTTATTACCTCTTTGATGTTTATTTAATGTCCAAATTATTGATATTATGAATTTATCAAGTAATTTTTTTTACCAGTAAACAATAAACACTCTTCTAAATAGTCACATACTATTAGATTCATGTTGAATAAAAACTTACGGATTTAATAAAATACATTTCCCTAAATGCTTAGATATTGACTGCAAAGTTAAAGTTGTTTCATAAACCTCCTGGTGATTCAATTAAAAGCACAAATCTCCAGAAGTTTTCAAAAATGCTTAAATATGCCAGGATACAGATAGAACACAAATAAAATGTATCAATGATTAACAAATTTTTATGCTTACAATAAAACTTAGTATCATAATGCAAATAGCATGAATTAAAATGTGGCTCTTCATGTCCTTATTCTCATTCTCATGTTTATTCTTATTTTTGTTCCTAATCTTATTTCCATTTTTATTGTAATTATTTTTTCTATTCTTATTCTTACCCCTATTTTGAGTCCATCCTAGAGTTACTTTTCTAGGCTTATCATAAATGCATTACATACTTTATTTTCCTCCGGTGCTTGTAATTTTACCAGACTCCCTTGAAAAACAATACCTTTCCAGACTAGCCAAGATGGTGGGTATGGACTATTGACCCATTGGTTGTACAGACCAGAATTATGCCCTGAATGTTGGGAAAAGTTGAAGCTGCTGCTTTTGAATCATTTACAGAGTTGGAAAATGTATTTCTTGCTTAATATGATGAATGGGAGTAGATTCTTCCAATTTAACAATTTATATTTTTGTCTTCTACTTTTCTTTTACTATAATGTTCATTTTTTACTAACACTTTCTATCATATTGAAAATTTATTCTTAACTAAAGGTTTAGTAAATTATGCCAAGCTCTTGTTTCTAAAGATAAGAAGACCAGTCATTCTCTAATATCTTCTGGTATCTCCGTGAAGTCTTAAGTTATGCTAGGACAGAGGAATTCTTTCACCAACCTGGTTTGGGCTTTCATGCCTTTGGAGCGAAGCCTGAGTAAACCAATCTCTTTTAGCTATCTTAATGAGGTATGTTTCTATCCAAGTGTGGGGGCATGTTGTCTGTGCACCCGGAACTTCGTTGACTTTCGGCGGAGAGGAAGAGTTCTGCTTGTCGACCTGAAATAAAGCCATAGCCTCATTTCCTGGATGTAGCTCGATCAGCGTTCCCTGTTTTCATAAGAACGTTGGAATACCTCCACAGGAAAGTTACCATGGAAATGAAAAGTGCAACTGGCTAGTTATTAGTTTTTTATTGCCCTATGGAATGTTTAACTAGAATGTTTGGAGAAGGGGACCAAAAAGGAGTCAGAGCATTTGTTTTTTTCGTAAAGTGTGTGAGGAGAAATTCTTGCCCCTTTGGGAATGAGGGTAGAGTCTGAACCTCCTCAAAAAGATGTTCTGCCAGGCCATGTGCACAGCTGCTTCAACCAGTTGCTGCTAACAACTTCTCACACCAATAGACCTAGTTTTCTGTCTCAAGAGTCTCAAAATGCCACGGTCCCTCCAATTCTGACAATCAGTCCACAGCTTGCCCTAAATGTTTTCACTTTATGTCTGGAAGTTAATAGGAGCATGCTTTCTAACATGCAAAACACATTTGGACTAATAAAAAATGAATAAGACCACCTGGTGGGCTTTCCCTTTAATCTAGACCTGGGGCTTATTTCTGCCCCATTTATTCAAGGTTGGGGTTGAATTCCACTTGCCAAGTATAACAAGTGTGATCATTTCTGTTTAGTTTTTTTTTTTTTTCCTTTTTTGAGCCTGCACATTTTCTGACTTCAGTCCAGGTGAATACAAATTTAAGCAAAACCCAACTGTACAACTTTAAGAAAGCTTCACGTTCATTCAGCTCTGCCATTAGGTGGCAGCAGTACAACATGAAAAGCATCAAGACAATCCGTGGCATGAAGATGATGGTGGTGGTGGTGGTGGTGGTGGTGACGATGGTGATGATGGTAATGATGACCATTGGGGCATATCACCTTGAATTTATACATTGCCTTTATGCCAGTGCCATTTTCTTACTGACTCCCCCATTGATTCCCAGAATACAGATGAGAGATGGGAAAGGGAAAGTCTTGTTTCCAAGTCTTGTAAAATGGGATTAATTAAACTCAGAGTTGTTTGGGGAGCTCGCCCAATTGACCTACCCAGGTATTATCAGAGTCAGTCCTGGAATTTAGGTCTTGGGATCCAAATCCAACCTTCTTGTCACCTGTACTCCTTTCCACAAAGCATTCATCCTCGTTAAGTAGAAACTTATTAATCCTCACAAAATATGAAATTAAATTTACCAAAGAAGTTAATTTCATCCAGTAGGTAGACGAAGGAGGCAGAAGGCGCGCATGTGCAGGGTTAACATAGAGATCGGCTCTGCCTAAAAAAAGTGGGAGAAAAGTACTGCGTGAGGGTGACGGTATCTGTGAGTTTTTTGAGGCCAAGTTGCTTAGTTTAGAGAGCACCAAGCGTTTGTGGTTTAGTGTCTGTTTCTTCCGTGTCATTTACAGCACAGAGGTGCTCCGGCATGACCCTCACACCACCTGAAATAATATTTAATGGCCGACTGCAGGGACTTGAGTCCTGTAGGAGTGAACAATGCTTATATTGGTCAATGGTTTCACACAATGGGAGGAAAGAACAGTGTGTCTAAAGGGGCTGTTGGACCACCCCAAGGACAAGACCCCCACTTCTCTCAGATTTATTTTGCAGTCAGCCAACATCAAAAGCACAGCAGGGCTCTGAGCATGAGAGGTCTGTGGGTGGGATGAACTCTGAACCACACTTGGGTTTCAGGTGCCTGGGCTTAAGGGAATTGGGAATAAAAGTTATCTTAAGTTTCAGTTTCATTGTTTACTTTGCTTTGGAAGCACAATGAAATCTTGAATCAAAGGAAGAATTTTTTTTTTCTTTCTTCTCTTGAGGAAAAGTCCAGTTCATGGTCTGTGTCATAGGCAGGTGAGGGTGACCCAGTGTGGCCAGAAGCAGAACCTTTTCTGAGTTTCTTCAGAGATGCTGTAGTACACAGGCAAGTGGGGAGGACAACAGTCAAATTACAGCCCGAGGAGCCATCCCTGGGTTAGGACCTTTGATGGGCAACATGAAAAAGGGCACAGAAGACATGGTTTCTGGTTTCTCACCAGGGAGGGAGATGTTAACTACACGGATTTTTCGCATATCTGTACCTTTTCTTTGGTCTCCCAGGGCCTCCCAGTGCTGCGGGGAACACATAAGATGAGACAACAGTGGAAAACCTGAAGGATACAAGAGGATTTGCATTAGAATCAGGAAAGAGACATTTCTTGTGTTTGCTTGGGTTTGGAAGTGAGGAACTGTCTTTTCCCCAGAAGACATGGGGAACAGTACTTGGTCTAAAGGCAGATGAGCATGGTGGCTTCTTGTATGACTTCGATAAGGATTCTTAGAGTGAAAATATTCCACAATTAAATATAAGCAACTGTGGAATTTTTATTATTTTATATCTCCCATGCTTCTGAGTCATTTGGTTCAGAGGAAGGAGAGAGCTATTGGATAGTGGTATCCATATGGTGAATATTTTGTATATATTATTTTGTTTGCTTCTATTATTCAATGAATGTTGATGGAGGACTACTGTGTGCCTAGAACTTATAACACCAGTGAGGCTTTTGATACAAAGTCTATATTTCATGCATTTATGGATCTACTAGGGGAAATGAATTTTAGTTAAATCAAGATGCATAGACTAAGATTCTGGTACCATTTCTAGCGTGGAGGTGTTTTGGGGGGAGGGGCATTCTCACACCACCAAGTGATTCTTGCACACCAGCCTGATGTCTTATAATTCAACTCAATTCTGACAGTACCTGCCTGGAGACAGTTTCGGACCCCACAGGTTAAGGACTCAGTCCCCCAAGACTGCTCTCCACTCTGGATTGCTAATCATGAATCCAGGTTGCCCCTGTGCTTCTGACTGATCAGCTACGGATTAGAAGTTTCCACAGTCCCTTCCTTAGGTTTGATTAATTTGCTTAGAGCAGTTCACAGAACTTAGAGAAACATTTTACTTACTAGTTTAGGGGGTTATTATAAGAAGATGTAACTCAGAAATGGCCAGATGGAAGAGAGGCATAGGCTAAGGTCTGGGGAAAGAGCACAGAGCTTCCATCCCCCTATTGGTGTGTTCAGCAACACAGAAGCTCTTCAAACTCCATTCTTTTGAGTTTTTACAGAAGGTTCAATACCTAGGCACGATTGATTATATCATTGACCATTGGTGATTGAACTCAATCCCCAGCTCCTCTACTTTCCGCAGAGGTGGATGGGTGCGACTGAACCTTGTAATCACGTGCTTGCTTCCACTAGCCACCAGGTGCGGTCCAAAAGTTACCTTATTACATAACAAAAGGCAATCCAGAGCACTTAAGAAATTCCAAGGGTTTTAGGAGGTCTGGATGAGCAGCAGGTGATGAAGACCAAATACATAGTTCTTATTACAAATTGCAGTATTACATACATAAATATGTACACATATCTAGATGGTAACAAGAGAAATTTTGCTGCTTATGCAGCTGGATGGAGGGCAGAAGGAGAAGGAGGGGGGTGGTAGGCAGAAACACGACCATGAGTTTGCTATGGAGCAGACACACTGCGAATGAGGTGCCTGTAGGGTAGCCAGGTAGAGGCATGAGTAAGTACAAGCTTACAGGTCAAGTCTGGAAGCAGACTTGTCCTGCTTCGGGCCATTAACTTTTGGTTTTCATTGGCATATGATGCTTAAAGTTGTGTAAAAGGATAAAATCATTCTGTCAGAGTAGAAAGAAGAGAGTGCCTTTTTACAATGCAATCTTGTTGAAGCTGTGAGCAGACTCATAAAACAAGGGTAATAATGCCCGTTGGACTTAACAACAAGGAAATGACTGGTCTCCTTAGAAGGTGTCTTGTTGGGGGAGCCAGTGACACTCCCCTGCTCCCCATACCCATGTATATATAGGCAATGCCCACTTACAAGTCTTTCTTTTTTGGTTGTTTTCAGTTTTATCTTTTTTTTTTTTTTTTTTCACTGTTCATCTCATCATTAAACTTAGAGAAGAGAAATCCCTACTCTTCATCCTCCAAATTCCTCTTCAGAGACGTATGTCTGGAATAACCCCCAAGGACCTAATCAGTACAAGAATGAAAAGCAAGAAGAAGGAATTAATGTCTTTCAGACCCACTTACTGGTTCATCGTGTCCTTCCCTACTGGGCAGGTTCTGAGATACGAATGCTTTTGTGTGGCTCGTTCATCAATAAATACCAAACTCAAATTCCACATATTTGGCCCACTATTCTGTGAGATACATTTTTTTTCTTTTTTCCTTTTTTTTAAACCTGCAAGACTGTTTGTCCTGGTATTTTCATTGTATCACAGAGTCCCCATAAGGATAGAGGAAGAGCTTTCCTTCCCGAGAGGCACGGTTGATGGTCTCAGTGCTCTACAACCCTTGGTGCTGGCGATCTGGGCCATATGGCTCTTGCCTAATCCTTGCTCTTTCTTTCTAGCATTCACTGAAGCATTAAACGTAAACTTATTTATAATGGAAGCACAGCATTGCTAGGGTTGTATCTTCTGCAATGGAAACAGATGACTCTCGTTTTGGTTGCTGTGATGTCCATCGACTTTGGGATGGCTACAATTCTAGAAGGATGTCCTGAGGTTGGAGATTTAGAATAGAGTAGAATGCAACATAGGTTTGTATCATGTTCTTCACAGCAGCTCCATCACAGTGGAGAACACATTACAGAAAGCAGCTTGGTGGACACATCTGTGAACGATGGACACTGAAGAGAACCACTGAGGAACCCAAGCCTGGGAAGAAGATGTATTCACAGAGACTTTCCTTCTTTTGGAAAAATGCACCAGTGACAGCCCCAAGTCCCTATCCTGAGACCAGAGTGAGGGAATTTCTGATGGCTGGGTGGAGCTCAGGTGGCTGGAACATGGATGGAAGGGGATGGACTCAACCCTAAGCTCTGGAGCATCCTGGCCCGGGGCTTAGGACTGTGTTATGGAGACACCCAGATATGCAACCCAGGCCCTGGGAAGGGCTATGGCTATGGCAGGTTTGGACAAGATCTTTGAGGGGAAGAATTCCATTCAGAGAGATGCCAGGGTTAAGGTTTGGGGGAACGGGGCTGGGAATAATGATCCTTCTTGAGACCAACTTTGTGCCAAGCAACGGAAGAGGCTTTTTACTTGCATTATCTCCTTGAATCCTCAGAAGAAATGTACAGGGTAGATGTTTAGTTTCCTTCTACAGGTAAGACAATGGAAGGTCTGAAAGATTCACTAATCCAACAAACAACAATAATTATAATAATAGCTAACATTTGTTGGGTGCATGCTATGTGCCAGTCACTGTTCTTGTGCTTACCTGGATTATTCATTTCAATCTTCCTAACAGCCTTATGGAGGAGTTGTCATTCACATAACTGCTTTATAGGTGAGGAAGCCAGGCAGAAGAGTTTCATGGGGCCTCAGGCCACATATTCAGTCAATGTTTGAGCCAGAGTTCAAATCCAGACAGCCCAACTCCAGTTCTGAGACCCAAGGGTCAGTCATGTTCCCAGAGCCATGCTGGGCACCTGGTACAGAGCATAAGCAGGAACGAACATGATCTTGACCTTCATATAACATGTTACTTTGTACTAGAGAGGTTAAGTGAATTTTCTGGGGTCACACAGACATTCAGGGTTGGAGGTTTGGACAGAAGTCTCTCTCCCCAAAGCCACATTTTATAGAGTACCTACACACAACTCAAATATTCTCCTGCTTTGGATCAGGATGCAAAACCCTTAGAATATCCTATATCCTTCTTTACTCTGCAGTCTGTACTCTGCCATTTTATCTGCTTCTTCATCTTTCCTCTTCTTGTCTCTTCCACTTTATCCTACCTACCTTTCCTAACCAAATGCAACCAATCTAAGCCCCAAGAGAGCCACATAGAGCTTCTCAGAGTGAGGGGGTGGGGATGTCAGGGCCATGCCCATTCTCCATAACCTTAGGTACTTTGGAGTATGCAAACATCTTCCAGGGGGCCCAGCCCTGAAATCTCAATGTTAGGTGTGGGGGGTGGGAGGGGTAATGTCTCTGAAGGAAGTAGCTCACAATGGTCAGGATTAGCTCCCTCAACATTAACCTCCTCAGAGTTATCTCTACTCTTCCAAAGACTCATACTCTGTCACTCAGTCACTCACTCCCTCATTTGGCATTTATTATACCAAACAAACCCTGACATAGAGTGATGATGATGATGACGATGATGATGAAGCCTCAAGAAGCTTATTTTCTAGCAAGCAGACATCTTGGATGAATGCCATCAAAGGGACTCAGAGAGAGGCAAAGAGTCACGGGATGGTAAAAAATAGCTATTACTTACTGAGGGATTGTGACGGTTTGGGAGGTATACTACTCAGATCCCCCTTCCAAAGGCATCCTGAGACAAGGAATATATTAGCTGACAACCTCCAGCTGTGCCTTTGAGATTCACTGTGCTGTATCTGCTGGGCCCTCTCTCCGCGCCCCTCCATTTCTGGGTTGCTCTTAGTCAGTGACTGAGGACAGTGGGGAGCTAGAGGAGGGATATTTCTGCCCAATGCAGGATTCCTCTGGGGGAGGGGGAGCAACCTTTGCTTTGGAGCTCCCCTATCGCCTGCCCCAGATCTTCACAGAGCTGTCCCACCATGTGAAACCCCTGCTACCCAGCTTTCCTCCCTTCCTTCCTCCCCTCTTTCCTTTCTGGGGGACAGACCTGATCTGCATCATGGTCTGAAGCCTTGCCCTGTGTACTCTTGCTCACCCTCCTCTTTATCATAGGGATTTCCTTCAATGAATGCAGGTTTTGGGGGGGCTCTGCTCCTCCTGGGTACCCAATCTGACAGGAGCTCAGGCTTGTACCTGACTTTGAGGCTTGTCATGAAGAGATCTGGAAGAAGAGAACTTTGATAGCTGGGTCTGGAAGGGACTAAAATGACCTCTGTCCACACCACATTGTCCAGAACTCAGTCACATGGTCCCAACTTATAAGAGCCTGTGAAGTAACACCTTCTTGTCTGCAAGCCCAGGACAAGGCCATACAGCAGGGAATAAGCATTGTTTGTAGTTCAGGTGGTCACAATGTGCTAAGCCTTTCCTATTTGCTAAGGCCTAAATTATCCTTCTTTTATGAATGGGGCACCCTAGTGTGAGAGAGGCCAAGTATTTTTCTTCAAGGTCACCAAATTAGCAAGAGTTAGAGGCAGAATGTGGAGTCACATATATAGGACTACAAATAATCTTTTAACTGCTCTACTGTGGGTCCAAAAGAAATGACTAAATGCCAGGGGGTTGTTGTTCGTTGATGGGTCTCTAAATCTTGACCATACACACCCCAATCCTTCCAGAGTATTTTGAAACTCCAGTGAAATGTCTGAGATATGAGAAATAGGCGTGAGGTTTATGCCACCTTCATTATACTGAGTGTTTTCCTTTCCCGGGCATGTTCATATTTGAGGGGCATTTCTATCTACAACCATTCCGGGGGCAGGAAGAGAATGTTTGTTTGGCTTTCACTTCTTAAGGTAGAACAGACCACATGGAGGGGGAAAAAGTTGAACAAGTTTTGGGGTTTTCTTTTTTCTTTTTCTTTTTCTTTTGTGTGTGTGTGTGTGTGTGTGTGTGTGTGTGTGTGTGTGTTACAATTATACCTAATAGTTTGGAACAGTGCTGCAAAATAGCGTGGCTTTTGAAAGAAATGCTTTGCTTTCTGCCCAGTTTCCTTCTGGCCAAGGTTTTGAGAAAAGAAAACTATAAATAGCTGATGATAAAAGAAAATTGCTGCTGTGATCTGCGAAGAAAGAAAGGGAAAATACAAAAGAATCGTCCTGAGAGGTTTTCAAATAAAAATTACGGTTCCCCTCCCAGGGCCCAAGATTGCAACTTCTTGGAGGATGGAAGGGCACGCACGTGACAGATGTTTCCCCTCTCTTGTTAGTTTTCAAAGATATTTGGTCTCGGTTACTGGTCTTCTATAGAACTCAGAGCTCTTCCCATTCATTAAACATTTTACATGAATTGAAATTTCTCAAAAAATAGGTAATTTACAAATAGACGTTCTTCTGATTCTTGTCTGCATCCCTCTCCTTTTCTCTCCTGTCCTCAAATGTCCTCTGGAGCTAATGGGGGGAGGGGGGCTGGAGGAGTGGGGGTTGGTGAGGGGTAGGGAGGGTTAGGAAGGTGGAGTCTGGGGGGATAGAGCGGGGGAGGGAGGAACCAAGGTGTAAAGCAAACTTGGCAGGCGTTGACCTTTTTGTTTAGTCCTCACCAGTAAACCATTTTCCATTTCCTGCCAAAATGTTTGTTTGCCATTGATTACACTTCACATTTTTATTACCCAGAATTAACTATAGTATTTATGAAAATGGAAGGTTAAAAGGGACAATATCCCTGCAAGTTGTTCCATTTGCTTGTAACCAAAGGACTTCCCTAACCTGAAACCATCTCCTCCTCTTAATTTGAAATGCAGTTCTTATCAATGGGCAGTAATTGAGCCACAGCTCAGATGTGCAGCTCAGTTCTGAATAACACACAGAGCTGTATTTGCTGTGTTTTTGGATTGATACGAAAATAGGCTTCCAAAGGTTGTCTTAAAAGAGCAAGTGTGGGAAACACTGATCTCCAGGTCTGGGAAGACAAACTGCTTTAGGTTTTTAAGGCCAATTGATATGCATGTGCACTTACACTTTTCTTTCGAGTTACATCTGTCTTTTGTGATGGGGACACTCCCTGCCCCTGTGGACAGAACACAGGGACAGATCTTAGACTTGAAAGAATTAATGGGTTTCTGTGGAACTGTCTCAGGGTGGCAGGTGAGAGTTCTGTCAGAGTCAGGGAAGGAGAAGACATGTGTCTCCAAGATCAAAGTCATCCTGACAACTTGATGTGGAAAAAGAAAAAAAAAAAAAAAAAAAAAAAAAGGAAAGTTGAAAATGAGAGAGAATAAAGTCAGAGAGGAAACTTGCCCATGGGCATTTTAGACATAGATCTTGTGATATTAACATTTCCTTTATTTCTTAAAAAAATGAAATAAATTGCTTCCCAGGGACCCTGAAGGTCATTAGTACCAGCTGCAGCTGCATACTGCCGAGAGAATGACAGTGAGACGGACAGGCGTGGGGAAGGACTGGGGGTGTCCTCAGACATGTGCGCAGCTTAGTGAGACTGAACGTTTGTAGCAAGTTCAGGCTAAGTCAAACTGAGCTGTCCCCAGAATTTAGTACAACTGTCACCTCTGGGTCCAATTAAAGGCACACCGAATTAGAAGACAGAAGACAGGGATACAACCTTCATCCTGTCCCTAGTTGTGTATTTTGTTGTATGACTTTATCTGTGCTTCAGTGTCTTTATCTAGAAAATCAAAGATTTGGGCTTGATGAAGTGTAATCCCTGTGGTTTTAGTTAACCATGTGTGGCATAATATGTTCATGATTAGATCTCCTATTATCTATTTTGGTCAAGAAGCCAATCCACAAACACAAATAGATCATGCATTTTCTCTTTGCTAGACTCTGTGGAGGGGATGAGAAGGGTGTGAAGGGACAAAAAAAAACCCCAAAAACCAAAAATCACCTGATTCTTGTTTTCTTTCAATCCCTTGTGAGATAGAACCGTGGCTTTTTCTGATCACTGCATCCCCAGAGTCTACCACAGTGCCTGACATACAGAAGTCCCTCCCGAGATATCAATTGGCTTTGTCTCTAGTTAGAAAGACATTAGACATTAAGAAAAGACACTAAGAAAAGATGCCCCCCAATGCAAGTTATATAAAACTGGTACCAAATCAGTGAGTATTAGAGTGTAACTATTAGAGAACTTCTGAGACAGAAGCTCTCTTTGGGCAGAAATGGTAGGAGATTTTCCAGACAAAAGGACATTTACCTCAAATGGCTGAAATCCATGTGTCAAATTGATTTCAGGTTCCGCAGACAGAAATCAGTTTCAAAGCTTAGACAGAAAGATACCACAAATCTTGTTTGTTTTTTACATAAGAAATATCATAATTCAGGCTCTATAGACTTAGGTTTTTTTTTTTATACAGAATGGGTCACAGTGGGACAGAAAATATAAGTTTGAGGATGGTGTAGGGAAAGTAGCAAACACTTTCCACCATGGAGTAGGGATAGCTCTTTTTCTCAGGGCAGATTTTGTGAGGGCAAAGCACATACTTGGCTTGAGGAGTTCACCATTAAATATGGATGGGCTTTGGGCCCTCTTCCCATGCTGCCATCCGTGCTCCCCATCTCTCTGTACTCGGATACCACTACCAGGGGTGGTGGTGTGCTGAAGAAGCAGGAAGGAGAAGAAGACATGATGATACCTTCTCTTGAGGAGCATAGGTCCCTGAAAGAGGGAGAAGTGAAATCAAGTAAGTTACAAGGCCTTGAGGCTTCAAAACATATGAATAAATAACTGTTGTGAAAGCTTGGGGCACCAAGGAACTAAAGGTCTCAGCAATTTTGAAAACAATTCTTGGGTGCCAGACTTGTTCTGTGTATGCTGGGGGAGGCCGAGGTGCGATTGCCACGTGAAGCAGGCTAGGTTGGTTATTCCCACCTGGTGTACGAAGTAGGCGGCTTTGAGTTGCTTCCTCCAGGGGCTGGAAGGCAAACAAACCTGAAAGTTATTTTCATGAAAAAAAAAAAAAAAAAAAAAGACCACTCATTTTCTTTGTAAAGGCACTTGTATTAATTTCCTGTTGTTCTTGAAGCAAATTATCATAAAATTAGTGGCTTTAAACACCACGTATTCATTATATAATTCTGGAGGCCAGAAGAAACCAAATCAAGTTGGGAACAGGGCTGAGCTCCTATTAAAGGCTCGCAGAAGGAATCTGTTCCTTGTCTTTCCTACTTTGTAGAGGCTGCCTGCATTTCTTGACTCATAGATCCTTTCTTCTGTTTTCAAAGCAGTGTAACATCTCTCTCTCTCTCTCTCTCTTTCTCTCTCTGTCTTTAACCCTCCCACCTTCTTCTGAAAAGACCCTTGTGATTCCATTGAACCCACCCTGATAACACCCAATAACAGGATAATCTCATCACAAGATTTTTAATTTAATTATGCCTGCAGAGCTCCTTTTGTCATATATGGTAATATATTCACAGGTTCTGAGGATTAAGACGTGAACATGGACATTGTCAGGAGGCATTCCTAATAGTAGAGGAGGTTCCATTCAACCTACAATGGTATCCAAGTGTTCTCCTGAGAGTTGGCCCTTCTGCTTCTCTCTCTTCTTCCAGATCTTTCCATTATATTATTTGTCCCAGATCCTTCCACAGGGAATGCAGAATGGAAGCAGTATAGCTCAACGAGTTCTGGACTAAAACTGCAGTGTAATGATGGACAAGTTATTTAACCTTTCAAAGCCTATTTCCATATTTATATAGTAGAGATGATAAAGACAACTATTCATGGGCAGGTAGTGAAAATTTAATGAGATATCATGTATAAATTTACTATGGGAGAATCTTGCACATAGAATATGCTCAATTCATGTTGGCTATTATTTCTGCTACCCTTCTAATTATGAGTAGGAAGCTGGCAAGGCACACAGGTGGAGAAGAAAAAAGGTCTCCAAAAACTTGAGCTGTGGGGCACCTGGGTGGCTCAGTGGATTAAGCCGCTGCCTTAGGCTCAGGTCATGATCTCAGGGTCCTGGGATCGAGTTCCACATGGGGCTCTCTGCTCGGCAGGGAGCCTGCTTCTCCTCCCCGCCCCCCCAGCCTGTCTCTCTGCCTACTTGTGATCTTTCTCTCTGTCAAATAAATAAATAAAATCTTTGAAAAACAAAACAAAAACAAAAACAAACAAACAAAAAAACCTGAGCTGTGCTGAGAACTCAGTTCAGTTTTGGTTTGGGAGGTTCTTGGTTTTCATGAAATACAGTTTCCATTAGCTGACTCTCCACAACTCTCTAGGTCTAGGAAATCAACTTGTTCCAACTGACATCACCCCATCAGTATGTCCCCAAGTCCTGCTTTAGGGCTCTAGGAAAGGGAGAGTCACTTTTAGGCTTTCAGTTTTGTGGAATTTTAATTCTAGAAGCTCTTTGGAAACATTATGCTCTATAATTTTCTAAACTCATCTTCTGATTTTAGCCTAGAATTATGAGGAAAATCATCTCATTTAATTTATTTGCCCTGATGTGTAATTGTCTGATAGCTCAACAACTTTTTTTTTTTTTTTTTTTAATAAATGCTGCTCATTAAACCAATAAAACCTCTGAATGGTGAAATTTCAAGAAGAGTGACAAAATGGATTAACATAATCTGGAGACCTACTGGAAAACATATTTGGGCAATACATTTGCTTGGTTATTAGGTGTTGTTTTTGTTTGTTTGTTTGTTTGTTTGTTTGTTTTTAACTAAGGGCATGGCCCCAGCAGTTGGTTGCTTAAACTGTTCTTGCTTTATAGATTTTTCCATTCCCTCAATTTCTGAACACACATTTTATCTCTTTAAATATTCTCAAAAGGGGTCTAAAGCTTTGGGAAAGTTGGGAAGAACGGGGTAGTTAGCACCTAGGATAGAGTGCTGGTAGGCATCTACTTGATAACGTAAGACCTGGGTTTTTAAGTTAAGGACCAACCTCTATTACAATTTGCTTCCTGTTTGTTTTCATCTGCTTTAACAGGAGACATTTTAAATTCTGCTCAGTTCTTAAATATCCAATTTCTTGGGATCACACGAGCAGATATATCCTCCAAATTTTTATTATTTTTTTTCAGTGCTATCTTTCTGAAAATGAAATATAACAGTAATCTTTAAGTACCAGGTTTGGTGAGCCCAATGAGGACATAGTATTTGCACCAGTAGCTATAGCAAATGATTGGGTGGCTCATCGCTCTTTAAATTCCAAGGAATCTCTCAGAAGAGAGGGCATGTACTTTTATTGAAGATGCAAGGTGCTAATGGGAAAGGCCTAAGAGATCCAAGTACTATTCATCACAAAAGAGACCTTGCCAGCTCCCAACAGGTGTGACTAGTTTTGGAGTTGTAAAGATTGTTCCTGAGGGATGGAATCACAGTTTGGGTAGGACCTTTTGTTTCTGCACTGTTTGATCTGAAGCATAGAATTTTGATGTGCCTCTTAACATGGAAATCTGAGAATGCCTTAAATGTAGTTAACTGGTGGTCCGCTCAGGGATCTGGGATATTAAGAACAGTTATCATTGGTCAGAAACTCTTTGTGTATTTTTTTTTTTTTTTCTGATCCTAATCACAATCCTACATGAGGGATATTAGGACATTCTCTTTACAACTCAGGAAAGCAACACTCAGGATGCACACCCAAAGTCACATACTTACTAAACTATCCCTGGGCGTTCTGGAAAATTCACCTGCAGAGTTGGCCCTATTGGGGGACCCATTACTGTTCTCTATATTTGAAAGATGAAGAAGAGATTTAGTATGAGAAGAGAAGAGATAGTTTGAAAAACAATGATCTACTTAAAAGCCAATGAAAACAAACCAAAACTCGCTCAATTACATTAAAATCATCCAGTACATTATATAATAAAGTACAGGACTTTTTAAACTGTAGTTTGCAACCCAACAGTGAGTCATGAAATTTCTTTATTACATCTCAAACGTTTTAATTTTAGTGAAATAGAATAAAATAAAATAATAATGAAAATACCAGAAGGCAACAATATAGAGTAAGGATGAATGGCTTCAAGAAACATGGGTGTATATCCACGTATGTGTGTATGCTGACAAAAGGGAAAATGTATTATTTTATTATGGGTTATGGTGAAAAGAGTGTGAAAACCATACAGGGGTTTCCTTAGTATTGCTGACTCCCATCTATCCATTTTTAGAATACATATCCCAGTCCTCTCTACTTAGAGTTACCATGGTTAATGAAACAGTTATACCCCTATATGTTACCTAGTACAGGAGCCTGCAGCATAGTCTGCCCTCACAAGAAGGCCGAGGGTCAGAGAATTTTTTGGAAGGACAAACAGTCATGAGCAGAGGCTGTTGGGGGCCACAATCATTAATAGAGGGAGAAACATGACTCCTAGGATGATTGATCAAACCCTCTGATCTTCATTGTCTTTGTCTTAGTTACTTGGTTTGATTTCAGCCCTCTTGTATTTGTGTGAGTGTGCTTGTATAAGACCTCAGGTTATTCATTTGAAGAAAGTATCATGTAAATAAGTAAATCAAAGACACAGATATCTATATATCTATCATTTATTTAAAAAATGGTTATTGAGCACCTATTTTGTGCCTGCCACTATACAGAAGGCTAGAAATGGGGGGAGGGGGAAGAGGGTACTCTATGATTATTGTTCTTCATGAGTTCACATGGTTGTAGGAGAGGTAGATACATAAAAAATCATAATAGCACTAGAAAACTTTATGCCTTCTTTGATTAATATAAATCTAGAAGGGTACTGCATCAACATGGACTGCATATTTATGTCCCCCTCGAATTCATAAATTGATGCCTAATCCCCAAATAATGGTATAAGGAGATGGGGACCTGGGGAAGTGAAGAGGTCATGAGAGTGGAGCCCTCATGAATGCAATTTGTGATCTTACAGAAGGGACCCCAGAGAACTCTCTTTCTGCCATGTGAGGGTACAAGAGAAAAATGGCCATCTATGAACCTGGAAGCAGTCTCTCACCAGGCACCACATCTGTCAGTGCCTTGAACTTGGACTTCCCAGGCAATAGGACTGTGAGACAAATGTTTGTTGTGTAAGCCACCCAGTCTATGGTATTTTATAGCAGCTCAAACAGACTGAAATATACCCCTAACCTAGCATTTGTGTGAGTATGTAGAGTGAGTGTATGTGGGGTATGGCAGAAGAAGCAAGTAAAGTGTTTAGTTACAAAAGCCTTCTGGGAGATGATACCCGAGAATCATATGATACAATGGCTCTCAAACTTTAGCATGCATCCAGTTGTCTGGAGCACTTGTTAAAACACAGATTACTGGGCCCTACCTACTGAGTTTATGATTCTGTTGATTTGAGATGGGGACTGAGCATTTGCATTTCTAACAAGTTCCCAGGTAATGCTCTGTTCTTGGTCCGGGGACCATAATTTGAAGACTACTTTCAAAATGGTTTTATTTGCAGGCAGCATCACCCCTTTCTTATGTGATGGCTTATCTACAAAATTCACATATAAAACAGACAAAAATGGAGATGGCTCTAAGGTACTGTACTCTCCCCCTACTGGTCATTTTCAGTGGTTGCTCCTGAAACATCTTCATGGAAATCATGAATCTAGAGGAAAATCTGGTTCTAAAATTTTATAGTTTTCTTTATGGGTGCCTTTCTTTCTATCTCTCTTTGCCTTGAATTAAATTGTTTGATGAATAAGCCAGTCAAGTGATTTTAGAAGAACATATAAATTGGTGGGCAAAAGTTTTGGCCAAGAATACATAGACTTATGTTTTGATTTCTGCCTCACCCCCACCCTGTAATGTGGTATGATGATTAAGTCTGTTCTTGGACATCTTTCTTTAAAACTTTGGTTTTTGATGTTTTATTCAATCAAGTTATGGCATTTCTATATGAGATCCCATCATAAATTATTCTGAAGACTCTGTGTTAACTCTGTGTAAATGTAGAATCTGAGTTAAAAACTCTGTTAATAATTCTTTGTTAATAAAACTCTGTTTTAACTCTGTGTTAATATCTGGGTGAGAAAAATACTTTGGGTCAAAAACATAGAGTTTGGGAACTCTTTTTTGATGGCTTCCTGAAACTAGTTCACAGTAAGGTAGTATGTATTTGATGGTTAATGCCCTAATAAAAATGGGGAAAATGATGAATTATCTAGATATCCAGAATGGTAGGAAAGTCTTAGAATTGATTGAGATGTTCATTGTCCATCTAGATATTCTGCATCACAGAGTAGATTAGTTCAGTTGTTATAGTGGCAAACTGGTTGTAGTATAATTGATTCCATGTTAATGATCTGTAATAATAATTATCAAATAACATTTTGGTGTCTTCATTTTTATCATTGATTGAAATGAAGACTGTATGGCAGAGGGAATAAAAAAAAAAGCCTTCCTGCTTTGGAAAAGAAAAACTTGAAATCTTACTTTGGAATTATTCCAAGTTTTGGTTTATCCTTTGTTTATATTATCTCGGTGGGGACATTTTCAGATTTATCAACAAAGGAGGATTTATAATAGCCCAGAGTTTTAACCAGGTTCAGAATGGTTAAACTTGGATGCTTAACTGAAAGTTGTCCAGACTTTTTCTCTGGTTGGGGATGTTGCAAGCCTCATCTATGAAGGTATTTGGTACTTTAACCTAAAGTTAAAAAAAAAAATCAAAGGCAAATAGGAATCAAAAAGTGATTTTTAAACAAAAAACGATCAACATTTCATGAAATCTCCAGGTTCAAACTACAGTAGTTGCACAGTTTTGGGAAACATTGTATTCCCCTTTAGCTCTTTGTGTTGCTGATATTACTTCCTTTGGGTTTAAGTTTGAGGCCTGTTTATTTTTTTTAGTTTATAACATCACCAAGCCATCATTCATATCAGGTATGCTAATTTGCATCTGTTTTTCATTTTTCTAAAACCAAATGGTGACATTGGGGAGAATGGTAGTGAGTGTGTTTTAATGTTTATAGAAGCCACTACTCAACTTGATTTCTCAGAAAAGGGGGCACTTCTGCCAAGGAGACCTCTGGGAGAGATCTATCAGTGGTCACTGATGCAAACAAGCATTTGCACAACTCTCTTGGAGTTGAGAGAGATGTGTGAAAACCTAACACATCTGGAAGACAATCAATCTTCACAGTTAGTCAACATCTGGGAATGTAACCAGCTGGGGTTCACAAAACTGGCGATTAAATGTGGTGGAAGTTCACTATCTGCAGACAAGTGCAGAGTAACTGCCTGTGGATCGTGAGAGCATACATGTGCCTTGCGTGTGGTAATGAGCCATTAGCACCCAGCTTGTGTGCGTTGGAAAGGCATCAGAACACTGAGGTATATATGGAGGCACTTTTCAAAGTTTTTCCAATTTGTTTTTCTTTCAGAGCAATATATAAATCCACACTATAAATTCAGACAAAGCAAATAAAAAGGTCAGCTTCCCTAAGCTTCCTCATTCTTTATCCTTCATGTTTTAACTTGTTATTTTCATTTTCTGGCTTCATTTTCATTTTCAAGCCATTGGTGTGTGTGTCGGTCTAAGAGTAAAATACCAACATTAGTGCTACTTCTCCTGGTTCTTTCTTCAGAAGTGTTTTATTGCCCTTTGGGCAATTTCAGATGTCCCATCACACTAGCCAGTTTCTACATTTCATTCCATTTTAAATATCAAAAATAAGCCACTTTGCTTAGATAACCATTTAATGTAACTCTTTAGAAGAACTCAGGAAAGAACAATAAAAATGATTAGCAGTTTTACTCTCTTCTGTGATTTTTATACTCCATTCTCTTTCTCTTTTTACTTTTTTGGGGGTGAAGTAGGTCTAAGTTTCTCCCTAGGCTCTTTATAGCTCAAACAATCTAGCACCAAACTACAGAAGAGACATGCTGTTTTGACTTTCACCTTTCTCACTTATCTCTCCCTAGAACAAGAAAATCAGTGGTTTGTAGCTAAATGAGAAAGAGATCTGACTTTCTTACTGAAACAGAATTTAAGAAGTAGTTGTGTTGTCTGTGACTAATGGCTGAAGATAGGTTCACAGAAGGTATTCCCACCATTTTTTGTTCAACAACATCTTTACAAAGTGTTGCAAATATTTCAAAACCAACCAAGTAGAGTTAGGAAAAACATTAACTGTGTTCTCTATAAGCAGATTCTCAAGTCAATTTTGGTGGAGTTTTCATAGAGAAAGTTCTCAATGGTATTTGAAATAGTAGAATTACTGGTCCTTTCAGTTGTGCTTCTTTCAGTTGTGCCTTTAAAATCAGATCCCTCCACCAGTAATTAGAAAAAGAGAACCACACTGAGCATAGAAATTCCACAGAGCTTTTAGAAGCTAGAATGATTACCACAGACTTGGTAGTACTGAAGTTTCCTTAAGTACATCTTCTCAGCTTTGTGGTGGTAAGTTTTCTGCTGCAACTCTGCCATTGTAGTGTAGAAGCAGCCATAGACATACTAAATAAATGAATTTGGCTGTATTCCAATAAAAATTTATTTACAAAACAGAAATAACTTGAAGGCTGACTTCTGATTTAATATAAAGCATTTGGGAAGAATAGAGAGAAAAGATCTTAGAATTACTGTGTTGACTTAAAACTCCAGGAGAAAATGGTTGACATCTTTTAATTTTTTTTTTATTTTTTTAGGTTATTTACTTATTTGTTTAAGAGAGAGAGGGAACACAAACAGGGCAAGCGGCAGGTGGAGGGAGAAGGAGAAGCAGGCTCCCCACTGAGCAGGAAGCCTGATATGGGGCTCGGTCCTAGGACCCTGAGATCATGACCTGAGCTGAAGGCAGACGCTTAACTGACAGCCACCCAGGCGCCCCTCAAATGGTGAATATTCTAATCAACAGAATCTATAGCTCTAGTGTCTAACTGAAGTGTCTTTTGGATTAAAAGCAAGACACTGAATCACAATTATAATGAATGCAGTTAACATAATTCTCTAGTCTTTTCTTCTGTTCTTTTCTCTTCTTAGCCTTTCTTCTTTTTCCTTCTCATCCCAATTTTATCTTTTATTGTTTCTCATATTTTTTAGGCCTGTGTACAAGTCCCATTCATAAACCCATTCCAAAAGAATGCTTGGGCTCTTTTGATAGATAGTTATCATTTAATCTTGGCTTGATTTTCATTAAGATGAGAGTGAAAGAACACTTTAGCCTCAAGAAACAAAGTCTGTTAGTCAATTTAAACAGTTTGCATGTCTAGCAGAATGAAGAAAGACAGATCTTCATGTCAACACTCTTTCCTGCTGTCCCTTCAATGACTGAGGAGTCTGCAATCAATTACATGATATAGCATTGTCTAATTGATGGGCTATAAGTGTATGTGAGTCCATTATAATAGATTAGCTTCTATTGAGATAAACTATCACGTGGAAAACCCTTTGCCCGCCAAAAGCAGACTTCTGTCAAACCATTTGATCAATGGTATAGAATTCCTAGGGATTTACACTCAGAAAAGTGACTGTAGAAAAACAGCAGCCTCACACTCAGCACAGTTTCCCTCTTTCTCCCTTGCTTCAAGTCATATCTGCTGATTTCATGGTCTGACACATTTTTTTTTTTTATTCTTGTTAGCATGGTTTAGCCTGTTGATTCCCATTCTGCCTTCCAATATTACACACTAAATCAGCCAAGTTCAGATCAGTTTCTCTGCTAAGCAGGAAAGAAGAAAGAAACACCAAAGGGCACAGAAACATTGCAGGAACTCTAGAAGACTTAGAGAATATTTGTCCCAAATCAATCATTTGAACCCTGAACCCAACAAGCTGGTTTGGTACTCCTAGTATTAGGGAAAAGGGAAGTATTGAACCAGACTTGGATGAGGCCATGCCCTTAAGAGTAGTTATGTATAGGATCTCAAGTAAGTCACAAAATTCTCAGGTCCTCAGTTCTTCACAAAACAAGAAAGATGGACTGGAGAATTTTTGAGGATGTGTTACAGGTTAATATTCCAAGATTCTCAGATGGCAGCATTTAAAAATTCTTTTGACTTTAAACTTAATAGAGGTGCATTTAATTTACTAGGTTTCAGTGTTCTAGTTATTTATTGTGTAACAAACCACCCTGAAATTTTATGGCTTAAAAAAACCCAGCAGCATATATTTTGTTCACAAACCTACAAGCTGGGCAAAATTCTGCGAGGATAGTCATCTCAGCATTGGCTAAGGCACCTCAAAGGCCAAAATCTGGAATCATCTGAAGGCTTGTTCACTCATACACTTGACAGTTGGTGTTTAATGTTGGTTGGAAACTTAGCTGAGACTACTGGTTGGAACATCTATATATGACATTTCCATGTGTCCTAAGCTTCCTTACAGTATGATGGCTTGGTTTCAAGGACAAGTATCTAGATAGAACTAGTGAGAAACTGTATTGCTTTTATGAGCTAATCTTGGAAATCATACAGAATCCCATCCACCACGTTCTGTTTGCCAAGGAAGTCACAATAGCCTGCCCAGTTCAAGGTGGTAGGAATTAGATTTCATCTTCTGGTAGTGGTGTGGGAAGATGCTGGAAGAGCAAATGGGACCATAGATATTACTGTAGCTGTTTTGGGGAAATATAATCTGCCACATTCAGGTTATGACAAATATTTACATTTGAATAGAACGTCTATAGAAGTGCTGATATCATTGAGAACTCGGCTCCATCATCAATAATTTAAAAAGAAAAAAAAAAAACCTGGTGTGATTCTACATCCCAAAGTCTATGCTTAATATCTGTATTTTCTCATTTAATCTTCATTTTTACAGATGAGGAAACTGAGGCAGGAGACTTCAAGTGACTTACATAAGCTCTTATAGCAGGCAAGTGTGCAGTGGAAAGCTGGACTTCAGAATCAAGGCTGTCTAGTTCCAAATCCTGTCCCTCTTCTGTTTCCCCACACTGTCTCACTCATAAAACTCTTGTTCTCATGTCTTAGCTTGGTTTCTGTTTTGTTTTGTTTGTTTGTTTTTGGCTGGAAGAGGGTATAATTCAGATGATATCTTTAAGTGGGACTTAAAGGAAAGTTGCCAAATAGTTTAATACCTGAAATGACTCCATATCTAAATGAATTTTTGCATATGAGTGGATTGTTATCCTTCCCCACCCCCACCCTTCTGCCCCCACTGGAGACTGTGAAGCAGAATGATAGCCCGGCTATTATTGATCAATTAGGGATGAGGAAGAACACTGAAACATGTGTCTGATTTATAGCTGATAGTATATTGAGCCAAAATGTGAGTATAGACTTATACATGAGAGGGTTCATTAAGGGTTAATAATAAACAAAGTGTCCTCTGAGTCAGAAAAGAGGACACAGAAGAGTAGATCAAAGATGGCCAGTGGTCTGGACTAAAAAGGAATCAAGGAAGTGTTGCCTAACATACAGCTTCTGCGTGTAGGGACCAGGCCCATTCAAGAGAATGGAGCAGTCAACAGTGTCTTCGCTTGTCCCTGGATAAAGTTCTTCTACCAAACGGTGTCAGGCATGCACTCCAGATTGCCAGTCACCCCTTGGTAATTGCTTGCCCCGTTCTTCAATGAAAACAAAAAGCAAAATGAAAAATGGTTGACTTTATCCAATTATCTTTTAACATATTTGGCATTGACTTGCCCCCACCAACAGTATTATGGCACCTCATGAACACAGTCTTATGAAAAGAATCCACTTCCCACCCCCTGCTCTTTTTCACACAATAGCTATAGATAAATGTATGGTCTTCATACATTTATCTATAAGAATATAAGAATATTTTTTGTTGTTGTTGTTAATAATGGGGTAACTGTTAAAAGACCATTCTGAGTCTGGGTGACAGAAGGTTTTGCCTTGCTGTCTATATCAACACACTCCTCCAGTACAAATAGTCTCCCAAGGACAATTTGTAGGTCTTAGCTGTGGGATTTGCTTTCTTTCTTTTTCTTCATGTGTTTTCAACAATAGCAATTGCTTCATAGCTCAACATCTGGAAGCACATTTGGCTTCAGTGTTGGAAAATAAATTAGCATCCCTGTTCAGGAACGAGGGACTGACCTTGCACTGGACAGCAATGACTGTGTCTTTGGTTGACAGACCAGTCTTCCTTGACCATGGGAAAGAAGCTGAAATGCTTCTCTTTTCTGGCATTAATGCCCATCTCTCAGAACCGCCTGTGACTACTCACTACAAACTGGACATTTGCCCTAGGACATGGAGCAAAAGATGACACTAATTGGGAGCTGGCATCCTGGAAAACATTGTCGGAATCATCTCTTGCAAAAAAAAAATAACCCTTATCTTGTGCCAGCACTGAACCGTGGACTCCATGGACCTGCCTGTGTCTGCTCACACCTGTTCCAACACGGATGCCAAGATATGGGGGGTCAGGAGGAAATTAGACACACAGAGCCTCTGGGAAGCCACCGGAAGTCACAGGGCCCTTTGAAAGTCCTTTGAAATTGTAATAGGTTGGACAGGGAGGGGATGCCCTATGTAGATGTATTTGGCTGTGGTCATGGTCACGAGGTTTGAGAATCACACATCAAGCACCAATTTGAACAAACTGAACAGCAAAGAAAGAAATTTAAGGAGCCAAAAATAGAAACTAGGAAAAGGATAGAGGATATGTTACCAACAAGTTGTTTATATATATTATATATATACTCTCTCTTTATATATAGAGAGGGTAGCTTATTCTTTTCAAATTAGGTGTGATGTACAAATATGGAGATAGAAATGTGTATATATGTTTGCACTGATATAAATAAATAGGCTTATGGATATGAGTATCTTCAACTATTTCGTGGATTTGGGCAGACTGTGAGTCAAATAATGGACCAAGAAACATAAGTTATATGCACATATAAAACCTGACATCACACATAGGATAAAAGTGAGTATTAATTCTAACTGTGAAATACTAGTAATGTGAAGTGATTATACTTTATGATCATACTTCTTTTTTTAAATTTAAATTCAATTGATTAACATGTAGTGTAATATGTAGTATATTATTGGTTTCAGAGGTTAGGTAGAGTTTAGTGATTCATCAGTCTTATGTAACACCCAGTGTTCATTACTTCAAGTGCCTTCCTTACTGCCCATCACCCAGTTACCCCATCACCCTACCCACTTTCCCTCCAGCAACCCTCATTTTGTTTCCTATTGTTGAGTCTCTTATGTTTTGTCTCCCTGATTGTCTTATTTTATTTTTCCTTCCCCTATCCTATGATCCTATGCTTTGTTTCTTAAATTCCACATGAGTAAAATCATATGATAATTGTCTTTCTCTGGTTAACTTATTTTGCTTAGCATAATTCCCTCTAGTTCTATCCATGTCATTGTTAATGGTGGGATTTCATTTTCTGATGGCTGAGTAATGTTCCCTTGTGTATATATACCACACTTTCTTTATCCATTCACCTACCATGTGATCATACTTACCTATCTGTTTACCTTCCTCTCATAGAGGATATGTTACCAACATATCCTGAAACTTTGAATTATATAGGTCTTCGTAAGATGCAGAAATGAGGAATATATATAGATGATTCCATGTAGCCAGGAATCATGTTGCTTTTACACTATGGTATATTAATTCATTTTCTTACTATTCAGTCAGTTCAAGAAGTTTGTTATACACTCATTTGGTATAGGCACTATGTGCTAAACCCTTGGGATACAAAATACTTAGGCTACATTTAGTTGTTTCCCAGATTACTGCTCCAGTCTTTTAGCCTAAGATCTTGCCTCTGATCTCACCACTTCACCATTACATCTTCTCCCAACTTGTTCTTCAAATTACGGATTGAGTTATCTTTCTAAAATGCAAATTCTATGCCATTATTCCATGAATGAAATTCTTTAGTGATTATCAGTTGCTTTCAGGCTGCAGTGTTAGCTTCTTGGCAGAATACCTGAGATTCTCATGAGCCTGCTACTGCTTGCCTTCCAGCCTCATCTTTGACCACCCCTCGACATGCCTCTGATTTGAAGCCACAGTTAAACAGGACTTCTTGTAATTACTTGAGAAGTACCATGTGCTTTATTATCCCAAGTTCTTTGTAAAAGGTGCTTCCTCAACACAGATTACTTCCTACCCCTCTTCATGTGGTCAGTGCCTATTCATCTTTCCTGACTTAATGGAAATGCCACTTCCTTTGGGAAGATTTCCATAATGCTCCTTATGTACTACTGCAACCTTTACATCTCTCTGAAGCCTTAAGTCTTGGATGGGAATATAACAAACTTATGCACTTTCTCTTTGTTTTCTTGTTATCTTGGGCTCTCACCATCAATATTATAGCTGTGCGCATATCCTAACACTTAGCACTTACTGTGGCCAGGAATTATTTTCCACTTGTCATTATTTCATCCTTTAAAAAACTTTAAGTAGTAGATATTATTGCCATCTTCTCATTTTTACCTACACTTAATTAATTTTACCTACATTTAATTAATTTTCCTAGACATTTTAGGAATGGCAGAATTAAGATTTAAATGCTCATTGGTAAGACATCAGAGCCTGTTTTGCTCTTTTTTTATGATATAGTATAATAAGTTCCTTCTTCCAATCTCTCACTTATTCAACTTTAAGATTTTTGAGACAAGGAGTAATGTTTTCATCACAGTTACATCTCCATGCAAAGTACAATGTCTTTCATGCAACACATTTTGAGAACACCGAAGGGGGAGGCCTTTGCTCCACTCTTAAGTTGCTCATGGAACTAGAGAGTAGACATCTAAAAATGTAGCTTTGGTATAATGAGGTAAATGCACTATTATAGGTAAGCATGTGTTGCTGTGAGAGTGAAGAAGAAGGGCTCATAGCCCAGACTTCAAGTTCTTTTCTTCTTAAAAGAGGTGATGCCTGAATTGAATATGAACTAACTTATTTCCACTAAAATTGTATCTAGGGGAAATTCAAGTAATATAATTCTCTCCATGACAAAAAATTAAGGATAAACTCCAGTCATATTTTTGAAATATTTGTCATGTGGCATATGGACTGTGAATCTATTAGTCATATTTTTTGTTTAAAAACAAACAAACGAAAAAACAGTTCCGGGTGCCTGGGTGGCTCAGTGGTTTAAAGCCTCTGCCTTCGGCTCAGGTCATGATCCCAGGGTCCTGGGATCGAGCCCCACATTGGGCTCTCTGCTCAGCAGGGAGCCTGCTTCCTCCTCTCTCTCTGCCTGCCTCTCTGCCTACTGGTGATCTCTGTCAAATAAATAAATAAAATATTAAAAAAAAAAAAACCCAAACAGTTCCATGAGCTGATGTAACATTGCCAAGTTATTGGTTTTTTAATTATTATTTTATTATGTTATGTTAATCACCATATAGTACATCATTAGTTTTTGATGAAGTGTTCCAAGTTTCATTGTCTATGTATAACACCCAGTGCTCCATGCAATATGTGCCCTCTTAAATACCCATCACTGGGCCAACCCTGCCCCCCCCCAAACCCTCAGTTTGTTTTCTCGAGTCCACAGTCTCTCATGGTTCATCTCCCTCTCTGATTCCCCCACCTTTATTGTTCCCTTCCTTCTCCTAATATCCTCCATGCTATTCCTTATGTTCTGCAAATAAGTGAAACCATATGACAATTGACTTTCTCTACTTCACTCAGCATTATCTCATCCAGTCCCAACCATGTTGATGCAAAAGTTGGGTATTCATCATTTCTGATGGCTGAGTAATATTCTATTGTATATATGGACCACATCTTCTTTATCCATTCATCTGTGGAAGGGCATCTCGGCTCTTTCCACAGTTTGGCTATTGTGGACATTGCTGCTATGAACATTGGGGTGCATGTGGCCCTTCCTTTCACTACATCTGTATCTTTGGGGCAAATGCCCAGTAGTGCAATTGCCAGGTCATAGGGAAGCCCAAATTATTATTAAGACATGATAACATATTGAGGTCAAGGACTAGATTATAAAATTTTAATTTTAGCATTTTCATATGGCAAATGATTATTGGGAATCTGATTGAGTAAAAGCTCTAAGTCTTCCAGAATAGGCTAGGTTGAAGGCTCATGAAGGGTCTTTCCAGACCTGGCAGTCTCTGATCCTCAGTTTTGCCAATGATTTCCGCTGAGAATATAGTAAAATATTCACTGTTTTAAAAATCGTAGTCTGGGGCACCTGAGTGGCTCAGTGGGTTAAGCCGCTGCCTTAGGCTGGGGTCATGATCTCAGGGTCCTGGGCTCGAGTCCCACATCGGGCTCTCTGCTTGGCAGGGAACCTGCTTCCTGCTCTCTCTCTCTGCCTGCCTCTCTGCCTACTTGTAATCTCTCTCTGTCAAATAAATAAATAAATCTTTTAAAAAAAAATCGTAGTCTGAATAGGAAAAGTAGTATTGTATAGCAGATGATTACAACTTTGAGCTAGGCTCCAAGGATTTCTAACCTGAATTCAAATGAGGTCCTGAAATAGGTATCATCAATAGATGCAGTTTCTAATGGTTTCTGACGCCTATGGCAAGCAGGGCTGCTGTCCTTGGTGCTGACAGTGATGTTTATGTTGATGCTCGTTTGAGTGAGAGTGAACTGAGGTGGGGGAGAGGTAGTTTGAGCATTATCTTTGACACAGGAAGAAAAAAATTCTCACGCCTTTTACCAGTAAAATCACTTTTACTCTACCAAGCTCATGTAACTTCAACGTTTTTCTGGGATTTTTCATTTATTAATCAAATTTATATTTTTTAACAGTAACATAAAAGATTACATAAAAGTTACATAAAAGATTCAAAGTAATTCCCGGTTAGTGTTTTATTTTCCACATTGATTTCTTGGTTTACCATTTTAGCTTTTGTTTGCATATCATGTCAGGGAATTTCTCCATTGTATTTCAGCAAATTTAAATACCCATTTTACATTATTTCTTTGTGTTCACCTTTCACAGATAAGGAGGACATCAGTTCAGTTTCTCTGAATTTAAAAATAAATCAAGTTGAAATTAATCTATTTATGTAATTGAAATTCTGTTATACCTCATTTCTTCCTCTACAACAATGTACAACCCAAAGTCCTTAGGCCGATGATATTATTTATTGGTCAGCATGGAAGAATATCATGAGTCATTGCCTTCTGTTTTTTATTTTTTTAAGTATTATAAGGATTTTGCCTCATTTATCCATTTTTCTTAACATTTTACTGCTCATAGGTCAGTAAATTCACATCAGCCACTTTCTTTCAGGTTACTTATTTATTTCCCATTTAATTTTTCTTATGCAACTCATTTTTTTCCACAATTTTTTCTCCAGCTTTCTTAGAAATATTTATTTCCATCTCTTTGTCCCATTTGTGAGAAAAAGAGGCTAATCCAGACTATTCAGTATATGAGTTTTGATGGCAATATCTCTATAGTAAAGGGAATGAAAGCAGAAAGTTTTGAAGTGGAATTAGGGAGAGTAAAGAGCCAATGCATTGGACCTCTAAACTCACTGAAAAATGCACTGTAAATGCATTCAGAGTTTCTAAAAGTCAATATTTACTTCCTTATCTTTCTCTAGCTAAACTTACTTTCACCAAAGAACAAAATCTCTGTCTTTTCAGTTGTTTCCTCTTTCTTTATTTTTAATTTTTGTGTTCCAACTATAGTTTGTTATATATATATATGTTATATATATATATATAAAACATATATATGTTTTTCTAAACCAATTGTACAATATTTCAGTTTCCACTGAAATTTAAAAGTTTTTGTGAACTGGACCTTATAAATGATGTGTATCATTTCATTTTGTCTTTGATGTCAAGGCAATCAGCATATAACCTTTGGAAAATATTCATTTCCATCATGGGGGCATCTCTGTATGAATTGCTTATGCTTGGTGGATTTTATTAAATAGTTCATCACCATCCATTTATTTTCAACACTAAATGCCTCCATTTCCTTTGCATCAAACCAATAACCACCTTAGTAGGTTTTTCTTTATTCACACTCCATTTTTAATATCTATTCATTTATTCACATGACAATCATTCATGACAATATTAATAGAGTGCCTAATCCATACTGGGCATTACACTAAATCCTGGGACAGAGATGTTTAAGAAATAGTCCCTATTTCAAGTATTCATGGTCTAGTACCCAATGTCAGATGAACAGACATAATTAGGAGACAGTGTTAACTGATTTATGACAGGGGTACAAAGCACCATGGAGGTATGGGAAAGGGAAACAATTTATCCACTGGAGCTGGAAACCTTAGGATATGACCTTGAAGAATTGCCCCAATAGCTGATCAGCAGTTACTGGCCATGATTATGATACATTTGGTGCAGTAGAATGGCTTTGGAGTCAGGCAGATCTGGAAACACATTCTGGCTGAGCCACCTTCTAAGTGGTATTCCCTTTGAGAATCAGTCTTTTCATCTACACAGCGGGTGTAATGACTCTTGCCTCACATAATGTGGTTGAATCAGATAACAATGCTCGTACCTTTACCTTTTCTTTAAGCCTCTCCCCACGAAGTTTAGAGAGAACAAGAGCAGGGGAAGGACCAAATTCTGATGATCACACTTGGTGATACACAAATCCTTATCTAAGCTATTTACATGCTTAATCCTTTTGATTGTCACCACAATCATATTAAGTATATCTTATTATTTCTAGTATCCCTGATTCACAAGGAAGAATACGGGAGTTTAGAGGAGTTAACTGTTTTGCCCCTAGGATGTGGCTAGTGAAGACACAGAGCAAGTGTTTGAACTCAGATCTGCAGAGCACTGAAGCCCTGGTTTTATCCACTCCTACACTCTTGCTCTCTGCCCTACTAGGTTGAGTTGAGGTTGTTGAGTACGGTAGACATTTGTCCCATGGATTTGGGTTTCCAGACAGAAGAGTAGGTTAGATATTAGATGATACATTCCCCAGGGACATGTGGCATTTAATTTTGCTAAGCTGAATACCCAACATGTTGCACAGGATTTAATACCCAGAAGGCACTTATATTTGTAAAAGCAAAGGCTAAGCCGATGTAACAAAAAGATTCAAAACACAGATGTTGTTTTTTTCTCACATGACAGTCCCTGGCAGAAAGGTAAGCTTGACAACCATTTTCAGTAAGTAGGCAGGACAAAGCAGACGTCCAGGTCAAGGATTTTCTTTAAAGCAAGTAGTGTCAAAGTTGCCCCATCCCTCCCATTCACTTTCCATCAGCGCAAACAGGTCTCCACATCTCTCTGTAAGATGGGCTGGAAAATTAATGTTCTTGTTGGACAGCTTCTTGCTCAGGAAGGAGAGAGGAATAGATTTGGGGACACTACCATCAATTTCCGTTACAGTGCTCAATGAACACCTATTGAATGAGCAAATGAAGAAAATCAAAGCCTATAAGTAAACATGGGCCCCAATGAGACCAAGACAAAGTTGTTAGCTTAATCCACAAGCTTACAGACCCGTGTCAGTATGCCAATATGTCTTTCTAGCTAATTCTTGCCAAAACACATCTTTAGTCATAGCCGCCTATCATAAGTATCTCTTCACTATAGTGTTTTCCTTTAATCTATGGCTGTCAACTTTTCTCTTGACTGTCAGAATGGGATCGAAGTCACAGAAGAGGTTTTGTGAGCTCCATGGATTATGCTGCTCTCTTAAGGAAGATAAAGTGACAGGTTGTACAGCACTTATCTGGATCACCTGTCAGGGACTCTTCATTCCTGGGGCAGAGGAGAAGATCAGGAGTTTCAGCTGGTTATTTGTGATCCTCTTCAGGGCTCCTCTGTTGGCATTAGGAGAGAGTATCTCTGACACTGGCAAAATGTGGTTTTAGTTATCTTAAAAGGAAGTGCTGGAAGTTTTCTACCTCTGGACTTCTAGACTCTGTCAGATCAATATCCTAGCTGGGAACTCTGTCTCAGCAACTTCTTTTCCTTAATGTAACACTTTCTTTGTTTCATTAGAGAGTTTTTCTCACAGCCACTGCAGGGGCATGCATTGTACGATGCCCATCTCGTAGCAGATAATTCACCGCACACAGAGCGTGACCACTCTTGTTTGTTGCCTGAGGGTATGGCAGATCCTTATTAATTTCACTGAGGCAACAGCCAGAATTATAATAGACTTTGTGAATGTAGAAGAGAAAAAGCTACATTTTGGGGGAAGTAGTCAGCTAGGCTGTATTCTTCTAGACTTACCAAGGTGGAACCTTTTTCTCTCAACTTGTAAGCCAAAAAAATAAAAAATAACTACTGAAACTTTGTATCTCTTTAAGCTCTTTCATTCCTAAGAGCTTAAAGTGACTCTGTAGACTTACATCTCATTTATTTCCACAACATCCCTGTGGAGTCAGACGCTAGTTTTTCTTTTACTGTCCAGAGAGAAAGTAATGCCCTGAGAATTTAAGTGATTTGTATTCAAAGTCAAAAAGTGAGTCAAATTGTAAAGCCAATGTTTGAAATCAGGTGTTCTGAATTCTCAGCTAGGGACTGCTTTAAGAGGACAGTATTTTGGGGAAGAAATAGCTGGGAAAATTCAAAATATATGATAAAGACACACATGTCATGTTATATCAAGGTTCAGATCTAGTAATGTTTCTTAGTTCAGACTTAAAAAAAAATGCTCCCAATGACTTGACAATATTTAATGATGTGAACTGTTCTCACTCCTTTAAATCACAGGCATAGGAATCATTATTCTGTATTTAGTTTGGAATAATGCCCTGAAATCAGAGTTCCTAAATAGCACTAATGATTTCATATATTTCAGGAAGAACAGGGGACATTGGCTATGCACATAATTGATGCTTATTAAATTGTTGTAGACTAGAATAGTTTTAACAGTTTGAAAAGTGGATCTAGATTCACTTACAGACTTACAGGTTGGAGCAGGGTATTTTAACTCCTGTGTTACTTTGTGCAAATTAGGAAAGTACCTTTCTTCCAGGTGGACACAGCCCTAAGACAGGGTGTATAGCTTGGTGAGCAGAACCCTGGCTTAATTTCAACCTCACTTACCTATCCCCTCACCTGAATGCTCTTTGTGGCAATCTTGGGATAGAACAACACCCTTCAGAGTCATCTGGCCCACTTCCCCCAATTTAAGAAGTATAACATTATTCCTATCCTACAATAGAAACGAGTCCGTTTTGAAGATCTCTTGGAAAGCTATTTTCACAACCCCATCAGTTACTCATAATAATATTCTGGAGTCCTTGAGGTTAGGATAAGAATCATCTGCATACGAAGGGTGACATCCTAAGTGATTGGTCACAGAGAGAACTGACATCTACGCATAATTCATTAGGACGTCAGTCCTAGGTACTATGCAGCTCTTGGCACAGAAAGGTCAGAGAGATCATGGGAAAACCTGAATTATAGTAGGGCCTTCTTGTACATTCATCCTTCTAAGTGGTGGGATCATTTGTCTGCCTTGCCTTTATTAGTAACTTTTAGGTGGGATCTGAATTAGTGTGATCAACCGTAAAACAGATGGGAAAATAGATTAAAAGACATTAAATACACGAAAAGTAGAACTTGAGCAGAGCTCTTTGGTCTCAAATGAAATGCACTGCATGGTGGGCAGTGGTCTCTCTGAAAAGAATAGCAACAATCAGGACTGCTTAGATTATGAACTTGTGGATTTAACAAGCTTCACGAAAGGCCCATTTATAATGAGCTCTCCATTGGAAGTGGAGGACATCACAGGGAAGTGCTGGGATGTAGATATACAACCTGGCCAATCTTCAGACAGCTGTTTAGAGAAGAGATCCTTCAATTGGCCTGAATCAGGACTTCAGGGATCTATAGGCCATGAAGATTGAAGGAAGCTCTAGAGTGCCCAGGATATAACTAGTTCCTACAAAGGGGACTGGTTCCTACAGAAGTTCTCTTTCTTGGGCATTCTTCATTTTGGTAAGAATAAAAATGTTAACATATGGTCACACTAATGTTTGATAATGGGTGTATTTTAATTCACAGATGAGGAAAAGGAGGCAAACAGACTTGCTCGAATGGCATGAACCATCTTAAAATTTCCAGTTCTATCTTTCTACTAAACCTGATAATTCCTAAGATTGGACAAATAAGTCCATGGAATATGAATTAGTATTATTTTATTGTGTGCTTCCAATACAAATGCTGACCATTTGTATCAATTACTATGTAAAGTTTTGTGTGGCCTGAATTGTATCCTCCTAAAATGGTGAAGACCTAACCTCCAAGGTGACTGTATTTTGAGACAGGGCCTTCATGGAGGTCAAGTTCAGTGAAGTCTTAAGTGTGAGGGTCCTTTAAGGACTGGTGTTCTAAAGGAAGAGGCCCTAACAATCTCTCCCTATGCATGCATACGGAAGAAAGTCATGTTAGGACACAGTGAGAAAATGGCCATTTGCAACCCAGGATGAGAGACCTCACCAGAAACCAACTCTGATGGCACCTGGATCTTGGACTTCTGTTCGTTAGGACTGTGAGAAAATAAATTTCTGTTGTTTAAGCCACTCAGTCTGTGCTATTTTGTTATGGCAGCTATAGCTGACTAATACATAAAATTAGCTCAAATAAACTTCTTAATCAGGCAGATGGTATTACTTTGGGAATCCAATATAGTGATGAAATGTTTAGAGCCCAACCATGTGATTTCAAGTCCTAGATCTGCCACTTATTACCTAAATAATCCTGAGCAAGTTCTCAATTTTTCTGTGTGTGATGCTTTTCCATCCACAAGGTGGTGGTAATAATCATATCTTCCCCACTGGGATTGATGAGGGTTAAACGCATTAGTGTATTGAAAAGTTGAATAGTGCCAAGCACAGAGAAAACAATATATATAAGCTATTGCTATTACCTCAATTCTCGGATGAAGACACAAGCTGGGGAGATGAATTCTCTCAAGATCACCCTGCTATTAAATGTGGATGTATCCTTATTGGAATCAAATTACGTGCAGAAACCAGGTCCTTAACCTTTACACAACACTGGCACTAGTAAAGGACATCAAGCAAGAAATTCAGTTAAAACTTTTTTCTAAGTAGAACAATTTTGCGACATGCCTTCTTACATGGCAGGGCCAGGGCTATGGTGGGACTTTTTCTACACCCCTTTATTTTGCTGAAACTGCCAGAGTTTGAATGTTTGGCTGAGAAGGGGTCTTTTATTATTTCTCTTCCTTCTCAACACTGTCCTGACTTGCTTTCGTTTGTTTCAGCAGTCCTAGGAAATGTCCAAAATGCAGGATGAGTACACCCTTACCACGAAGCACATGGGGAAATTTGGCTCAGAAAATGTCACGTAAGAAGCAGTCAGTGGGCACATGGACTCTGAGAATTCCAAGGTGATTTCAGTGCACTAAATTCATTCCATTTCTTCCATAGGGCAGTTAGCTGGGTTGTGGTATGTCGAGGGATAGTGGTTTCTGTGCAGCTTCGTGGCCTCTGCGGTAAAGCTGAATATTGGAAACAAGCAGGAAGCTCCGTTAGCTTTGCCCCTGGTGAACCATTACTCTCTGCCTTCCGTGGTTGCACTTCTGGTGGTTCTAGCCTTGGTTCTCTGGTGGCTGAAGCTGTGGCTGAAGCTGTGATTGCAACTGCCCCACTTTGAGGGAGGCTACAGGCCACATTGCTGTTGAATATTTAGTATCTTCTTCACCAGAGACCCTCATGCATGCTAAGTCCTCTGTAGTGTGGCCAGAGGGAGGGGAGTTTAATTGCTTTGCCTGATGATGGACCATATTCTCCCTTTTGCTTCTAAAGTCTTACTGGAGACATTTTCTAACTCATTTGACCTTCCAAGATCTTTTCTCTGTACCCACTTGGTCCTTCAATTCCTGTTTCTCCCATATTATGCCCTGTGTTTCCATCACTTAACACTTAACAATAATTCTCCATTGTACTTCAATGTCATTGAGGGTTAGCCTTGTGTATGCATGGGACCTCACAGACTCCATGTTAGACTGGCCACTGGAGATATCTACCAGACACACACACTCTCTCAATGCTGAATGAATGAACCAGTAAATGAATTAATGTATTATACTCAGTTGCAATATATACTTCCATGTAATAGATTATTGGAAGATAAAGGACTGGAAAAATAATTACTTGTATACACGCACTGCTTTGAAACATGGCCAAAGTCAGCATCTTCTCAGGCACTGGCAATACCTCAGAACTCGGTAACTTTCAAATCTGTAGGTGCTGGAAGGTGCTAAGACTGTGGTCTAATTGAAATTCTCTAGCTTCATCAATTGTCAGAACTAAATGCTATTCTGAGAGGGAGCTCTGATATTCCCATGGTAACAGGGCTCCATTAAAGGCATGACATCACAGAGCTGTCCTTGTTTGAGGACACCTGGGAATTTCAGGTATAGACAGAAATACCCTTAGAGGCAAATTATACATACATATTCTGTGTGATTATGAACACATGCATAGATGCCTAATTTAGCCATACCTTACATTTGGTCCCATTTATTAGACTTTCAACGACTCAAATCTCAAGTGTTGATGTAGTGTGAGGTGCATTATCTTCTTAAAGAGGAGCTCATCTAAATTTTATAAAAAGTATCTACCATTAATGTGGCACTGCTCTTGGGTAGAAAAGAAAAAAAAATCAAATCTTTTCCTTGTCTACTCACTCTGACTTGTAACACAACTAAGAAAATATTGACTCTTAACACACCCTCTAAAATGGATAAATGTATAGTCTTTATGCAAAATTATCCAGCACGATGCACCTGGCTGGCCATTCACAACTTAGGTCAGTTCCAGCAGTGTGCCCAAGTGGAGTACTTAAGAGTTAAAAGAAAGGATTATACAGACAACTTGGGCAAGGTCACCTAGGGTGTCTTTTTTACCTGGTTGAAGAATTATTCAAAATATTCAAGCCATTTTTTAAAAATTTTTTAGATGCTTCTATACTTGGCACAATATCTGAAAAAGGAATATATATATATATATATATATATATATATATATATATAAATTTTTTTTTAAGAAGAAAATGGAAGGGTCAGTGGATTTAAGAATGGTCTTGATTCCCTCATCATTGGTCTAATCCCCTTGCTTAGTTATGGTTTCCCTTCTTATCAGAGACGATGCTTTTAATGTGTCCATTTTTATATTATACAATGCTGCCAGGAAAGGCACGAGGCAGACTGGATTAGCTCTTAGAATGTAGGAAAATATGACAAGGTGAAAGGCTAGCTATGAAGTTGGTTCGCTCATAAATAATAAAAACTTGACAGGGTTTGTAAGAAGAGAATGGGAACAATTTGCATAGCTTGTGTTGTAGGAACAAGTGTGTCTAAGTGTTTATGCTCACTGAAGAGGTGCTTCTAGATGGAGTATTTGCTAAGGTGACTTTTCTCTAGGGGTGCTTTTAAAGGTTCTCACTGCCTTTCCCTCCACCTACCCACCCCCCCCAAAGTCGGAATTGTTAAAGATGTGAGGCTGAATACTAGGCTTTGTTTATGACAGCGAGTCACACTGAGTTCTTTTAAATGAAAATCTAATGCTGTTTTTCTAAATAATATCTATGTATGGTCCCTTCATTGACATTCACATTTTTTTTTTTTAAGATTTTATTTATTTATTTCACAGAGAGAGATCACAAGTAGGCAGAGAGGCAGGCAGAGAGAGAGAGAGGAGGAAACAGGCTCCCTTCTGAGCAGAGAGCCCGATGCGGGACTCGATCCCGGGACCCCGAGACCATGACCTGAGCCGAAGGCAGCGGCCCAACCCACTGAGCCACCCAGGTGCCCCCAACATTCACATTTTGGTTATGAGAAACAATTTGCTACATTTTCGCAGTTTCAAATGAGTCCGCATCAGTGGTCTCCATGAGATTTTCCCGAGGACTAGGCGGACAAAGTGTCTGAGGATAAAAGGTTACTTTCTCTATGTACATTCTCTATGTCGGTTAAATCCCATACAATTGTAAATAAATTTCTTTTCCACCACCCCATGGAAAAGATGTTCATCTAGAAACTTAAGCTGGAAGGAAACTTAAAAAACATATAATTCAGTCCCTTCATTTTCAAACATGAGACGAAGCCAGAAGAGGAAACTAAGTCGTACCACTAATTTGTGGCTGAACCAGAGCAGGACATCAGGAATCCCAGCTGCTAGTTTGTTGCTAACACAATGTACATTCAGTATATGTATCTGTATGCCTATAATATCTGTGTATATATATTCCCACATTTTAGCAATAAACTATTCACATTTATGTGCGTGTGTGTATGAGTGTGTGTATGTAGCTTGAATTCTAATTTTTTCTAATCCCTTATGACTCAAAATGTGGTCTGCGGACCTGAAGAATGGCCAGCACCAGGAGCTTATTAGAGGTGAGGAATCTCAGGCTGTACCCTAAATCTACTGCATCGCAGCCTGGAGTCTAATAGGATCCCCAGGTGATTCATATGCATTAAACTTGAGAAACACTGTTCTAACAATTCCTGGTTTTCTGGAATGAAGAAGTGTAATGATTCTGAGTCCAGAGATAATCCAAAGCATTCGTTATATATGTTGATTTCTCATCTCTCTTTTCTCTCTTGCACTGAATTTTCCATTCCCTTCCAGCTGCTAGAAAATAAAATGATATTGAAATTTAACACTTCCAGACCAGGCTTGCCTTTTAGTGGAAAGTGTTGCCTTCGGTTCAATTTTGCTTTCCTCTATTCAAATCGTAATTGTCAACATGTATTGCATGTCTGTTCTGTGCCCCAAAGTGCACGGAGTATCTTGCCTCCATAATCACTTTTAACTAATGCAAAAATGGTGTTAGGATATGATGATTATAATCTCCATTTTTTGGACCAGGAGACTGAGGCTGAATGAGACTGAGTAATAGAATGTCTCAGAGCTTGGACTCCAGCTGAGACTGGTTCATTTCAGGGTGTGTGCATTAACCCCAGCATACATTCTGCAAATGAGAATTCTCGTTTGCTCCTTCTCCCGAGCATCTTGCCTCTAGGAAAAAAAAAAAAAAATTATCTTACCAAGTGAAAACCAGAAGTCAAACATAGTGCAACGCTTGGTGCATGGTGGGCCCTGGAGAAAGACTCAGTGGAATATGCGTATAAATGGATGAATGAAAGGGCTCCCGTTTCCCTGATAAGAAAGCAGGCATCTCTCTGCAACACCCAAGAGAAAGGGGAGATGTCCAGTGGAAGGGATATCTCTCATTTTCAGGCAGCTGATGCTTCCTGAAAACCTCTACATTCTTTCTGCTTTTCTGTACCTTTCTTTGCTTTGTGTATTATTGCAAATGCCCTGTGGTTTTTCTGCATTTTCAGTTTTTATTCTTGTCCTCTTGTCTTAACAGTAGTCTGCCTGGGGGACTGAGGCCAAATCTAGTGACATCCTGGGAGGCCTTGAGCTGCTATTTCAGGGATTCCAAGAAAGTCCCATTAACCCTTAATCCTCTGCTGTTTCTAGGGAATTGGTGAGCCACAAGACCAAGTTTTAGGTTACAATTCTATGCTATTAGGCTTTTGTACATTGTGTCAGTGAAAGATCAAGAACCTGTCCCCGAGGAGTAAAGAAAACTATAGGGACACTGAATGCCTGGGACTAAGAGGGATGATGAGTGAGGAAAAACGGAGGCTGATCCATCTGAGAGGTCATTCTGGGAGAATTTACCCACTTTAAAGCAGCTCTGGCTCTGACAACGTCAAGGACAGTGGGGCCGTTGCAGGGCAGAGGAACTGAACCCTTGTTCTGATCTGGTACAAGGAGATAAGAGTCACACTCCTCTGGGTCTCATTTCCTCAGTTATAAAGCAATGCAGTCAGGGTATTTAGGTATTTATTTCTTTTTGTTTGGGAGGTTTAAGAAAAGGGAATCTGAATTGGGAAAGTGACAAGCCAGGCTCTGTGCAGACAGGTTCAAAAGGGCCAAGGAAGGAGAGTACAGCTCCTATCTGCCTGGACTGTTTCGCCTGTGGTCTCCTCCCTGGCCTGGGCCCTTCATTCTGGTCAGTGGTGCTCTTGACTTTGGGGACTAGCCCCCTGCATGAGATGCAGCTCCACTGTCCCAGCGGGTCCTCAGACCTTCAAAGGCTCTGCACTTAGGTAAGTTCCCAACACAGACGACCCCCTGCCCAATGGGGAAGCCATAGGCACACCTAGCCTAAAGCATGTTTCGGGATTTTCCAAAGGACACTTTTCAAACCTCTGAGCTGCCAATAGCGATCTGAATGTCATCCACTATTTCACTATTTTTATTTGGTAAATGATTAATATATTAAAAAGAGTTCTTACCCCATATGCGTTCATTGATTATATGTGTGTGTCTCTGTGTGTGCATGTTTGATTTAGTTTCTAGGGTGGAAAAACATCTTTGTGAACAAATTTATTGTCCTTCAGCTGGGAATAGATGAGAAATTGATTTAAGTTTCTTCATTCATTCACCCCAGGTACGTGGAACATCAGCCACATGCAGGCTTTGTGCAGGAGTTGGAGAAAAAGAAACAATATGCAGCCTCTGGTTTTAAGAAATTCCTAGTGAAGTGAAGAGGAGGTACGTATGCAAACAGGTAATCGTAATACAATGTCACAAATGATATAGCAGGGGTGGCAATAGAGTATTATGGGAACAAGAAGCAGGGAGAGGCAGGCTCTGCTTGGGAAATTAGCTGGTTTTATGGAAAACATGCTATCTGCAGATGGTAAAGTTGTAATACTTAATTTCCACATTGTATCTCCAACCTTGAGATGACCTTTGATTGTTTAAGGGCTCAGCAACAACAAATCTTTTCCCTTATCTGTGGTCCCTCTTTAACCCAGGGAACAATTACAATCACCTGAAATGCCTCAAGGCAAATGGGGTAGGGTTCAAAATAAAAGACACTCTTTGCTGACATGGGTTGACTCCTGACAGCTACAGAGAGCAGTTAATTTTTTTTTTTTTTCCTGATTGAGGCTTTCTGCAGCATCTCCTTCAGTAGAACAGGTAAGCAAAGCAAACAAGCTAGCAAGTAACGTCACAGATCTTGTATTTCAGTCTTCCCTGCATCTGGCATACCTAGCAGGATGTCATCTGCCTGGTGCACAAGGAAAATAAAATTGCTTGCATGAGGCCCTGGTTACAGCAAAGAAGGCGGGAAGCAGGAAGGAATTCAATCTCTGGCTTAGAGAAATCTAATTCTCTCAAGGTATATTGAAGTCCGCAAAGCACTTATCTTTCCAAGCACCTAGATGCAACCAGGAAATGTAGCTCCTAATAGCCTTGGTGAGATTAAGTGAAGTTTCTGTGATTGTGGTCCTTACACACAGGTCACATAGGGTTTGATGCCCTCCCCCCCAGTCAGCCTACACCAGCAGTCCCTTTCAAACTCTCCTCTACCCTGTGCTTTTCACCTCTTCCCCGCTGCTCCCAATCCACTGGCATCTCTATTGGAGGAAGGAGGAATTAGTGGCTTGACAGCTTAGAAGGATATGTTTAATAGTAACTGATGGAAGCCACCCAAGAAGGCCACTATTCTTTTATTTTTGCAGCAAGAAAGGTTCTCAGGGCTTGACAGAACCACACTCTCTTGCTGAAATGTTTTGTGACTGAGGGGACCTGGTGTTTACTGGACTTGCAAGGGAACTGGGAGACCAGTTGAATGGGACATTAATCTGAACTGTAATTGATATCAGGTCAGTCACAGAATAGTGGGAGGGAGCAGAGTTGTGAGATGGGTTTTGGATAGGGAAGGCAATACTGCTCCAAAGTTGGCGCTGGGACCCTTTGTTGAAAGAAGTGTAATTTGTGAACAAGGGGTCAATTTGTGGGCCTGGTGGGTCTAGTTTGATTATAATGGGTATAGCAGACTTTCAAATGGAAATACAGGTTGGTAAATGTGCGAACAGATTTGGTATCACTTAATCTAATATTCTTTGAGTGTAACTGTTAATTTCTGAAGAAATTCAGTCTCCTTAGACAAAAGCTATTTCTGCAAACGCTGCCTGAAATTATCCTTTGGATTTTGATTTCAATTTAATATGCCTTCCCTCTTTCTTTCCTTTTCTCCCTCAGTCTTTCCTTCTTTCTTTTATCCTCATTCTCTTATGACTTCAGTAGCATCTTCCTACAGAAATAGAGGGAATGATGCTTTCTAAGGGTACCCTAATGCCTTTCCCACAACTCAGGCTGAGAAATGACTTTCCTGAAAAACAGACTCCCACAGATTCAAAGGAGTGTAACTTTTTTTCTTTTTGCAAAACAGATATACATTTATTATTGACGAATGCTTCCTGTAACCGTCAATAACACAAACCAACTCAAACTGATTTAAGAAAGATAAAGGAGAAAGTTTTGTCTTGTAGAAACAGGAAGTTCAAGGGTAGCTTTGAGGTTACCTCTGTTAGATTCAGGATCTCAAAGGTGTCAGCCCCCTACCTCTGCTCCCACCTCTAGACTCTGCCTGTCCTTGTGTCCTTCATGGGGATGGGCTGATGATGGCCCTAAGCTCATTGCCTACAGCATCAGAGTCAAAAAGAAGTTCTCATTCTCAATTTTTATATAACATCTTCTTGGAGGGAAAATTGGTAGTCTCTGTGCTGGTGTGGTTTAAGGAATGGGAGGCAGTCGTAGGTCAGGTCCTGTGTCCATTTGTATAGCTTCTATGGGTAGGTGAGGCACTGTGGCTAACAATTCTGCTGGACAACATGAAGTAGGAAAGGGACATTTCCAAAAAGAAAGAGGGGTGCTGGGTAGACAAATATATCAGATAACTACTATGGTATTGTCCTGGTTCTTTCTCTTTCAGGTGGCTACAATTCTGGGAGAAGATAATTTTCTCCTGGTAGGAATATAGTTTGATTCTTCTTTTTAGGCATTTTAGGTCCTATAAATAATCTGATCTCAACTGACATTTTCAGCTTTATTTTCTATTGTTCCCAGAGTCCTATCTAGGCTCCAGGGAGACATGACCACTCACTATTCTCCAAATATGTTCTTCTCCAGGGTTTTGTAGGAGGGCCCTTGGTCATCAGAATTGGGGTAAACAATGCTTTCACAAATTAAAAAGTAGCATATTTTAAAATTTATTTTTCTCTTTTTTCCAAAGTTGACCTAAGGACCAGGTTTGTTTTTTTCTTTACGATGCAATGCCCTGAATGACATTTGACTAATATCTTTTTTTTTTGTCCTGGTTCTTTCATTGCTGTTCTAGTGCTTGACTTAAGAACCACTTCATTACATTCTGTATTGTCCTCATCAACATTGTTTTATAGCCCTTTAATTAAATTTTTTCATACTTCATTTAAAAAAGTATTTTTTATCTCTCTTTTTCTTCTTAAATGTAAGTATCCTGGACAATAGCAAAAAAAAAAAAAAAAAAGACAAAACTTCAATTAATATGTAGTCAGAAGACAACTGCAATAGAAATAGTGACTATGGGTGTCTAAGAAGAAAATCAGGCCCTGGCCAAGAAGAGCCCCAAATCTGCTCTAGTATTTTATTTAATGATGCCTTATTTCTTTTCCGCATCTTGTTTTTCATTGTGGTGAAGCAGCAAAAGAAATAGGAATGAATATTAGAGAAGATATTGCAAAATTAGGATCCGGCGGAACTCCTTTGAAACTGTGCTTGTTTTGAATTTTTTAAGCATTATAAAAATGGAAGTATCTCAATTGTCTTTTATTCCTAGATGTTCAAGGACCACAGAAGTGTTGGGGTGGGGAAATGTCCTTGTAATTTTACTGTATGAATTAGTACACTGCTTTTGTTTTTAATACCCCTTTCTTTCATTTCTCATGCTGTACTCTTCAACCCCTCAACATCCAACTCATAGTTAATTGTCCTAGTAAAGCTATCTCTGAGAGCCCCAGCTGAGAGTACTTTCCACTGCCCTCTAAAACAGTGGTTCTCAAAGTGTACAACAGCAGTGACAATGCCTGGGCTCTTATTGGAGATGCAAATTCCAACCCCACAACCTGCTGATTCAGGAACTCTGGAGGGGAGGTTCTGCCACCTAGGGGTTCACAAGCACCCTGGGTTATTAAATGATACAATTGGAATGGCACACCTCTGAAACTGAGCATTCTGTCTCATATTTACATGGAGAACGTATAACAGGCTCTACTAGTTAACATGCTCTGGGGAGGATGTCTATGTCATTTTTGATTTTTAGATCCCAATAAAAGGTAAAAGACAGGGTGCCTGGGTGGCTCAGTTGGTTAAGCAACTGCCTTCAGCTCAGGTCATGATCCCGGAGTGCTGGGATTGAGTCCTGCATAGGGCTCCCAGCTCCATAGGGAGTCTGCTTCTCCCTCTGACTTTCTTCCCTCTCATTCTCCCTCGTTCACTCTCTTTCTCTCAAATAAATAAATAAAATCTTAAAAAAAAAAAAAGGGTAAAAGACATTGAAACATGAAAGTCTGTCAATGTCGAGGCATAATAGAGCACAGAGTTTACATAAGAAAGAGAGACGGAAACAGAGCCTAATCCAGTTTCTCTATTTTCCAATTTGCCTCCTGCTTTGACTGACTGGACCGGATAATTACTAAATCCCTATTTCACTTTATGTCCAAATCCCTATTTTGCTTTATGTGGTGTCTGTCTGAACACAGAACAGACTTGCTCTCCTGCTATAGTCACTAGATATGTACTCATTGATGGTGATCTGCCTTCCTTTTTGCAACCCAGCAATTGCAATACTATTGCTTAGGGCTTTTGTGGAGTTTGCTGGTCAAGTTTAAGTAAAGGGCAAACCCACGTTAAATATATAGAACAGTCTATTAAACATTTTTTCGTTCTTCAGAAGACACGGTTCCATCCCATCAAAACAGACTCTCCCTCACTTCAGGTGTTGCCCGGGAGGCTGCTGAGCTCTCTAGGTGTCTAACCTTGCCCTCTTGTCATCAGCTATTAAAACTGCTAAAACAGAGGAATGCTTAACCACTCCAGCTGTTAAAACATTAGTACATGCTTTGGTGAGCTCAAATTTAAATGCTTTGAATGGCCCTTTAGGGGATCTTCTTCTTTTTTAACTTAGAGTTCAGTCAAAATTCAGCAACAGTTTTAACTTTTTCCAGACCCTGGATGTGCTCATATTTCTCCATTTCCCCCCAAATAGTCCAATTAGCCACTAGTTTGAGAATTAATTCTTAAGCTGTTCATTTTGTATTTAGAATTCACCAAACTTGAATGAGTTTTTGTCTTTGACTTCTGTTTTTCACCACCAGCCTTCCCAGATTTTTGTTTGTTTGTTTGTTTAATCTAAAATTCCCAATGCTTCTTCCAGGATGAATCAGGACAGGATTAGTGGAAAGGGAATCTGAGAGAGCCCTTTTCATCCTACTTGCCTACTAGATCAAGGGTGCAATAACCAGTCCACATTTGGTCACTGGTCTCTGTTTCCTGAGCCCTAAATCTATCCCTTTCTCTTTTTAAACTTCTTTTGCACTCATATTCCATGTTGCACACATGCCGGCTTCTTAGATACTCTACTAAATTTTATAGGATTTTTCCTTTAAACTCTCTGATTTGCCCATTCTTTCATGTATTTTCAATCCATTTGGACTTTCCTTAAAAATGGATTCAATCCACGGAGCCACCCAGGCGCCCACTGCCTTTGGCTCAGGTCATGATCTCAGTGTCCTGGGATCGAGCCTCGCATAGGGCTCTCTACTCAGTAGGGAGCCTGCTTCCCCCTCTGTCTCTGCCTGCCTCTTTGCCTAATTGTGATCTCTCTCTCTGTCAAATAAAATAAACAAAATCTTAAAAAAAAATGGATTCAGTGTTCCCAAGTTTTGAAAGTCAATTCCTTACCTTCCTATAGAACTCCAGATTTCTGTTCTACCTGTATTCAACTTGGTTATCTCAGGTCCTGCTACTCAAAACATGAATTGTGTATCAGCATTATTGGCACTATCTGGGAAACGTCAGAAATGTTGGGTGTAGGGCCCACCGCAAACCTGCTGAGTCAGAATCTGCATTTGATAAAAGATCTCCAGATGATTTCTGTGCATATTAAATTTTGAGAAGGACTCTTCTAACAGACACTTCTCACTGAATTGGGTCAGAACAGAATTTTTGACTCCCTTTTCTATCCAGTTCTTCTATCCATCCTGCCCATAACAATTATTTCTTTCTTTCTTCCCCTCATTTCATTTCTTTCTTTTTTTTCCCCCTCATTCCTCTCAGACATTCCATTAAAATGTCCCAGTGAGTCCTAACTTCAACTGTATCATTAATCCATTTGTACCATTCTTCATGACAACTGCTTTTCTTTTCTTTTTTTTTTTTTTTTTAAGATTTTATGTATTTATTTGACAGACAGAGATCACAAGTAGGCAGACAGGCAGGCAGAGAGCAAGCGGGAGGCAGGCTTCCCATTGAGCAGAGAGCCCGATGTGGGGCTCGAACCCAGGATCCTGGGGTAATGACCTGAGCTGAAGGAGCGGCCTTAACCCATGGAGCCACCCAGGCGCCCCATGACAACTGCTTTTCATCACTGTATTCACTTTATCTCTCATAACTGTTTGAGGTTATCTTATATTTTCCTGCTTGTGTTTTGTCTACATTCTACCTCTCCTCCTGCAACTAAAAAGTAAAATCCTGAAGGGTAAGTTCTTGTCTGTCTTGTTCTTCTCTGTATCCCTAGCACCTAAAAGGATGAATGGAATGGGGGAAGATGCTCAGAGAAACAGAAGTGAATTAATGAAGTTCTAATTTACATGACCCGAACAACATCTATCATGGATGAGATACCTCATGACAATGTGAATAATTGATGAGTTGTTGAGACTCAACACGGGCTTCTCCCCGGATCCCAAATTCTTATATAGATAAATATTCCATACTAAAGAAACAATTTTCATTTTGAGCAAACTGGCAAGTAAATTAGTGATACTGAGAATCAAATGATTTGAATTCATATCCATATTTAGTCACATACCAAATGTGTGACTCTGGATGCTAAATTTGAGTTTCAGTTTCCTCATCTACAAAAGGAGGGCATTGCATTACTTTCATATGTCTTCCTGATTGAACATATTCTATGAAAAGTGTTTTAGCCACTCATTTCCCTTGCCCCCCCCCCCATTTTTCAATAATTATCTGGTACACATCAACTAATATAGGCTCTTTGTGCTCCTTTGTGTATTATTGCTACCAGATACTATGATAACAACTTTGAATCAGTGGCCATTTTTAATGGAAGCTGAATATATTTAATTATATAAGTTTGAGCTGTTCAAGTTTCCTTTTTTAAGATTTTATTTATTTCTTTGACAGAGAGACACAGTGAGAGAGGGAACACAAAGAGGGAAGTAGGTGAGGGAGAAGCAGGCTTCCTGCTGAGCAGGTAGCCTGACATGGGGCTGGATATGGGGCTCAATCTCAGGACCCTGGGATCATGACCGAGCTGAAGGCAAATGCTTAATGACTGAGACTACACAGGCTCCCCTTGAGCTGTTCAAGTTTAATTGAACCAAAATTATATCCAGAAACTGGGACACTATGAAAGGTAACTGACAAAAAGGTAACATAGTATGAATAAAGCTGGATATGCACTAACTCACCTATTATATCCTATTCTTATATGCTAGTTATTTATTGTTCTTATCAACAAAGTGAAATTTATGTAGTCCACATTTACATGGACTTCTGATCATACGGCCTAAAGCTACAAATAGAAAACAAAGCTAATAAATTTTGAAGCCTTTGGACTAGAGGTTCTCTAAGATCTCTCTACTGTTTTAAAACCTACAAACATATACACATAGGCTTCTTTTAATGGTACATTAAATAACATAATAAATTACAGACATATCTATTTAAGTAACTCAATAATGAAAAGTGTTGACATGAGTAAGTTACATAGGGTTTCCAATCAAGATGAAGAAACAAGGACCAGATTTACTCTTTTACGTGAAATAATAAAAAACCAGACAAAGTTTATGAAATGACTATTTTTAATATGTTGATCAATGAAAGACAAGACAAGCCCTAAAATTTCTGATTGCTCTCTAGGCTATGGCTCAGGGAAGAGGAACACAGTTGAGCTCTTCCTGAATCAAAGAGATGCAGCTGAGAGTCTGGGAAAGCCAAGGGAACTGGAGCCAACAAAAGAGAGAGTCATAGTGATCTGAAGACCTCCACCAAACATTTCCCTGAGGGTTGATCAGTGTGTGCATGAGGAACTACTGAGGCTGGGGAAATAACCACACAGAATGATTAGAGAAAAGTGCTCAGAACTGACATAGGGCCTTGGAGGAAATGGAGAAGTATTGGTCAAAGGGCACAAAGTTCCAGTTATAAGATCTCCAAGTTCTGGGGATGTAATGTATAGCATGGTGATTATAGCTAAGAATACTGTGTTGTATACTTGAAACTTGCTAAGAGAGTAGACTTAAATATTCTCACCACGAAGAACAAATGATAATTAGAAATTGGAAATTAGCATGATGTTTACAGAAAAAATTGAGAAGTTGATTGTGTTTAAAATTAAGACAATCTGAAAAATTAAAATGAGCCATAGACTGGGAGAAACCATCAGCAAGTCACATAAAGAATAGAGGACTTTTATCCATAATATATTAAAATTCTCAAAATTCAACATTAAGAAAAGGAACAACTTTTATTTTAATGGGAAAGATGTTTGCATAGACACTTTACAAAAAAAAATATGGATAGCAAATAAGCATGTAAAAAGATGCACAACACTATGAGCTATTTGAGAAATGTAACTAAAACCACAATGAGGGGCACCTGGGTGGCTCTGTTGGCTAAATATCCAATTCTTGGTTTCAGTTCAGATCATGATCTCATAAGTCATGATCATTGGTTGTGAGATGGAGATCCACCTCAGGCTCTGCGCCCCACCTCAAGCTCAAGTCCCTTGAGATTCTCTCCTTTTGCCTCTCCCCCGACTCATGAATGCACTCTCTCTTTCTCTCAAATAAATAAATAAATCTTACATAAAAACCCCCCAAAACCACTACAAACCTATTATAGTGTCCAAAATGAAGAAGAATGAAGATACGAAGTTTTGGTAAGATGTGAGTCAAATGAAACTTTTATACACAGTTGGCAAGAATGTAAAATGGTATAACCAGTTTAGAAAACAGTTTGATAGTTCTGTGCAAAGTTCAATATACATTCAATATATAATATACAATATACATTCAATATACATACAATATACTGTACAATGTACAATATACAATACTAAATGACCTTGCCATTCCATTCCCAGGTACTTATCCAAGGGCAGTGATGATATGTTCATACAAAGTCTAGGTTCATGAAGGTTCATAGCAGCTTTACTTATAATAGCCCCAAACCTGGAACAATCTACCTGCTTATCAAGAGGGGAATGGATAAAAAAATGTTGTATAGATATTCAGTAATCCCCCCCTTATCAAAGTCTTCACTTTCTGTGGTCTCAGTTACTGCGGTCAACCATGGTCCAGAAGCCCACTGATGTATCCGCAGAGGATCAGTAGATGGTCTAACACTATCACCATACCTACAACACTCACCTCACTTCAACTCATCATGTAGGCATTTTATCACCTCATGTCATCACAAGAAGAAGGGTGAGAACAGCACAATGAGATATTTTGAAACAGCGAGAACGATAACATTCACATAACTTTTATTGCAATATATTATAATTATTCTATTTGATTATTAGCTATTCTTGTTAATACCTTCATGTGTTTAATTTATAAATTAAACTTTATTATCAGTACATATGTATATATTTAATATATATTATATATTTTATACATATATAACACATATATTGCATATATATAAAACCATGTGTGTATACACACACACACACACACACACACACACACACATATATTTATATATTTACATGGGATTTAGTACCATCACAGTTTCAGGCACCCACTGGAGTTCTTGGAACGTACATTCCATGGATAGGGACCATAACAAATAATAGAATGCTATTCAACATTGAAAATAAATGCACTATTTAAATACGCATCATGTGAGTAGATGTTCAGAAAAGGGTTAACACCAGCAGGCCTGAGATGGCTTTCCTTAAAAAGATCTGCTGAAATGGTTGGCCTTTGGCTGGTGTCTGGGAACTTGGCTTTCAAGAGGGTTCCCATCATTCCCAGAACTGTTAAGAATGACTCAGTATATATGCCCCTTCGAAGGGGCACATGCACCCCAATGTTTACAGTCACAATATCCACAATAGCTAAAATATGGAAAGAGCCCAGCTTTCCAGTGACAATGAATGGATATGTATAATTATGTGATATGTATATATATCTCTACCCACAATGGGATCTTACTCAGGCATCAAAAAGAGTGAAATCTTGCCATTCGCAACAATGCACAACGCGGATAGAACTAGACGGTATTATGCTAAGTGAACTAAGGCAGTCAGAGAAAAACACATACCATAAGGTTTCACTCATATGTGGAATTTAAGAAACAAAACAAATGAACATAGGGGAAGGGAAGGGAAAATAAGATAAAAACAAAGGGAAGCAATGAGATTCTTAACTCTAGAAAACAAACAGGTTTACTGGAGGGGCGGTGGTGGGATGGGGTAACTGGGTGATGGGCATTAAGGAGGGCACTTGGATTAATGCATGACGGATATATGCAACTGATGAATCACTAAATTCTACCTGGAAACTAATAATACAGTATATGCTAATAAAAAAAATGACTCAGTGTACCTAAACCGTTTGCACAAACAGTACAGTTTATGCTGAACACGGTTTTCTTTTGAGAGTCTGGAAATTTGTAACATGCTAAGCAGAGGTTGCCTACGTGACCAGTCCCAAATAAAAACCTTGGGAACTGAGTCTCTAATAAGCTTCTCTGGTAGATAACATTACACATGCGTTGTCGTAACTTGTTGCCGGGGTGGGGAATGTCCTGTGTGACTTCACTGGGAGAGGACTCTTATTCCTGCAGGACTTACTTCATGCTTCTTTTCACTTTCTGATTATACTTTGTATCCTTTTTGCTGCAGTAAATCGTAGCCGGGGGCAGTTGAGTCCTGTGAGTTCTCCCAGAAAATCCTCAAAGCTAACACTGGTCTTGAACTTGTGAAAGAAGCTAGACTCCCTCCCTCTCAAAGAACAAGTACCTACTATATACTCTGTGATTTAATGTGTGTGTGTGTGTGTGTGTGTGTGTGTGTGTGTCTATCTACCATACTATATGATTTTATATGGGTATGTTCATTTTCCTAATTGTGGAGCTCCTTTAATGAATAAATGCATATGTTAAAACAGCAAGTTGTACAGCCTAAATATGTGTAGTTTATTGTAGACCATTTATACCTAAATAAAGCTGTTCTTAAAAAAAAAAAGGTACACAGCACTTTCTGTGTAATAGGTAATATTTCTTGCACTTTATATGAATTATACTGTTTTGTCTTTCTAAAACTTTGTGAGGTAAGCACTATTATTATTCTCAGGAGGCTGAGTTTTAGATAAGCAAAATTACTAAGCAAAGCACACAATAGTCAGAGAAAGAGTTTGTTCTTTAACCCACGTCTGGCAGAATTCCAATGCGTATTCTCCATCGACTCTTTCATATTTCATGTATGAATTACTGAGAAATTAATTTTGGTAATTATTTTGAAATTTCTTGTCTACGAATGATCTATCACTGGCACTTCACCTTGGGGAATTATAGGATGTCATTAGTTCCACTTTGTGTCCTCTGGCTCTTTGGCCTGTTAGCCCTAGCTGCTCTGCTGTGATGGCCTTAGGGCTTTAGAAGAGCAGAGGCTCCCATTTCGGAATTCACTTACACTGACTCCTGGTGCCTTTACTCAAGGTTTCTGCTTCATGTCCCTGTCCCTTCTAACCTTGATTCTGTGCTTCAAGCCCCAATCTCTCTGATTTCTTACTGAGTTACTGACTTATTTGGTCTCTTTTCCCACCTCATTATCTTTGGCTCTCTCCAAAGTACATTTTGACTGTTGGTTCTGAGGGATTCTTGGCAGTGACTGCACTCACTGCCCTGAGTAAGAGACCCTCTTTCCAGCCCACCATGACTCCCCTACCTCAAGCTAGGCTCCATCTCTAGAAAAGAAAACAAACCAGACATGGAAGTCAGCGAATCAGGTATACTTTCAAAGATTAAGGTAAAATTAAAAGAGAATGAAAAAGAAGTCAGCTCTTGTGTTTTGATGTATGTGACTTATTGCTGTTTGAAACTCTGCTGCATAGCATCTGCTATTGTTACATTTGTCACATCAATCAATCAGAGGCAATTATGAAACTGCTAACTCCATCCTTTTTATTCAACAAAGCTGTCTAATTCTACAGCTATTAATAACCTTCTTATCTTTTAGTTTATCATCTGCCCTTTCCCCTGCTCCTTTCCAGCATTTCAGTCACCAAACCTGAAATGGCTTGTGAGACAGTTGCTTGTAGAGGAAGTTAGGAAATTAAACAATATTGCTTGCACCCATCTGAAGTAATAGGAAATTATTTTCGTGGTGGTGCCTGGTATGTGCCTTGTGCCATAGATTATGTAAGCTGTTTTGAAATGGAGAAAAAAAAAAGATCCTTTTCTTAGAGTGTGGATCTGAATGTTTTTACTGGATTGTGTAAGAAATAGTTTCACTGGCACAGGAGACAGTGTAATCTCCCAAAATTTCATGTCATGTCATAGACTCGCAGTCTGGCTGGGAATCAGAGAGTTCACATTTAATTTTATCTTTCTCACATCTAGTAATACTAAGGAGTAATAGTGAAAATAAATTCTTGCCTCAGTGGCATTTGGAGTTTTAAATTGGCACCTAAAATTGTACTTCCAAAAGCCTCATTTCTGTGGAGACAGAGTCTATCTGTGAAGGTTAAATGCTAAGTGTGTGCTTACGTCCCAAGCTGCGCTCTCTCTGTGCCTCACGATATTTCTTCATGTAATGGATATGACATAAGGAAGACAGGGATGTAATTTCATGGCAGCTTATAGGAAAGAAAGAAAAAAAGTCCTTAAATTTTATGGTAATGTTTGATCAGGCCAAACTCTCTGTCAGGATATTCCTTTCTTTAATTTTCGTTCTTTTCTTTTCTTTCCTTCCCTTCCTTCCTTCCCTCCTTCTACCTCTTTTATTTTATTTTATTTTATTTTTTTTAACAGAGAGCTTGGGAACTTGATCATTTAGCACAGGGAGAGAATTCAATCAGGGCCCATGAAAATGTTCTTAATTCTACCCGTATCTGGATAATCCACTTTAGATACTTTTAAAAAAAATGAAGTACCACATAAATAAATGGGTCAATGCATTAATTCAGAAAAGGTACTTAATTTGTGAATTCCTGGCTTCCTCTCCTGTACAGTAGACACTTTTGTATGGAACCAAATTTAGCACTGCTCATGACTTTGGCCTAGTTGGTTTCTATAGGGAGGGTATATTGGAGTAGTTGCTCAGAATGAGTAGACGCTTAGCTTTTTCAAAGACAGTAGCAGAGGCATTAGTAAGAATTCCTTTATTTATGTAAGTTATAGAAACAACACAAACAAATTCAAGCCAATAATAAAATTGGCTCATTTATTTTTAAAGTTCATGGGTAGATTTTTGTCAGTCAAAGCTAGATGGAAAGGCTCAAATGATACCTTTATTTTTCATTTTATTTATTTTTCAATGTTCCAGAATTCATTGTTTATGCACCACCCCCAGTGCTCCATAATACCCACCACCAGGCTCACCCAACCCCCCACCCCCTTCCCCTCCCAAATCCTCAGTTTGTTTCTCAGAGTCCACAGTCTCTCATGGTTTGTCTCTCTCTGATTTCCTCCAACTCACTTCTCCTCTCCAACTCCCAATGTCCTCTGTGTTATTCCTTATGCTCCACAAATAAGTGAAACCACATGATAATTGACTCTCTCTGCTTGACTTATTTCACCCATCATAATCTCTTGCAGTTGGGTCCACGTTGATACAAAAGTTGAGTATTTATCCTTTCTGATGAAGGCATAATACTCCATTGTATATATGAAACATATCTTCTTTTTTTAAAAAATTATTTTTATTAACATATAATGTATTATTTACCCCAGGGGTACAGGTCTGTGAATCATCAGGCTTACATACTTCACAGTACTCACCATATCACATACCCTCCCCAATGTCCAGAACCCCACCACCCTTTCCACAGCCCCCCGTACCACCAGCAACCCTCAGTCTGTTCTGTAAGATTAAGAATCTCTTATGGTTTGTCTCCCTCCTGATCCCATCTTGTTTCATTTTTTCCTTCCCTACCCCTCAAAACCTCCCACTTTGCTTCTCAACTTCCTCATATCAGGGAGATCATATGATAATTATCTTTCTGATTGACTTATTTTGCTAAGCACAATACCCTCTAGTTCCATCTATGTCATCACAAATGGCAAGATTTCCTTTCTTTTGATGGCTACATTGTGTTCTGTTATACACACACACACACACACACACACACACACACACGCACGCACGCACACCACATATTCTTTATCCATCATCTGTCGATGGACATCTAGGTTCTTTCCATAGTTTGGCTGTTGTGGACATTGCTGCTAGAAACATTTGGGTGCATATGCCCCTTCGGATCACTATGTTCATATCTTTAGGGTAAATACACAGTAGTGCAATTGCTGGGTCCTAGGGTAGCTCTATTTTCAACTTTTTGAGGAAACTCCATGCTGTTTTCCAGAGTGGTTGCACCAGCTTGCATTCCCACCAACAGTGTAGGAAGGTTCCCCTTTCTCTGTGCCCTTGCCAGCATCTGTTGTTTCCTGACTTGTTGATTTTAGCCATTCTGTTTGGTGCGAGGTGGTATCTCACTGTGTTTTGATATGTATTTCCCTGATGCCGAGTTATGTGAAGCACTTTCTCATGTGTTTGTTGGCCATCTGGATGTCTTCTTGGTGGAAATGTTCATGTCCTCTATCCGTTTCTTGATTGGATTATTTGTTCTTTGGATATTGAGTTTGATAAGTTCTTTATACATTTTGGATACTAGCCCTTTATCTGATATGTCATTTATGAGTATCTTCTCCCATTCTGTCAGTTTTCTTTTGGTTTTATTGACTGTGTCCTGTGTTGTGCAAAAGCTTTTGATCTTGATGAAGTCTCAATAGTTCATTTTTGCCCTTGCTTCCCTTGCCTTTCTTTGGTGATGTTTCTGGGAAGAAGTTCCTGTGGCTGAGGTTGAAGAGGTTGCTGCCTGTGTTCTCCTCAAGGATTTTGATGGATTCCTGTCTCACATTGAGGTCCTCCATCCATTTTGAGTCTATTTTTGTGTGTGGTGTAAGGAAATGGTCCAGTTTAATTCTTCAGCATGTGGCTGTCCAATTTTTCCAACACCATTTGTTGGAGAGACTGTCTTTTTTTCCATTGGACATTCTTTCCTGCTTTGTCAAAGGTTAGTTGGCCATAGAGTTGAGAGTCTATTTCTGGGCTCTCTATTCAGTTCCATTGATCTATATGTCTGTTTTTGTGCCAGTACCATACTGTCTTGGTGATGACAACTTTGTAATAGAGCTTGAAGTCTGGAATTGTGATGCCACCCACTTTGGCTTTCTTTTTCAACATTCCTCTGGCTATTCAGGGTCTTTTTTGGTTCCATATACATTTTAGGATTATTTGTTCCATTTCTTTGAAACAAACTGATGGTATTTTGATATGGATTGCATTAAATGTGTAGATTGCTTTAGGTAGCATAGACATTTTCATAATATTTGTTCTTCTGATTCATGAGCATGGAACATTTTTCCATTTTTTTGTGTCTTCCTCAATATCTTTCAAGAGTACTTTATAGCTTTCTGAGTATAGATTCTTTGCCTCTTTGGTTAGGTTTATTTCTATATATCTTATGGTTTTAGGTACACTTGTAAATGGGATTGATTTCTCTTTCTTCTGTCTTGCTGGTGTTGTATAGAAATGCAACTGATTTCTGTGCATTGATTTTTATATCCTGACACTTTACTGAGTTCCTGTATGAGTTGTAGCAGTTTTGGAGTTGAGTCTTTTGGGTTTTCCACATAAATCATCATATCATTCGCAAAGAGTGAGAGTTTGACTTCTGCTTTGCTGATTTGGATGCCTTTAATTTCTTTTTATTGTTTGATTGCTGAGGCTAGGACTTCTAGTACTATGTGGATTAGCAGTGGTGATAGTGGACATCTCTGCCATGTTCCTGACCTAAGGGGAAAAGCTCTTAGTTTTTCCCTATTGAGAATGATATTCACTGTGGGTTTTTCATAGATGGCTTTGATGCTATTGAGGTATGTACCCTCTAGTCCTACACTATGAAGAGTTTTGATCAAGAAAGGATGCTGTCCTTTGTCAAATGCTTTTTTAGTATCTATTGAGAGTATCATATGGTTCTTATTATTTCTTTTATTAATGTATTGTATCACATTGATTGATTTGCAGATGCTGAACCAATCTTGCAGCATAGGAATAAATCCCACTTGGTCATGGTGAATAATCCTTTTCATGTACTGTTGGATTCTGTTTGCTATTATTTTGGTGAGAATTTTTGCATCCGTGTTTATCAAGGATATTTGTCTGTAATTCTCTTTTTTGGTGGGGTCTTTGTCTGGTTTTGGGATCAAGGTAATGCTGGCCTCATAAAATGGGTTTGGAAGTTTTCCTTCCATTCCTATCTTTTGGAGCAGTTTCAGGAGAATAGGTATTAATTGCTCTTTAAATGTTTGGTAGAATTCCCCTGGGAAACCATCTGGTCCTGGGCTCTTGTTTTTTGGGAGATTTTTGATGACTGCTTCAATCTCCTTAGGTTATGGGTCTGTTCAGGTTTTCTATTTCTTCCTGGTTCATCTTTAGTAGTTTATATGTCTCTAGAAATGCATCCCTTTCTTCCAGATTGTCAACTTTGCTGGCGTATAGTTGCTCATAATATGTTCTTATAATTGTTTGTATTTCTTTGGTGTTGGTTGTGATCTCCTCTTTCATCTGTAATTCTATTTATTTGGGTCCTTTTTCTTTTCCTTTTGATAACTCTGGTCAGGGGCTTATCAATCTTATTAATTCTTTCAAAGAGCCAGCTTCTAGTTTTATTAATCTCTTGTACTGTTCTTTTGGTTTCTATTTCAGTAATTTCTGCTCTGGTCCTTTTTAGTTCTCTTCTTCTGCTGGGTTTAGGCTTTTTTTGCTGTTCTTTCTTCAGCTTTTACATGTAGGGTTAAGTTGTGCACTTGAGACCTTTCTTGTTTCTTGAGAAAGGCTTGTATTATACTTTCTCTCAGGACCACCTTTACTGTGTCCCAAAGGTTTTGAACAGTTGGGTTTTCATTTTCATGTTTCTCTGAATTTTTTCAATTCTTCTTTAATTTCCTGGTTGACCCATTCTTTCTTTAGTAGGATGTTCTTTATCCTCCATGTATATGTGTTCTTTCCAACCTTCCTCTTGTGATTTGAGTTCTAGCTTCAGAGCATTGTGGTATGAAAATATGCGGGGAATGATCCCAAACTTTTGGTAGTGTTTGAGACCTGATTTGTGAGAATGTTCCATGTTCACTAGAGAAGAATGTGTATTCTGTTGCTTTGGGAGTGAATGTTCTGAATGTATCTGTGATGTCCATCTGGTCTAGTGTGTCATTTAAGGCCTTGATTTCGTTGTGGATATTTTGCTTGGATGGTCTGTCCATTTCAGTGGGAGGGGTATTATTGTCGATGTGTTTCTTTGATTTTGTTTTTAATTGGTTTATATAGTTGGCTGCTTCCATGTTAGGGGCATAGATATTTAAAATTGTTAGATCTTCTTGTCAGACAGACCCTTTAAGTATGATATAGTGTCCTTCTTCCTCTCTTATTATAGTCTTTGGCTTAAAATCTAATTGATATGATATAAGGAGTGCCACCGCAGCTTTCTTGCGATGTCCATTAGCATGGTAAATTTTTTCCCACCCCTTCACTTTAAAATCTGGAGGTGTCTTTGAGTCTAAAATGAGTTTCTTGTACACAGAAAATTGATGGTTTTTTTTTTTTAATCCATTCTGATACTCTGTGTCTTTGATTGGGGCACTTAACCCATTTACATTCAGGGTAACTATTGAAAGATACAAATTAGTGCCACTGTATTGCCTATAAGGTGACTGTTATTGTATATTGTCTCTGTTCCTTTCTGTTTTAGTACTTTTAGGCTCTCTCTTTGCCTAGAGGAACCCTTCAATATTTCCTGTAGGGCTGGGTTGGTGTTTGCAAATTCTTTTAATTTTTGTTTCTGAAGATTTTGTTTTTGAAGATTTTTTTTTCTTCTTCTATTTTCATTGATAGCCTATCTGGATATAGTATTCTTGGCTGCATATTTTTCTCATTTAGTGCTCTGCTTTCAGGATTTTCTCTTTGTCACTAAGACTTGTAAGTTTTACTATTAGATGATGGGGTGTGGAACTATTTTTATTGATTTTGAGGGTGGTACTCTGTGCCTCCTGGATTTTGATGTTTGTTCCCTTTGCCATATTAGGGAAATTCTTTACTATAATTCACTCCAATATACCTTCTGTCCCTCTCTAACTTTCTTCTTCTTCTGGAATCCCAATATTCTAATATTGTTTTGTCTTATGGTATCACTTATCTTTCAAATTCTCCCTTCATGGCCAAGTAGTTGTTTGTCTCTCTTATGCTCAACTTCTTTGTTCTCTGTCATTTGGTCTTCTATATCATGAATTCTCTCTTTTGCCTCATTTATCCTAGCAGTAAGAGCCTCCATTTTTTATTGTACCTCATTAATTTACTTGGTTAGATTTTAGTTCTTTTATTTCTCCAGAAAGTGATTTTATTTATCCAGAAAGGGTTTCTCTAATATCTTCCATGCCTTTTTCGAACCCAGCTAGTACCTTGAGAATCATCGTTCTGAACTCTAGTTCTGACATATTACCAATGTCTGTAATGATTAGATCCCTAGCTGTTGGTACTGCCTCTTCTTCTTCTTCTTCTTTTTTTTTTTTTTTTTTTTTTTTTTGTGGTGCGTTTTTCCATCTTGTCATTTTATCCAGATAAGAATATATGACTGAGAGAATAAAATACTAGAAGAGTGGCAAAGACCCCAGAAAAATGTATGCTAACTAAAAGATCCAAAAGCAGAAGAGATCCAAAACCTGGGAGAGAAGAAAGGGGGAATAAATAAAAATAAAAAAATTAAAAATTATATATATATATATATATATATATATATATATATATATATATTAGACTGGTGAATAGAACAGAGCCACCCACTTGATTTTGGGTGTATTTTGGTCTCTTATAAGAAATTACATCCCAAAATTTTAAAGAAAGAAAAACTTATATATATACAAAAATAAGGGTAAACACAATGAAAATTAAAAAAAAATTCTTAAATAGATAAGTTCATTGGAAAAAGAAAAAGGAAAAAAGAAAAAAAAAGAGGAGGGAATGTGCTCAGGCTGTAGACTAGAACAAAGCCCTGTGCTAGATTAGGGTGTATTTTGATCTATTAGAAGAAATTTTATCCCAAAATTTTTTAGGAAAAAAACCCACTATATGTATACAAAAAATAAGGTTAAATACAATGAAGGAATAAAATATGACTATAACAATGAAGGCTGAAAAACTTGTTTTTTTTAGAAAGGTATTGTTAAGATAAACTAGTCAAAAAAGGCTAAAAGAGGAAAGAGGAGAAGTTAAAAGAAATAGAATAAGAAAAATATAAAAGAAAAGAAAATTAACTTTGCAAGACTAAAGGATCATGGGGAAGAAGCCATGATTTTATACGTTGCTTTTCCCTACCTCTGGAGTTCCTCTGTTCTCCTTGATTGGTGAGCTTGGTCTTGGCTGGATGTTCTTACTGATCTTCTGGGGGAGAGGTCTGTTGCAGTGATTCTCAAATGTCTTTGCCCTACGCAGAATTACACTGCCCTTGCTAGGGACCAGGCTAAGTAATCTGCTTAGGTTGCTCTTGGAGCTTTTGTTCCCTGAATGCTTTCCATAGAGCTTCAGAGGACAGGAATGAAAATGGCGGCCTCCCAATCTCTGGCCCAGAGGAGCTGAGACTGCTGGGCCCCACTCCTTAGTGCTCCCTCAGAGAAAAGCTGTCAATCACTCCTGTCTCCCTGGTCTCCATCTGCACTCCAAGCTTATGACCAGCATAAGCTTGGTCATAAGCTTGGAGTGACCAGCACTTCTATCTCTGGCACATGGCCCCGTTTGGAGTCTCCAAACCCAGCAGATTCCTGCCATGCTGCTCCTCCCAGAGCAGAAAGTTGAGTCTCCCGGGATCTGCCACTTGTGGGGTCCCTGCTCAAAGAGCAGTGGTCCAACTGTGCCACGGATCATGGTTTAAGGTAATCCTGATCTGGAACCTCATTTTTTGCTTCTGTCTCTGCAGCTGGCTTCCCTGCTCTGATATATGGCAGCTCTGCCACACTCAGATACCCCTGGTCTTTCTATGACCCCAAGGTCCTGAGACCACACTGTCCCCATAAGTGGTCCTGAGACCACTCCACCCCTGCTTAGCCTCTAGAGCGATGTCCCTCAGTGGAGCAGTCTTCTAAAAGTTCTGATTTTGTGCTCCACTGCTCCACTGCTTGCCTGGAGCTGGCCCCTTTCCCTGCAGCCTATCTTCCCATTGCTTTGGATTCACTTCTCCGCATGTCCTACATTTGAGAAAGTTCTTGATTTTCTGTTCCTAGAATTGCTGCTCTTCTTCTCTTCTATCTCCTGTTGAGTTTGTATGTGTTTGGAATGGTTTGATACCTATCTAGCTGAACTCCTGGGATCTGATGTCATTTCAGTCTGCTACTCCTCTGCCATCCTGCCTCTCTCTCTGGACCATATCTTCTTTATCCATTCATCCATTCAAGGGGATCTTGATTCTTTCCACAGTTTGGTGACTGGCCATTGCTGCTATGAACATTGGGGTACAGATGGTCCTTCTTTTCACTGCATCTGTATCTTTGGGGTAATACCCAGTAGTGCAATTGCAGGGTCATAGGGTAGCTCTATTTTTAATTTCTTAAGGAATCTCCACACTGTTTTCCAAAGTGGATGTACCAGCTTGCATTCCCATCAATAGTGCAAGAGGGTTCCTCTTTCTCCACATCCTCTTCAACACATGTTGTTTATTGTCTTGTTAATTTTGGCCATTCTAACTGGTGTAAGGTGGTATCTCAATGTGGTTTTGATTTGAATTTCCCTGATGGCTAATGATGTTGAACATTTTTTCATGTGTCTGTTAGCCATCAAATGATACCTTTAAATTTAGTTTTCTACTTCTCTATTACTTAATTTGTGCCTTGTTTTACATGAGACCTACTTCTACAAGGTAGCTTCCAGACACTCCTTACTTGCATTCTGATAGCTCTCCATCCAATTGAAAGAGTCTCTTTCCCCCCCTAATTTGTTTTTCAAAAGATTCATTGTGTGAGTTTATGTCTTAAATCTGTTCTTGAACGAGTGACCCTGGGGATTCACTACTCTGACTGAATCAGCTTGGAGCATATATTTATGGTCAGGACCCAGGGTGTAGTTTTACCACTCAAACCACCTAGACAAAGAGTAGTGAATAAATGATTTCCTAAGGGAAAATGATGATTTTTTTTAATAGGAAAAGAGAGAATTGATTGTGGGCAAGAATTAATAATAATAGCTGATAGTTACAGAGTGCTTACTTGGTGCTGGGTAATGATTGATCTGATTGCCCTCGATATAGTAAGTTATTTAATAATCAAAGTAACCTAGTTTACAGATGAGAAAATTAAAGGCCAGAGAAGTTAAGTAACTTCACCAAGGTTACACAGCTAGTAAGTGGCAGAGGCAGGATTCAGAGGCAGGCAGGCTGGCACAAGAGTTCATGTAAGTCCAAGTTTTGACTTTTTTGCTTATAAGCCTTTGGACATGAGCAAATTCTTAACCTCTCTGATTTTGTATAAAATGGTGGTGGTAATATTACCTGGAAGGTTAAATAAGTAAATATATCGCTGGCATATAGAAGACCCCTGACAGCTGGTAACTAAAATGATCATGTTGTCATGCCCCAGGGCATTAAAAAAAAAAATCCTTGACCCTCCAAATTCATGATGCAAAACAGATGCATCATGGAATGTGAAGTAGTATTTTCTTCTCTTTTAACCAAGAAAATGGTTAAACGTAGATCTTAGTTCTTATTCCTCTTCTGCCTGATTTACATTTTAGGGATAGTCTCATTACTGATTTTACATTAAATACAGAGATGTGACTAAATAATTCTGTCTTGAAGCATAAATTAAACAGGCAAATGTACTTAGAATTACACTTCCCCCTCCTTTCTCTCCTCCTCCTCCTTATCGACATGAAATACCATTTACTGAACACCTACACACAATGTGTGGTACACGTTCCATGCTCTCTCCTAATTTTCTTGGCTTTTTCTAAAACGTTTTTTATTACAGAAAGGAAATAAATCATTGAAAAGTATGACATTTTTCTGTAAATAAGTAGGGGTTTATGTAACTCTTGAAAAGAGATAGTATAAATATGTATTTTAGTAACATTTTATCACAAACAGTGGTGACAGGATTTTCCTAAACAGGAACCATATATTCAAAATAATGAGACAAAACTGTTAAGTTCTGGAAAAAAAGAGACAACTATTGTTTGTTTTTCTGTTTCTTTGGGCACCCATCAAAACGTGTTTTTCTCCTTAATGCATCATCTTGCTTTCCTCCTAAAAGAGAGCATTTTACCAACTCCTTTAAGGAGTGAAATAGATAATAAAAAATATTATGGCACGTTTCAAAGTCTGGCTCTTTATACCGGTAAGTGATATAGTTTTTAATAAAATACCGGGGAATCAGAAAATGGAACTCCTATCCTGTTTGATTAAAAAGATGTTTAAGAGGGGTTGTCTCCGTAGGTAGAACATATAACTGATGATCTCAGGGTCTCAGGATCTCAGGCTCATGAACTCAAGGCCATGTTGGGTATAAAGCTTATTTAAAAAAAAAAAAAAAGGATGTTTGGAAGATAATATTTAGCTGAGAAGGCAGAGGACACAAGAAAGGGTCTTAATTTTTAGCACAAAATAAAAATATCTGGACACAGCCACAACGTGTTTCTTATTTTTTCTGATTATGTGGTCAAAGTCTAAATTTCATTTTGTCTGGCATCCAGTAAAACTTGCTGAAATAAACTTTTTTCCTTTTCTTTTCTTTTAAGATTTTTATTCATTTATTTGACAGGGAGAGAGTTAGCGAGAACAGGAACACAAGCCAGGGGAGTGGGAGAGGAAGAAGCAGGCTTCCTGATGAGCAGGGAGTCTGATGTGGGGCTCAATCCCAGGACCCTGGGATCATGACCTAAGCTGAAGGCAGATGTTTAACGACTGGGCCACCCAGGCACCCTAAAGTAGACTTTCCATTTGAGTTTTGTTGGCCCCATATTCTGTAAAATGGTGCACAGAAAGGAACATTATCTATTTCTTAGGTAGATTTTGGCTTTAATATTATCTGTCAGTATGTGACCGTGGGCAAGATCTCCAGAAAGCAGGTCAATTCTGCCAATGATCTGTTAAACAAATAACCAGTTTTTGCCAAATTTTCTTGTGAAAGTTTTAACAAAAATAGTAGTAAGTTTAGCAAAAGTATGATTTAACCTAAAGTTGATATGCTAGCTGAGAAAATAGTCAAAGAATTTATTTATTTATTTATTTATTTACTTACTTACTTACTTACTTTAAAGATTTTATTATTATTATTTTTTTAATTGAGAGAGAGAGCATGAGTGGAGGGCAGGTAGAGGGTGAGGGAGAAGACTTCTCATTGAGCAGAGAGCCCAATGTGGGGCTGGATCCCAGGCCCCTGTGATCATGACCCTGAGCCAAAAGCAGACACTTAATTGACTGACCCACCCACGTACCCCATGAAAATGGTCAAAGAATTTAAAGAATGATAAAAAAGTTCCTATAAGAAATGCTATCTTCCAACTAAAATTTGACTTTTTATACATGTTAGAATTTTTTCCTCTCTTTTTAGATTTGAATTTGGATGCTTTTGTCTGCCATTTTGTACTTTTTCAAACTTTCAGCACTTTTAATATTCTGTTGCCAACAATTCAAATGGCATATCAGCTTTCAGTCTGTATCTCTAGTCATTTAAAATTTAAATTTAAATTCAATAACATGTGAAATATCACAATTTTAAATTAAATTAAATTTTAATTTTAAATTAAATTGAATTTCAACTTGAAATGGAATTAAATCTATTTTAAATTAAGTCTAATTTTCAGTTATTTTTATTAAAGTAAGATTTAATCACAGTAAGCATTTAAATTCAATTAAAAATTTTAACTTAAATCCAAGAACATCTTAAAGAAATAAGAATAATCTGAAAAAAATCTCATAGAAATTGCAGAAAATTTGTTTACTGATGAGAGAGCCTTGGGATAGGTCAATGTATTGTAAGTGTACTGAAATACCAGATGTAAAAGGATTAAAAAGTTCAAAGTATGTAAAAGAAGTGGAAAAGTTCAGAATTTTTTATTATGGCAGATCATATGATTAGAACCGCTAATATTCTAACAAATCAGAAAATGTGAAAGAACAATTTAAAAATAGACCCCAAAATCCTAAAATTGCCCAAATCTGACAAAACAGAAATAATGTTAAAATGGGTTTCAAAATCTGTAGAAACTAAGAAATTCTTAGAAGAAATGCTGACATTTCTCTTCTGTTTTTAAAGACAATTTTATTAACAGAAATAAACATCTGACCTTCCTTTTGAGCTCTTAAAATATTCCTATTTGATTTTCAGTTTCCTCATCTGTTCAAACTATAAAAACCACTTTCATTCAACCCGTACATGTGATAAATAGAACAAATTAGACATTTAGGAAGTTGAATTTTGCTGAATTAACTTTACAGGGACTGACCTACTGCTGGCTGCTAACTTCTCCAAGCCTCACATCCTGCGGCTGTTAAGACGAGAACAGCAGTAACATTGCCTTCTTCCTTTCTTGTTCCCTGATCTGTATTTTCCTTGTACCGTTTATGTACTTCCATCGAAGTATCTTCTCTGTAAATATTCCCAGGGCCCAACACATGGTAGAATAACAATATTAATAACTGTTCATTTCATGCCAGACATGGTGCAAATGCTTTACCTAATTATCTCCGTTAATCCTGACATCAAATTGGTGAGAAAGGGACTATTATCTCCTCACTGTAAATAAGGAAACAGATGCTCAAAGAAGTGACTTTATGAAAAAGAGGCACAGGGAACAGATAATGGAGCTGAGCTTCAAACCCAAGCGGTATCGCTGCATGGTGGCTGAACAGAATTTCTAAGAGTACCAACAGGCCAGCTCTTTTGCACGTTTGTGTCTGGGTTTATGGTGCAGGACTTCATATTGTCTGACTTATTTGTTTCTTTTTTTAGGACTAGAAACATTTTCAAATGTGAGGGCCTCTCAAGAGGCTAATATAGCACGTGAATGCAGATATTTCTCTCAGTACCTATGTGGACCAGGAGAGGATGAGAGATGAGTTGGGGGGTGGGTAAGAGAAGTTGGACAATGTGACCTGTGGATTCATTACAGGACAAAGGGGGACAAAACAGCCTAAACAAGAGGAGACAACCACCTGAATGTGCTTGTGTTTTGACCCTCAGGGAGACTGGTGAGGATTACCCTGAATTCAAGAGAACTTGTGGGTCATTAGTCCTCATTGTTTCTCATTGGCTTCTGTGGAATTACATAAACTGGGTTTGCTGGAGATGTGTGATGAGCTGGGACCACAGACACCCCTCTGTCTCCATTTGCAGGGAGTTCTTGATGTCTTTGCCTCCCGCCATTTACTGCTATGAGTGTGGTGAACTTACACACTCTGAAAAATTAACAAAGAACACCTGGCTATCCTTTTCTGGGCTGAAAGCCTCATTTGATGTCAAATGTTAGCGTGTCCATTGAGAAGTACTTGTTTATTCATCCATCCCTTAATCATTTAACGTGTTCTTCCTATGTTTTAGACACCACTAAACCTTATAGCCGCCGAGATGAAAATGGTATTATCGCTGCCTTTTGGGGTTAATGATATAATAGGGAGAGACAGACAAGCAGGAAAGATTATGATAAAATTAGACATGTACAATGTGAGAGAGACAAGGTAATGATAATTTCCAATATTTACTTAATTCGTAACTAGGAACTGGCTCAGAATTTTATATCTCACAACATTTTATCCTTATAAAGACTTATGGGGTAGTTATTCTTATTATGCTGAATTAAGACGAAAAAACCAAGATACAGTGATTTTGAATAACTTATTAGGACCACAGAAGTAAGAGATGAACCCATATGGGTTCAAAGAGATGAACCCATATTTATATCCAGATAATCTATCACTAGAGTCGGGGTACGTGAAACACTGTGTTAATATTATTTCTTACATCGGACTACAAATAGAGAGGTTCCAGTGAAAGTGCAAAATGTAATCTCACCATATTCAAGTTATAAAGAAGGTTGGAGACTTAAAACAAGTTTCTGTCTCTGGGAAAAGGAATATGAAATTAAATAAGCATGTTTCAATCGAGGCCGTAACGTAATGGTGCTTAAGAACCAGACTGCTGGGTTGAGTCTGAACTCATCTACTCCTTGCTAGCTGTATAACCTAGGTCAAGCTATTTAATCTCTTTATGCCTCTGTTTCCCTCATCTGTAAAATGAAATATTGTTAGTGCATAGCCCATAGGTTTTTAGTGAGGGTTACATGAGAATATTTGCAAAGTACTTAGCAAGATGCTTAGACGTTAGTAGGAATAAATGTTAGCTCTTTTTAAATGTAATAAAAAATTTAAAAATGAATTCTTTACAGATTAGTAACCATTACTGTATCTGCTTCGAGTTTTGAGAGAAAGTAAAGTGGAGGAATGGAGGAGTAACTTGTCAGGTGGTTGGAGAGGCAAAAATATCAAAGAAAAATGGAACAACCAACGGGGAGAATTGGGGGTTCTAAGCTAAATAAGCTAAAATTAAAAACTGAAGAAACTTTATTATTTTGGATTGACTTAAATATTACCTAAAAGACAGAGGCCAAACCAATCATTACCAAAAGGAAAAATGAGGAGCTGCAAGAACCCCGAGAAAGATAAACAAAAAGATCTGTACCCAAATATATACCACATGCTGTTGAAAAGCCAAAAGCAAAAAAGAAAAGAAAAACTTGAAAGTAGCCAAAGAAAAATGACCTAATGTGTGCAGGGAATAACAATCTGAGGAACGACTTAGATCTCATCAGAAACAATGGAGCCAGAAAGTAGTGGAATAACATATTCACAGTGCTGAAGGAAAAAATCCTATCAACAATGACCTGTATTATCAGCAAAATTATCCTTCAAAAGTGATGGCAAAATAAAGACATTCTTCAGTAAACAGATACTGAGAGAATTACTTGCAGGCACTTCCTGCCTGCTGGCTGATTTAATCTTGACCAAGACTTGTTAAAGTTTTCTTTTTCTGTTCCTACTTCGTAGAGAAAGGCACTGTGAAACCAAAGAGAAGTTAGGTAAATGGCTATATAACTAATGATTGGGATTAGCGCGATATGAGAGGACACTCATACTCCTGAATGCGATACTTTACTTTCTCTCAAAACTCGAAGCAGATACAGTACTTGTTACTAATCTGTAAAGAATTCATTTGTAAATTTTTTATTACATTTAAAAAGAGCTAATATTTATTCCTACTAACGTCTAAGCATCTTACTAAGTACTTTGCAAATATTCTCATGTAACCTTCACTAAAAACCTATGGGCTATACACTAACAATATTCCATTTTACTGATGAGGGAAATAGAGGCACAAAGAGATTAAATAGCTTGTCCTAGGTTATACAGCTAGCAAGGAGTAGATGAGTTTAGGAGTATGAGTGTCCTCTCGTGCGATACGAGAGGACACTCATACTCCTTCCAACTGTCTAGGAAGTTCATTCTGTTGGTCTTCCTGCTTCCAAGCTACTCTCCTCTCTAACTAGTCTCCCTAACGCTGCTGTATGATCACTATGATCACTTCCTTGATGTTTCTTCATCATTCAGACTATGTCAATGGCTTTTTCTTACCCATAGCATGAAAGCAAATTCCTTAGTCTGATTTCTAATGGCTTTTAAAATTTGTCCCTTAAATACCATTGAAACATGATCTCTTGATATTCCTCAAGCTGACTGGTTTATATCGTAGCTACCGACTTTCCTTTCCATTGGTTGAAGTCTACTTTATTTTTTGGGTGTTGAGGGGGACCAACTCAGAGCTCACGCCTTTTAATTTTTTTCTGGCATTCCCACTCTTTCTTTACTCTCCTTTTTGCATATTGCCATTACCGTCTTTGAATCTATGTGCTGCCCTATATTGTAGGTTTTATATTTATATAATATATCCACATATACATGTATTTTATTTATATATCTCATAAGTGGATAGGAAACAAGTCATCTAATTTTTTTTAATGTCTTCAGCAGGACCAAACGTAATACTTTCTATATTATAACAACCTATTAAATATTTATCAAATAATGTCTTACGGTTTTGGATAAAAAACTAAATATTAAAGTCAGATAGCAAGGACCTCACCTCCCAACTATCATATCCTGGTATTTAAGGTGATCCTATTTGGTTGGAAAATGATCTCAGCCTGGTCTTATTAAACTAAAGTCTGAAGGAAACAGGAGCTTTCTCTCTTTTTGTGTTCTAGGCTCAGGAGGCCACCACAATTTTTCAAAGCCAAACACTTATGAATTCTTCTTAATAGACATTGCTATGAGCCCAGGGAAAATCAAGACATCTGTTAGTGGTCATGAACACTCACAGCTCATAAATTTAATAAGCTAAGATGGTAGCCAACTGCAGTTTTATGGGGTGGGTACGGGAAGGTTCCCTAAGATTTGGACTATACAATGTTGTGGTGCTTATGAAACACAAGTGGACTCAATTAACTGACTCCAAACTAGATTCTCTCTTACATATATTGTAAGAGTACTGAAGAGGGTTAGTATTCATGGAAAAGTAATTGATTGTATAGTGGAAGCTGAAGACTTAAAACATTGCTGTTTGGGAGATTTTTGTCTGTGAGTCTGCTTTTTTTCCCAAAATGTGGTTTATCTTAAAAACACAACTGGGTCAATCGCTAGTACGGATGTCTTTCTGTTTCCCTTTTTCCTTAAGTTTCTCCTCTGATCTCACTCTCTCACTTTGAGGAAAAAACAAAAAATCAAATCTTGTTAGGGGTACTCTTTGCCCCCAATACATACTAGTTTCATTTATCTCCTTAAATGTGCTATATGTATAGCTTCATTTATCTAGATTATCCTTCTGGATATATATTTATTGCATTTACCAAAAGTAAGACACTGTGATTAGTGATTGGTAATTAATGTTGTTTCTCTGCCCAGGCCCTGATTAAAATTCTTACCATCTAAGGGAAATGGGGAGGGGGACTGTGTTGGAAGGAAAGAAGGTGAGCTGAGGTGAAGAAATTGCAAGGACAGTTTTGGGGGTAAGTGGATCCTTATATTTCCAATGTTCTCCCATTCTTACCTGAATTGGGGCCCAAAAGGCATAAGGGTATGCTGATAATTGTTGCTATCCTGGAATCTCAGACTGCTAAAAGAGCCAGAATCAATATTGGAAAAATATTTAGGGCAGAGAAGATAAATGTGAGGTGGGACCAAGCTACAGTCTTGGGACTATGCGAATTTGGATTGTACACCCCACACCTCCCACCTAGTGAACGACATGGAGTTTTTGTTAATCTTGCAAAAATGTGATCAGGCATTTTATGTGAGTGAATACTTGAACTAACAGCACTCTTTGGATGGGTTTTTATCCTTCTTGCTGAATTCCTGCTGTATGCCAGGCATAGTCCCACACGCTAGGGATACTCACTGGGAAATATGAGAGGCACAGACCATTTTACTGCTCAGAGTTTAGTAGGGAGAGTAAGTACCACTGTCCTCATGATTTTTTTTTTTTTCCTCTACATTTCAAATCAAGGAGGAGGAAAACATTTACCCACCATCAAAGGTTATTTTTAAAAATCTGTATTACTGTAATCAACTAGCATAAAACTCTTAATATTTAGATGGGGTAACCTAACAGTCATAAAAATTACAACATTTTTTATAAGCTACTTTCACCTATATGATTTCTTGGGATTTATAATCTACTTTTACTCATATGGTTTCTTTTAACCTCACTGAGCTTCTGCTTTTTCATCTGGAAAGTAAGGCATAACAATATCTCTCTTACAGGGAGAGATACAGATAGCCAGACAGCCTAAGGTTATGCCTGCCAATTGTGAAGGTCTGCATGTTATAGATGCTGAACCTGAACCTTAGAGAGGATATGTGAATTGCCCATGGTTGAATATAAAGCCAAAGGGGAAAAACAAGACTTAAAATATATTCTTTGGACTCCAAAGTCTATGGTTTTTCCATTATACATCAGTTGTTGCTCAATTGACCCATCAGTCAGTTGGGAGACAGGAGTATATCCTCTCAGAACTTCTCCAGACTTAGTGTTCCAGGAAAGCAGGCTACATTTTACTCCTTTTGGCAGCCCATATAATGGTAGTACAACCACACAGGAAAAAATATAGAAAGGAGAAACAGAGAGCATTACTTTAAGGTAATAATACAATTCATCCACAAGCTGACCACCCAGAAATTATCAATTTTGTGCGTATACTTCTCGTCATTATTTTAGAAAGTATTTTATTTCCAGGCTGTTCTTTTTTCTTTAAGCCCTAGTCATAGGGAGCTGATTGCATTCGTTCCCTAGAATATTAGAGAAGGAACAGATCTTTCAGGCTGTCTAGTCAAACTCCTTTGCTATTCAAAGGAGGAAGTCACAGCTAGAAAGGTATATCTATAGACTAAGGCAAAATCCAAAGATGGGAAAACAATAACATAATGAATTATTTTCTGCAAGTGACTGCTTATAAAATTTAAATGTTCTATGGCCTAACTATAGGATAATAATTGGAATTTTGTCTTGAGTTTAAATTTGGACAGTGTTTTGCACTGTTACATCATTGCTTCAGACCCAATAGAGCCTTTGCAGGACCTGATGTATGGTAGCTCTAAAAAACGTGAGATATTAATCAATGAAGTACATATATCTTATGTATACACTTTGGAAATAGTTAACATAGCTTTCTAATCCAAGGCCATTATCCTCATATTCAGGCAAATCATCATCATCCATGAAATTTTAATGACTGTGTCCCATATACAATTATAATAGGAATGGAAATGAAAGGGTGCTTATAGAAATATCGAGCAGTTGGAACTGAGTTGCATAATGATTAAGGTTTGAGTATGTGTGTTCATTGGGGAAGGGGATGGAGGTGGAAATAATTAAGAGGCGAGAGTAATGTAGGATGCTACCATTTGTAACCATAACCATAGTAGTGACATAAACTGATAAATGAATCAGAAATATTGTGATCCATACTACACAGTTCCATCCCTATTGTTTATGGAAAATAAATTGTGCACATGAAGGAGTCCAGTTACAGATGAAGATGAGGAATTAAAACACATTATTTTACTGTATAATAGTTCATGTATGGACTGGTCACTATTTTTTGAATACAAATAACACAAACTCCTAGTATAATAATAGCTAACACTTCTGGAAAACTATCTTCCATCCATGATTATAAGCACCTGACATGTATTAAATTATGTAATCCTCCTCACAGCCCTGTGAGGTGAGTGGCAATATCCTCATTTTATACGTGAAGAAAATGGAGTTTAGAGAGATTACACAAGTGGCTCAATGACACTCAGCTATTACGTGGGAGATCCAGGTTCTGAACTCAGTCTGGTTCCAGAGTCTACACTCTTGGGTGCTTTGCTGTACTACCTTCTAGAAGCTTTGCTGTGGAAGGAAATATGGGGATCATGTAGTATAACAAGCCTCACTTTACAGATGAGAAATCAAAGTCCTAGAGAAGTTAGGTGACTTGCCCAGGGTTTCAATTATTTTGTGACAGAGCAGGAACCATGACAGTTTATGCCTTTGTATGCAAGACTGAAGCAATTGGAGACAGGTTACATTAGCCTGCAGGGACCAAGTACTTTTATTATTGCTGCCATTCATCAACCAGTCTCGAAGAGCTGGAGAAATGGGGTGGCCCACACAAGTTTTCAAGGTTTCTTTCCTTATGGGAGGCACTTAAGTAATTCTGTGAATGGAGACATCATTCTTGCTTTCCCTGGATAAGTGACAGTTTCCTTTGCAGAATATGTTTCATTAGCTCATTGGCTATTCAAGAGTCTATGTATGAGGAAAGACAACCCAAAAGAAAAACTGAGTGGCCCCTCTGTCTGGCTAGGGAGATTAATGCAAGATGCCAGAGACTGAACAGGTGATCATTCTCTCTCTCTCCTCTCCAGGCAGTGCCTCCACCTTGTGCCACCCCAGAAGGACATCTTTCCACAATATGCCCAGGAAAGAGATTCTACGACCTTCCTCTTAATGGCTGACAAAATAGTAAGACAAGAGGGGGCATATCTGGTATCATTCCACCTTCCTAAGTAGAAAAACTCCTCCAGTAAATGTCTTGAAGCTAACTGGGATATGTACATCAAAGAGAATTTGGCTAACCTGAAATGTCATCTTTCATGGGGAGTTCACCAGGGCAATTTATCAAAATTGACCCTGTCAGAGAAGGACCAACCATCCTTAGTTAGACCCGAGGTTGCAAAATGCCACCACATTTGGCCATAAAATTTATCATGTTAGGAGATCTATAGTCAACACCATGTGCTTCTGTGAAATATGACAGTGCTGCTGGGATATTTATCTTGGTTGGGCCTGACAGTTTAGCTTCGCATTTCCACTTAGTCCACTTTTGTACCCTGGTGCCATCAATAATGACCCATCAGGACAATCTGCTTAAGACTTGCAGCTCCCAGGTTCTGGGCTGGTTGGGAGGAAAGCCTGTCACATTCAAAAATTTTGGGTGTGCTCTTGTATAATGCCGAAAAATTATTCAGTGACTTTCTCCTTTTCCAGATGATATTTTAAGAAAAGTAACACATTAAATGGGAGTTTAGGCTCTTGATGAATTGACACCATCAGAGACACACACATTCAACTTTTTTATTTTTTTCCCCATTTTCTCATTGCACAGAAAAGAAGCAAAGGAACAGGCATAGTGGAATATTTTCTTTGTTTCTGAATCTCTCCTTGGGCAGCATTGTAAGGGTGGCAGTACTGGTGATCAAGGTTTCTGCCCCCTGCACATCCTGCGGGACCTCCCTGTCTGTCCTTACCATGTGCTGCCTTTGTACATGATGTTTTCAGAATCTCTGTGTTATCTACTTTTTCCTAAGCTCTGGTAGAGGCACGTTCATGTACACCACTACATGGTAAGGTGGGAACGTGGTGTCCTATCTGATGACTACTTTTTATTATGGTAGATATGAAATTATTGAATTAGATGAATTTTGGCATTTCAGTTCTTAACTCCTCCCTGGTGGTGACTGAGGTCAGATAGAGGGACTATCAGTTTACCCACGAGCACACCAGACTCCACGTTAGAAACAGTTTAGGGGAAGGCTCAGGATTGGGTGTTATGAATTTGGGGTTTTTGTCCAGACTCCATGGCTTGGGTAAATCCTGAAAGCTCTGTGTCTCATATTTATGAAACATTTTATAAATAAAAGTGGCTCTTTTTCAGGATTGGTGTGCAGATGAAATAGAATTTTATACAACTCTGTATGTATAGACATACATATGTATATATGGTTTCATAAATTGAAGAGCATGATAAAAATGATTTTTCTTTTTTGTAGAAACAACAGAAAGAGAACTAGATTTGAAGTCAGAATTTATGTACTAAAATTATAGTTTTTCCATTATTGTTTGTGTGATTTCAGGAAAATCATTTAGTTGCTCTGAGTCTCAAATTTTCATCTGTTAAAATAATGAGAATAACTGTTGTAAAGTTCTCACAAGACACATATGGCATCTTTTGGAAATTCTAAAAGTAATCTACAAATGCTTATTAATTTATACATCATCTTTTAAGATTTATTTATCTATTTTAAAGAGAGAGACACACAGAGAGAGAGAGAGCACGAGCAGGAAAGGGCAGAGGGAGAGAGAAAGAAATTCTCAAACAGACTTGCTGCTTGGTGCAGAGCCCCATGTGGGGCTTCATCCTAGCTACCCTGAGATCAAGACCTGAGCCAAAATTAAGAGTCAGTCGCTTAACCAACTGAGCCACCCACGTGTCCCTCCTTTTCATCTTATTATAGAAAGTATATTCATACTATAAGGAAACTTCCATTTGATCTCAGGTAATTTTATTCAAAGAGATCTAGCATATAATCACCAAAGGGAATCTGGTCAGTTGGGTAATTTGGATTTCATATAAGATTAAAATAGAGGGCATTCTTGGGAAAGAGTGCTATTCTTAATACTAAGACTGGACAGAAATTTGTCCCTAGGGTCTTCAAAAAGAGGACACGGTGGCCTATGTCCTCTACAATCGTTTTAATAAACACAAGGGCAAGAAGTATTGGGCTATAAATAAGTGTTTATTTTACAATTTTCCCAGTGTTGGGATGCTATAAAATACACAAAGGAAGAATACAGCTGCAACAGAATAGTTGTTTATTACCACAAAACTGCTGGGGCAAAAAATCCTCCTAGTCCCCCGAGAATCATTGCCCTCACGCAATCACGGGGACTCAAGGGGTAAATTTAGTCCTCCAAGGGGACTCAAATCAGTTGCAATAATTCCTACTGACTTTCTTGCAAAGTTCTTGTGGTTTCGACTCTCCATACCACAATTCCTAAATGGGCAATAGAAATCACATTTCCTCGCTGACCCGTTTGACCTGCTGATTACTGTTGTCATGACTGAAGAAGGAGTTCACGGACACGGTGGAAATCCTGATAGTTATGTCTATTTCAGGGAGCCTACATGAAGTAATCTAAGTAATCTAAGCGCTTGTTAAAAATGCAGATTCCTGGGGCTCCTGGCTGGTTGGCTCTGTGGAGCATGCGGTTGTGAGTTTGAGTCCCACGTTGGGTGTAGAGATTGCTTAAAAATAAAATCTTTAAAGAAAAAAAAAATACAAATTCCTGCTGAACCAAAATCCTACATACTGTAAAGGGATCTAGGAATCTTTATAAGAAGCCATCAGGGGTGTTTTTTATGCAAATTAAAGATTGAGACCAGGACTGGAGATTGGATAAAAGACCATGACTCACTCTCAGGCCCTGACAGACCCCACATGGGTAAATAAAGGCCCCCTGTCCGTGTCTGCGTATATAAGGCTCTGTCTACAAAACACTGGGAATGGGGCTGAAATCGCCCAGCATCTAATTAGACCCCTAGCACATGACTTTTGACCATGAGAAGCAAGTTAACTATATGGGAATGGTACAGAGCACAATTTCTGGATGACTTGTCAGGCCAGGAAGCTCAGCTCGTTGTCTTGTGACCCACAGAAAAGCTTTATTCTAGGCAACACCTAGAGTTCTAGGTAGATGTGCTGCGAGTACCTCTGACTTAACACATGCCAAACTGACTCTGTGACTTTCACCTGCTTCTTTTCCTGTATGCTACCATCGTAAGGGGACTGTCTGTCTTTCCGTGCATCCATGCAAGAAACTCCAGAGCCAAATCAGTTTTTCTTTCTTCCCCATTCCTGCACCTGTTTGGTGATTGATTCTTCATCTAAACAATGTCAATTCCAACTCTCCAGTCCCTCCAGCAGTGCCCTAATCTTAGACCACTGGCATATTGTAACTGGTCATTTGCTTTGACTTCTTAGTGTATATTAGAACATCAGAATCAATTTCAGTGGATGTTGCTGATATATCTATAATTCTTCACTGGGCTGGGTGTTTCCACATATTTATGTCACTTCATTCTCATAAAATTGTGTTATTATTGTTCCCATTTCCACCTGCAGAAATTGAAAATTGGCAGGGTTGTGTGACTTAAGATCACATAATTGCAAAGCCAGGATTTCAACCGGTCTTTCAAAAACTGGTTCAGCTGTCTCAAATCTCAGACACCTGAAATCTGTCCTTCACCCGTTGTCATGGTCATCTTCCTCTAGCACAGTTGTGACCGAGTCACAATTCTCTCAGCTCAAAAATCTCCATAGTTCCCCATGGTCTATAGCAGTTTCTATGTTTTTGAGTATGTACTCTTATCAATTAAAAATTTTGAGTGCACATTCCATGTTTGTAGATTTATGTATTTATTTGTGAAATACTTGCACTAAGTATATTAATATATATTATAATACATATATACAGAAATAGGAAAATAAAAGGAAAGAAAATAAAATACAAATAAAATTACAATATACTTTTCTATGTCCTCCTGGATGATTTTTTTACCTTCTCAGGGACTTTCTCTGCATTTTGGATGCCACTGAATCCACATCCAAGGGCCTCTATGATCTGGTTTCCGCCCAACTTTTTGGTCTTATCTTTTAGAATTTTCCTTCCACCCCACTCCATCCAAGCCTCACTGTGTTCCTCATGGCTTCTTGTAAATACTATGCACCTTCTTGTCTCTAGTTTTTGGCTCCAGTTGTTTCATCAGCCAAAAGTGAGCATTATTCTTTCTTTGCCAGCAGAAAATTAACTACAGGTACCAGCTGCTTTTGGAAAGTTCATCGTTCTGCCACTTTGCTTTTACAAAAGACCTACATTAGTACTTGTTTTCACCAAGTGAAAGAAATCCAAAGAGGATTTTTGCTTCTATGAAAAAAAGCAGAAAGAGAAAATAGTGTTCAGATCTGTGCTGCAATGAGCTGAGACAGAGGTGGTGCGTACCCCCAGCAGCGAGAGGGACCCCCCGTCCCAGCTCCTTCCCGGAAACTGCACTAGCATCTCAGCATCAAGCCACCAGAGCTTTGAACTGTGTCTGTGAGCAGCTGCGCTTTATCTCTACTTATTCTGTGTATCTGTTAACAAGATGTGTCCTAAGGTATCAGAAAAGCCGAAGAGAGATCATTTTTGGGATCTGGGAATGCTCTAAAATCGTTCCATATAAGTTCATGGTAATTGCACACCATATCTAGTTTCAGTTTTACCCGTTCTTCTGAAGCCAGAACAAATCTAACAGGCGAACTAAGTCCCATCTTCTACTCCATAGATGGCTCCCCACTGCCCTCAGAGTAAATTCTCAACAGCTTCATTGGCTGGTGACCATGATCTGATCCCCATTTATCTATCTTCATGCTTCCTTCACACACTAGTTAGACCAAATGCCTCCCAGTTTCCTGAATTTATCATGCTTCTTGCCTCCCTCTGCATTTCCTCCAAATTTGATTGCAGTGCCGGTAAATGAGGAGGAGGGAAAGCCCCAGTTTGCATCATTTGACAATTTCCATGGGGTAAATACTTGTAAATACTTGCATGATGGCTCGTTTCAGGCTACCAATGTCTTGCCTCTGAACAGGGCATTTCAGTTTTACCCGTTCTTCTGAGATGGACATAGTTGGGCCTAGCAAGTGGGTGCCTCCCTACTCCAGAATACTGCTGGACTAAATCTTACAAATCCTTCAGATTTTGGCTTAGCTGCCTCTTTCCTTAAGAAGGCTTTCTTGATCATGCCGTATGCTTCTACTGCAGCCTGATCTTAGCCTGTTCTCACGCTTATCACGTAATATTGCAATTTCCTGCACATTTCTCTTACTCTATCACTGGTTTATAAGCTCTTACATGCAGGGTAAGTATCTTATTTACCATTATGTCTCTAGAACCTTCCCAAATTCTTCCCACATTGTGTGTCTTTAATAAATAGTTTAAAAAATGAGTGAATGATCAAAAAACCAGTAATAAGAATTAACATCAAGTACTTTGCACCAACCTCTGTTCCAATTGGCTTGCATGCATTATGTTATTTAATTTTCCTCTAAACCCAATGGTGGAACATTTGATTATTACCATTTTACAGATGAGAAAGATTGAGGCTCAGAGCCTCTAAGTATCTTGCTCAAAAGCACACAGCAAGAGGAGAACACACATACACACACACACACATACACATTCTACTTTAAACATTTATCCACTATGTTCTAGGTTGAATAGAATTAGCATTTTTATATAGTGGGCTTCTGTGAAGAAGATTCAAGACTCTAAGTCACATTTATTCAGCGCTTCTACAGAGGGCCAAACTCTCTAACACTGTCACTGACATTGTAAATTCGTGCAAAGTTAATGGTAAGGAATTGGTATTATGGCCCTTTCGAATATTTGAATAATATGCTTTGAAACAGTGATTCCATTTCTCAGAAAATAATAAAAAACACAGACAACACTCTGTGACCAAAATATTGTTCCTAAGGGTTTTAAAAATAACCTTTTCACTTTAGAATATTTTTAGATTTATAGGAAAATTGCAAAAATAGTACCATTTCTATACATACTACATCTAGTTTCCCCTATCATGAACATCACCATGATACATTTGTCACAATGAATGAATCAATATCAATACACTATTGTTAATTAAAATGTATGCGTTATTCAGATTTCTTTTTCTTTTCTTTTCTTTTTTTTTTTTCCTAAGAACCTTTTTCTATCCCAGGATCCTATCTAGGATATCATATTACATTTAGTTGTCATATCTTTTTAGGTTCTTTGAAGCTATGGGTTTCTCAGACTTACTTTGTTTTTGGTGACCTTGAGAGTTTTGAGGAGTATTGGTCATGTGTTTTGTAGAATGCCCCTGTATAATAATTTGTCTGATTTTTTCTAATGATTAGAGTGGGGTTGTGGGTTTTGGGAGGAAAACCACAGAGGTGAAGTCACATCCTACCAAAGGTACATACTATCAACATGACTTATCACCATTGCTGTTGACCTTGATTACCTGGCAGAGATAGTGTTTGTCAGGTTTCTCCACTATAAAGTTACTCTTTTACCCTTTTCCCATACTGTACTCTTTGGAAGAAAGCCACTATAAGCAACTTATGTTTAAGGAACAGGAAATTATGTACCTACCTTAAGACCAGAGTATTTACATAATTCAGAATTTTTCTCCATGGGAAGATTACCTTTTTCCTTCCATTAACTTATTCATTTAATCATCTATTTGTGGATACAGCATGGATTCATAGATATTTATTTTGTACTTTTGGGTATAATCTAATACTTATTATTTCTTGCTCAAATTATTCCAGCTTTTGGTGATTTTTTTCGTGGGTGCCCGTGTCCCTTTGACATAAGGTATTGTTGTATTTTTTTCAAGTGCTTTCTTAGTTTCCACCACTACTGAATGCTTCAGACTCACCTTGCATATTTTTTTGCTCTGGTGCTAAAGACAACAATTCCTCTAAGGAAGCTTTGTCCCCTTTATGGAAGAGTAATATTACAAAACAAGACCTTGGCTTATTCCCATTATGGTGATATTCCTTGTATAATTAGGAAAAAATAAACCAAAATTATTTCTCAATCACAATACATGCTCTAGATTCTGTAGGTAACTGTGGTCTCATGTATTGAGAAGGATTTCTGGAATTTTCCTTCTCTTCCTTCATTTCTTAGAGATTGTCTTTCTAGAGTGGTTCTTCTCTGCTCTAGATCATTCTCTATTCTTCTAACTCTTCACACCCTCTAAGAGCTTTTATGCAAGTTTCTTTTCATTACTGTCTCCTACCTACAACTCATTAAAATCATGGTAAATTTCACCAACCAGAACTTCTTATTTTCCTATTAGCTGGAGGACATTTGGGCCATGTGGCTATCAGTATTTTCTAGAACACCTTGCATCCTCCATTAGTCAACAAGATTATTGACATTCCCTTGGTACGGTGTGTCACAAACCTTCAACCTATTACACTTCAAGATATTTTTGGTTATTGTTTTTATAGTGAGAGGTGCAGGACATAATGGTAACTAACATACATAAAAAGAAAAAGGGGGAAAAAAACTTAAGTAAATACATGTAACCTTGCCTGCTACTTCTGAAAGTGTAATTACTGCTGCCACCTCAGGCATAAAAGCAGAGCTAATGAGGAAAGCTCATTGTGGTTTTGAAGGTAGATGACTGGAAGAATAACAGAAAGTATAGGTCCTCAATTCTCATGTTTTTAAAGGAGTTCTTATATTGTTTAAATAAGTTGATATAGCATATATTTCTGTGACCATTGGAAAAATGATTTAGACAAACCTTATTTCTTTTGGAATATTATAAATTCATTAGGTTTTCACCAAATATTGAAACTTTAATTTAAAAATTTTTTCTCTTGCAGTGCTAGGGACACTGGGAAAAATGCTTGTATTAATTTCAACTCATACCCCTAACCACATTGGAAGTTCTGCAATTGATGAAAATGGATACACCCAGCTGGCTGTCAACACCTGAGCTCTGCTCTTGGCAGATTTATTTTTGAAAAGAACACCTTTGAAAAGGGGAGAGAACCACATGCCAATAGGGTATAAAATTGTTCTTGCCAATGTCTGACTCAGCAATGTTTTTCACAAAGCCCAGTTCTTCTGGAGAAGAGATGATTCCAAGCCAATAGAGATTGGTTAACATTTTCTGAGCTTCTGCTTTTTTTAAAGCAGGATGTTAATTGCCGTATTTAAGAAGATGAACAATCCTTAGTCAGTCTGTCCATTGAGGGAGTTCATCGTGTAGCAAGAGAAATAGGAACACAAATAATTCTCTGTAACATTGTGCTGTAAGTGATATTCTAGGGATAGGAAACATGGCACTGTAAAGCACCATTGCTGAGGAAGTGAAGGCCCTGGGGAGTATCTTATAGAGCTATTCCCAACTGCTTGCGGATAGTAATTCTTTAATTTTATGTCATTTTGTTGATAGAGATAACCTTGGAATAATATGGGTGATTTGAGGACTGTTAAGCTATTTAGATAACTTGAGAGCTAAATGCTGAGAAGCCTATACTATTGCTTTTGAAGGAGGACATCTAATCTTCATACTCTGGAGCCCAGAGTGGGGAACGGAAGGGGTTACCTTTAGTGATGAGGCTGGTTCCTTCGTCTTGGACAAACAAGCTCACCCCAGGCGGGAGCCTTACTTTATTGTAACTTTGGCTCACACAGAAAGTGCAGAAACAATGTATAATGGAAAACCACTAGCCGTACATTACCATCATAGAAAAGTATGTTTAATGGGCATCAATGCACTTCTGGGTTTATTGTGGAGATATCAAATTACCTTCCTATGATTTTTATATGACTATCTCCTGCTAATATACATTAGTGAACATTATGAATTGTTATAAGCAAGAGATCCTATCCTTTTGTCAGCTGTGCTTTGAAAGGCAGGCTTTAACTTAACAAAGGTTCTGCTTTCTAAGAGTTAAAGAGAGGCCATTGTCAGGACTTATGACTTCCCTCACAGTAACAATACTGGAGTTTCAAAAGCAGAAAATGGAGAACCTTATTTATAGGACTGATTTATGTATCAGTCTGTGCTGCCCTTAAGGTTTTATTATGCAAATTTTAAACCAAACACACAAGTATAAAGAATACTATTCAAAATATTCAGTTTGAGTAAATCATAACATCTTGCTGTATTTGTTTCAAATTTTCAAAACCTTTTTAAACATCACAAGCTAATTATGAAGAAAGAGTTTTCTTGGCAAAAGAAACGGGTTCCATTCCTTCTCATGCCACATTCAAAAGCAACTCTTTGTTGCTAAAGTCCTCCAAAGTTTGAACTAGGATTTAAGTGAGATTTCAGGATTTGGCTCCTGCCCACCTCCCTTGCTTCATCACTTTCCACTTCTGCTCTTTACCAACATCAAATTTACTATACTCCAGCCGTACTGAATTTCCGTTAGTTTCTGGAAGAAGCCATATTCTTCCTCAATTCCTCATTTCAGCAATGCTATTCTCTCTGCCTGGAATGCCTGCCCCTCTGCCTTTTCTCTGGAGTGATTCTTAACTGATCTCAGGCTCTATGGTCTCTGGAATTTTTCACCTGACATCCAAGTCAGGTGCTTTTTTTAAGGGTTCTTTCTCTAATGGAACATTTTTCTCTTTTGAAAATACTGGTGAAAACAGTAAAGATAATGAAAATGCTACATAACAATTAGTAAAGAAAGAAATAATATATATTGGGGTTTATAAACATTTTTGAAAATTTGCTTAAAAGGAGTTTAATGTTAAAGACTATAGATCCATTGAAAGTTATATATACTATCCAATTTTATATAATACCTACGTAGCCCTTCTTGTATATTACATTAGTCTTTTACATACTTATTATTATATGTGTATATCCATGTATACATATATACACCCATGTGTATGTGTGTGTATATGTATATATATTTTTTCCACCCACAGAGGTATAAAACAAAAAATAAAAGACAAAGCCCCAAAACAAATTGAAGACTTAGAAACATGTTGGCTTTCATTCATCTCTTTCCTATCTCTTGGAATCATGGTGCCAGTTTTCCTATCTCTAGAATATCATTTATTGCATAATTTTACAGAGAGTTGTTTGAGTATGTATTATATATCCAAAGAGAGTAAGGTTTTTGAGTCAGAACATCAGTACATAATAGTTATTCAATTAATTATTGGTTTAAAATTGTATTTTTAACATGGAAAGAGGGATAACTAAAATTTTTAAACAGCTCTTAAAAAGAAATGTTTTTACATCTCAAAAAGCTTAAAAAGAGACTTTCCATAATCAACCTCAGAAACAAGTTTCTCCTCATACTTATAAATTTGTTCATTATCTTTCCTACTATTTATGGAGACTCCTGTGGTTTTTGGTCTTGAATTTACAATGGTGAACTAAACAAACATGGAACTTTCATCTAGTGCAGACTTAGAAATTTAAAAAAAAATCAATTATTTAGGCAAAGAAGAAGAAGAACAAATAAATAATAAATGAAGGGGTGCTTCTTTAAATTGGAATGGTCTGAGGAATTTGTATTTCACTTGGGAGATGAAGTTTGAATAAAAGAGAGGTGCATTCAGAGAAGAAGTTTTTCATTTGTTTGTTAGTACTTTTCAGCAACAACCAGGGTAGGGAAAGGGGCCCAAACTGAAGTTAAACAATGCACAGAACATGCTGAGTTTTTAGACCAGAGTGTGAAAAAAGAACCCAAATACTGAGGTTCTATGATTTAATGCTGTTGTGTGTGTGTGTGTGTGTGTGTGTGTCCCTATTTACTTAAGTCTTTTATTTGAAAACAACTTCATATATATATATATGTTAAAAGAAAGTGATGTATATTATGACTACCCTTGTTTCCAAGATGTACTGTGTGATTAGTTATGGAGGATTTAAATGGCAAGGGAAGATCTAATTTACAACCATTTGGGAGGTCACATCACAGTTCCCAAAGGTACTTTTTTTCTATGTTATATGTGGATTTTATTACATCCAACAAATCAACGAAGACTTGGAGCACTCTTGGTGGTTCATGGACGTTTTTATAAAAATATTTGATAGAAAGTGTTTTGACTTCTGCTGGTACTTATTTAATTCAATAAGAAGGTCACTAGACTGAGGTGTCTGTAATACTGAGGTATCATATAAGCAGAGCAAAATTTGAGCCTGTAAATACCCAGATTTACCGAATCAAAACCTAAAAACACAAGGCTTTAAGCCAATCAGTAATTCCCTTACTTTGCTACCACTCTTTTCCTATAAAAGTTTTCCCTTGCCCCCATGGGTGGAGTGCTTCTAACCACTTCCTGTTTGGCGCTGCCTAATTTGAATCAATTTTGCTCAAAGAAACCCTTATAATTTTAATATGCCTCAGTTTATCTTTTAACATATGTAGTGAAAACAGAATACGCATGTGGAACATTTTAAGCTCTTGTCTACCAAGCAGCAAACCTCATTCAAGGATCCCAGTTCTCTATTTACACTTGTATGCCTCTAGTATTAGAAGCTTATTGCCTCCCAAGTTGCTCTGTTTTATCAACTCCAGTTTGAAGGCCTTTTCTATATTCGTGTAAAGTCTCATTTCTTATAAACATTACTCATTTTGCTCTTGCAGCAACACAGAACAAGGCTACTTTTTTTAACTTAATGGAATGTCAAATATATACCCAGAATTCAATTTCTACATTATTTCTTTCTTAGCTAAACATAATCACATTCGCTTTGTTTCTTTCTCATGTTTTGGTCTATAGCTGAACAATCATTTTTCTATGTCCTAGACATTATATGCTTGACCTCATAGAATTGCCCTTTTCAATCACTCTATATATTCAAATTATCTTTCACATCTCTCAAGTGCTTTGTCAATTTCCTTCTTAAAGAGAACTTAAGTATTTCTGACCCATAGAGAGCTTTGGCTGCTTTCGGAATTTGGGGAGCTTAACCATAAATAAGTTCTTCCCTGAGTTTTTCCTTTTCTTTGATGCTATGATCTTAAATGTGTTCATGGTTTCCACCAACTTGAAATTCCCAAGAGAGATGTTTTGTCAAAGGATATGTCTGAAGAAGTAAAGGCTGTATTTCCGAGAAAAATGTATTTCCCCTGTCAACCAGTGAGTGAAATTTTGTTAGACAGAGATGCTTTTCTGTAGAACCATTTTAAAGGAGTTGGTTTTAATAAGCCTATTGTCAGTGAGCATAAATCTTCATCTGGAAGACAACAATATATTGTGAGTGGATTAAATTATCGATTTCCAAATTGAGCTTGGTAGGTGACTTGAGAGTTCCTTGGAGTTATGCATACAGCCAACATGGGGGCTATGTGTACAAGGGGCAGTACCCAGCTCAACTGAGGATACTCCACTTTTATCTGGGGTGTGTGTGTGTGTGTGTAGTCAAGATTTGTCATAAGATTCCGTTGAAGAGTGGCTAAAAATTATTTTGAAATCCACTGGAGTATTTTGCATACTGAGGGTTTCCTTAAAAACAGTGGAAGATTTCCATTAAGCCTCTTGCTAAGGCTGCAACCTTTTGTGGGATTGGAATTTGATTTCTAACAATTGATAAAGATGCCACCTACAAGGGCTAATGACAGCAAACGAAGAAGTAAGGATTAGGAATAGGGAAACTCAGGAAGTGCTAGACCCCTGCTGCCATGCAAATGTCCTTGATGATGCAGAAAGGGGACTGAAATCACAGTTCATATGGCTGTCTAGAAACAGAATTGTTCCTATAGAGAATGCTTTCCACAGGTTCCCTAGGGCTGTGCAGCTTTTTAAATCAGCAAGCCCCTTTTATTTTCAATCACAAAGTAGAAAAAAGCACATTCTTTTCTCTTTTTCTCTTTCAAGAAATCCAAACTATAAGTATTATTGAGTCACCTTATCTCTCTTTGAAGAGGGAAATGCTATCCCTTTGTTGGTTGAATGTAGAAGATTTATGAAGAAAAAAAGAGTAGAGAAATGGATCATAACAGCATTGGATTTAATATTTTCTTCTTTTTACAATGTTCTGCCTTGCTTGACATGTTTACTTTACAAACACTTATATTCCTGGCTCAGAGCTGCTCTCTGAACACCACGGTGCATAATTAATGTCAAGGTGGAAGGCATTATGTTGCAAACGCTGCTCCCTCTGCTCTGAATAGCATTTTTAAAGCCAATTTAGGTCACACATGGTTCAGTCTCTTAGAAATTTTTCTTAATTGTTCAGCTAAAGAGAATGCTTCAGGGCGTTTATTAACAGAGATTCCAATGGGCTGTCTTCCCTGGGGTGTATGAGTGTTCTGGGAGCAGGGTACCGGATCTCACAGGGTGCTGGGGGTGGGGGAGGTGATTGTGTCATGTCGAAGAGAGGGTATTCCAAGAAGATTACTTTTTTTTTTCAACCTCAGAAATAGAACACAATTTAGCTAAAAAGTATGTTGACAACTATGTGCTGTTTTAAAGAAGAAAGCTGTTCTTATTTTCTCACTCCAGTAAGCTTCTGAGGTTCATGTGGCAAGGAACATGTCAGGCTAGAAACCAGAAACAAAATAGATTTTTAAATGGACTGTTTCTTTTATGTTCCATTGTCATTTGCCACTTTCTCTGAATCCTCTCCTGACTGGGGAGGCCGATAAATCTTGCAGTCGCGTCTGTGAAGTCAACACGATGGAAAGCTCTCAATCCTTTCTTGGCATCTGTGGGCACCAGGGCATGAGCCAGAAGATGTGCTGTCCTGGGTGTGACAGTCAATATCACAGGTGGAGACAAGGAAGAAAATGGAGGTTCCGTTAGATGAATCGTCTTCAGAGAGGACTAGCCCAACTTAGAGTAGAACAACACTAGATGTTACCTTCTCCTTCCTTCCATTTCTTCTTTCCTGACAGGATCCAGCTGGAAGCCCAGAGTTGGTAAGGAGGGAGATTAAAATACGCCACTTCAACATAAAGATTATTTTGAGATGAAGACAACTGAGAGCCAACAGGTACAAAAAGAAACCTTCTTGAAGCATTCCTGAGGCAACAAGTTCTGGGAAATAAGGCTACCATAGATTATTATTATTATTATTTTTTTTTAAGAAAAGATCTTCCCCCAACAGAAAAAATGATAATAAAACCTACCTGAAATCCCTTCTTTGGGGGATTTTTATGCTTCTGAAGGAGACAGAAAGTCTGCTCATATTTATATAGACAAACATCACACTTTTTTTATTTCTTGATTTTTCTTCTAAAAACCCATTTATCTTTCCTGGAGAAAACTGTTTGTTCTTTTCGTAAAAGCCTTTTCTATCTTGCTTCCTTGGTTTAAATTGGGTATATAACCATCTAACTTCAACCATCTAGGGAGCCAGCTACTTCTTTTGTTGGCTCCCACATACATACAAAAACCCTTTTCTTTTTTTTTTTTTTCAGTTTAATTTGCACATCCCCATCACCAAATGTAAGAGGGTAAAGGAAAAATTCTTCCACCCCTACTTCAGTTTCCCAAGTTCATTAAATCATCATATAATAGAGGCTATATTTTCAAACATTTCCTTTGAATTTTATATGGACACAATAAATACTTCTTGTATTTATCTGTCTTATGTCCTCAATAAGTCATTACGAAACAGAGTCAAAGAAGAAGATTCTCCTGTAAGGGATTTGGCAAGAGAGTGCTGCAGGTAAAACCCCAAAGAAGGGAGGAACCGGGGGGGTAGAGAAGGAAACCCTGCAAAGACTCAGATTCCACTAAAGTCCAATCTTAACCTAATTCCACAGGGAACTATAGACTGTGGGGCCACATGGTTGTCCCAGCTTGGAGCAATGGAGCTAGTGTTTTATATTCCATATTAATCAGTCATTGGCGATGGGTGACCCCGGAAGGAGGGTCTAAGATATATCTGTGAGCTGCTAGGAGCCAAACTTGGAACAGTTAGGAGATGAAGGGGGTCTTGCCAGGGTACCAACAGCGTCTGCTATACCATGTAAAATAGCCATCTTGTATAGTAATCTGTTTATGAGAAAGATATCCCAGGACCCATTGTGGTAAAGCTAAATCTTTGTGTGAAGAGGATTATCGGAGATACAGGTCAGGGGTCAACAGACATTTGCTGTAAAGGACCGGATAACAAATATTTCAGACTTTGTGGGCCAGATGGTGTTTGTTGCCAACTACTCAATTCTGCTGTTGTAGCATAAAAACAGACATAGACAATATATAAACAAATGAGCAAGTCTGTGTTCCAATACAACTTTATTTACATTATCAGATGGGGACGGTGGGTGCATATTTGGCTATAGTTTGCTGACCCCTAAGAGAGGGAATAAAACAGAGAAGAGTATTCGGTGTTTCCAATTTATCTAATCTCTTAAAAAAGAATTTTCATTTCAACTAGAAACCTTCTAATGAACATATTTTCTAGTTTTGGTTAAGAGTATAAGGTCTGCAGTTACAAAGACTAGGATTCCACTTTGCCACTTCCCAGGCTACCCATTTCACAGGATAATGCTGAGGAATAAGTAAAAAAATGTAGCTAATGCACTCCTAATATGGTGACTGGCCCTCATTAAGTGCTTAATAAATGATACTTTGTTTTTATTGTTGTTCTTTCCCAGGAAATTTTGCTTTATAATTACTTCCCTGGAATTATCACTATTTTTTATTTATTTAATTTTATTTTTAAAATGATTTTATTTATTTATTTGGTGGAGAGAAAGAGTGAGAGAGAGCAAGAGAGCAAGCACTAGCAAAGGGAAGGGTAGAGGGAGAAGCAGACTCCCCCTGAGCAGAACTCTGGGATCATGACCTGAGCAGAAGGCAGATGCTTAACCGATTGAGCCCCCCAGGCACCCCAGGCATTGTCACTATTTTTAGTGAGACTCTGATTTCCTTCTGAGACATTCTAAGAATGAAAATGAAGGTTTACAGGATAATAGTGACTGCACCAGGGAAGGTCTCTCTTCTCACATAAACTTGACCCAAGACCAAAACACCTACTTTCTGATTTCCTAGACTTTCCCTCTCCCTTGCTCAGTAGAGATAGATGGGATAAAGATTTATAAAATAGATCCTCATTTCGAGATGGATTTGATGTTGTGGAGCAATTAAACTGGATGGGAGTCTGGTAGAAAATCCGACATATAAATGGATCCTGGTTGCTGTAACAAAGAGTAACAGCTGAGGAATAGGGGATGACCTGAGCTAGACCTTACCTTGGCCACTCCCACTATCACCGCCTGCCTCAATCGCTCGCTGAATGCCTGAATGAATTTCTAACTCTATTGGGTGTAAGTCAAAACAACTTTCACTTGTTTCATTTAGCTTCCATTATAGGATGGAGGCGAGCCTCGGACCAGGGGCTTGATTTAAAACAGAGCTGTCTCTCTCTGTTTCTCAAGCAGGAAAAAAATGTGAGCAAAAATTACTATTGTCTCCAAGGAGCCCGGGGAGTTGGCCCCTGTTCTGGAGAAGAAGCTGGAAGGCGCGGCGCTGCTGATGCAGACTCATTGAGGAAGTATACTCCTCAGAGGCAAGCCATCGGTCATTACTCATTTGCTGGGCTCTTGCTTCCCAGACGACTACATAATGTCCAACTTGGACATACAACCCTGCATCAGCCCAGGGGAAACAAATGGCACCCCTTTGGTAGATTAAATGGATTGGGCCATCCAAGGGAATCTGTTTTATGGAATCATTTGGCTTACTGCACAGCTTCATGTTACAGATAAATGAAATTCTTTAGCAAAGGAGCCAAACCTGCTTTTTAGTTATTTTTCCAGAAGTAGAGTCATTTGTTGCCAGAAAACATTCAGCTTCATGATAATGGGGAACACTGGCCTGTGAGAGCACTGGACCGGGAGTATCTTTTGCATTCCAAATAAAGTCCCAATGTCTCATCATGGCTGTAAATACCTCCTTCTTGTGTCACCACTTCCTTCTTCATCTATATACTCCAACCACACTGGCTTTCTCCCTGTCCCTCAATTCTGTCCAGTGTATGCCATTCCAAGGGCTTTGCACTTACTGTGGCTGTCTTGAATATCATTTTCCTGGGTATCTTTGATTCTGTTCAAATGTCACTTTCATTGCGGGGGGGCTTTCTTTGCTGACAACGCCCTTTGAAGAGGCATCCACCTCATACTCTGATACATTATCCCAGATTTCCTCTATAGCAATTTTCGTTATGTAGGACTCTCAGTTATTTGTTTACTTTTTTAAAAAAATTGTTTCTCTCCTAAAATACAGGTTTCATGAAAGTGCTGTCCTTTTCTGTCCCTGTCTTCAGCTTCTAAACAATGCCTGGCACAAGGTGATGCTTAATTAGTATTTTCTGAAATATCGAATTAAAGAATCAGTCAGATAATCTGGACCATGTTCAAAATCAGTCCTGTAAAAATTGGAAATCTTCATATTCTTTCTGGGTTTCAGTTTTCTTAAAACCAAAGGACTGGATACCTTTAAGGAATTTATATACTTATATTTTATGACTCTATGGAGATTTTTTTCTTTTCACTGCCTTCAGATTTTTCTAGCCATACCACCCCCCCCCCAAAAAAATCATACTATTGGAATCAGTAGTTACTACTGTGCATCTTTCTCTATGGCTATGTCCTCACAAGGCCAAAATAACTAAATGATTCCATCATATCTGTTGTTTGACTTGATAAAAAGTTTATTTTCAGGTTATGTAAGCATAATTTAAATGAGTAGTTAAAGAAGAGATTAAGCTAGAATAGTTGACCCTTAAGATCCTGAGATATGAGATAGACATATTACTTTTCCCAGTTGTCAGCAGATTATTTTCCATTGAGAAGTGATTCAGGGTGATGGTACTGAAATAAGGTATGCTCACTAGAGTTATGTCAATAACATTTAAGATATCATTAACATTGACTTCAGTTTTGGTTTTTGAAGATGATAGAAAATCTCTCTTAACATACATCCCCCCGTAACATTGACTTTGTCATTTATCTTAAGGATTACACTTTTCTTAGCAGGATGTTGAATTCCTCTTCCTAGAAGACTGTAGTTTTCTTATGAAATTGCTCATTTTTCCGCCTCCAGTTTTATTGAGAAATAATTGACATACACACTGTATAAGTTTAAGGCATACAGCGTGATATCTTGATTTCCATGTATTGTGATATTTACATAAATTGTGAAATTCAACTAAATCCATCTTCTCAAATAGATACAGTAAAAAGAAAAGAAAGAAAAAAGAAAAGGCAAAAAATTTCTCCTTGTGTTGAGAACTCTTAGGATTTACTCTCTTCACTTTCCTATATATCATCTGACAGCATTAGCTATAGTCATGGTGCTGTACATTATATCCCTAGAACTAATGGGTCTTAAAACTGGAAGTTTGTACCTTTTGACCATCTTCTAATTCCTGTCACATGACCCTTTGCATCCAGCATCCACATGTCTGATCTTTTCTTCTATGGGCTGGTTTTAATTAGTTAGTTTGGTTTTTTAGATTCCACAAAGTGGTGAAATCATATGGTATTTGTCTTTCTCTGTCTGACTTCTATCACTTAGCATAATGCCTTCGAGGTCTATCTGTTTTGTTGCAAATGGTAGGATTTCCTTGTTAATGTTTTTTATAGCTGAATAATATTCCATTGCATATCCATTCATCCATCATCCATGGATGAATTCTTAGGTTATTTCCATGTCTTGGCTGTTATAAACCATGCTGCTACAAACATAGGGGTGCACATATATTTTTGAATTAGTGGTTTCATTTTCTTTGGATATATTCCCAGAAGTGGAATTGCTGGATGGTATGGTAGTTATATTTCAGTTTTTTGAGGAACTCCCATACTGTTTTCCATAGTGGTGTACCAATTTGCAACCCTATGGACAGTGCACAAAAGTTCTCTTTTCTCTACATCTGTGCCAGCATTTGTTCTCTCTTGTCTTTTTGAGGAAGATTCTAAACAGGCAGGGGGTAATATCTTATTGTGGTTTTAATTTACATTTTCCTAATGACTAGTGATATTGAGGATCTTTTCATGTACCTTTTGTCCTCTTGTATATGTCTTTTGGAGAAATATTTATTCAGGTCCTTAGCCCATTTTTTAATTGGGTTATTATTTTTTCTATTGAACTGCCTGAGGTCTTTACATATTTTGCATGTTTTTTTATCAGATATATGTTATGCAAATATTGTCTCGTTCCTGATCTTAGAGGAAAAGTCTTCAACCTTTCACCATTTGAGTATGATGTTAGTTGTGGGCTTGTCATATATGGCCTTTATTGTGTTGAGATATGTTCCTTCTATAACTAATTAGTTAAGAGCTTTTATCATGAATGGATGTTGAATTTTGTCAAATGTTTTTTTCTACATTTATTGAGATGTTCACATGGTTCTTTTCTTTCATTCTATTAATATACTTTATATCACATTGATTGGTTTGTGCTTGTTGAACCATCTTTGCATCTCAAAGATAAATCCCATTGGATTGTGGTGAATGATTTGTTTAACATGATGCTGAATTTTGCTGGTATTTTATTGAGCATGTTTGCATCTATATTCATCAGGGACATTAGCATGTAGTTTTCTAGTAGTGTACTTTTCTGGTTTTGGTATGAGGATCATGTTGGCTTTGTAAAATGAGATGGGGATGTTTCCCCTCTTTTGATTTTTTGATGTAAAAAATTGATATAAAAAGAGTTTGGTGTTAATTTTTCCTTAAATGCTTGGTAAAAATACCAGTGCAGCCATCTCATCCTGGGCTTTTCTTCCTTGGGAAGTTTTTGATTACTGATTTAATCTCCTCACTAGTTATTGGTATACTCAGATTTTCTATTTCTTCCTGGTCCAGTTATGGTAAATTGTACATTTCTAAGAATTTTTCTGTGTCTTCTAGATTATCCAGTTTGTTGGTGCATAATTGTTTATATGCCCTTATGATCTTTTGAATTTCTATGGTATCAGTTGTTTCCCCTTTTTCGTATATAATTTTGTTGATTTGGGTCCCTTCTCTTTCTTCCTTGGTTAGTCTGGCTAAGGTTTTGTCAATTTTGTTTATCTTTTCAAAGAACCAACTCTTAGTTTGGTTAATTTTTTCTATTATTTTCTGTTCTCTATTTCATTTATTTTTGTTCCAATCTTTATTATTTCCTTTCTTCTGCTAGATTTGGGCTCAGTTTATGCTTTTCCAGGGACCTTAAGGTGTATAGTTAGGTTGTTTATTTGTGATATTTCTTGCTTCTTGATGTAATGTAGTTTTTTATTGGTGTAAACTTCCCTCTTAGAACTGCTTTTTGTTGTATTTTACAAGTTCTGGTATGTTGTGTTTCCATTTTCATTTGTCTCAGAACCTTTTTAATTTTCCCTTTAAATTTTTCATTGATCCATTGGTTGTTCAGGAGAATGTTGTTTAATTTCCATGTATTATGAATTCTCCAGTTTTCCCCTTGTTATTGATTTCTAGTTTTATGCCACAAGGTCAGAAAAGATGCTTGGTATGATTTCAGTCTTCTTGAATTTGCTAAGACTTGTTTTGTGGCCTAGCATATGGTCTATCCCAGAAAATATTCCATATGCACTTGAGAAAAATGTGTATTCTGCTGTTTTTGGATAGAATGTTCTGTATATGTCTGTTAGGTCCATTTGGTCTCTAGTGTTGTTCACCAATTGCTCATTTTGGGGCTGAGATCACATGCCATGTGTTCGTGGCTGATCTTATATACATTCACACTTCATTTCAAGCACATAGCGGGGTGTATAATTTTAGAAACCAAAATAAGAGTTTTTATCCACATATTTCATTTTTTCCACAGATTATTTATGAAGTATCTGCTGTACCTAGCTCTTTGGGGAATGTAGACAAGAAAGTAGATGACATGAGCCCTGCCCTGATTTATATTCCATATTGGGTGTTATTAACATTAGTTGAACACCTACTGTTTACCAGGATTGGCTGGACACTTTCTCTTTAATTATGTCATTCATTTCTCAAAACCATCATGCTGTTTATATATTGCTGTCCAAATCTGACAGATGGGTAAACTGAAGGCTATAAGTTCTTACGAGATTAAACTGATGTCAAAACTGGTACTTAAAACTAGATTTCTGATTTCAAGTCCAGTGTCCATTGCAGAAAGACAGATGATACATAGCATTAGTGAAATGACTATAGAACAAGACAACTACTCTAAATATAACAGGGGAGGAAAATATGTACTTCTATATTTCCACTCAGGGAAGTGAGTGTATTAGCCAGGGTTCTCCACAGAAATAGAATCAATTGTTTGTTTGTTTGTTTATTATAAAGAATTGGCTCATGCAATTATGGAGGCTGGCCAGTCCTGAGACCTGCGTTCTCTAAGTTGGTGACTTAAAAGAGTGTGAGTGCTAGTCTGAATGCTGGTAGCCTTGAGATCCTGAAAGAGCTGATTTTCAGTTCAAGTCTGAAGGCAGGGAAAAGCCTGTTAGCTCAAGGCAAAAGGAGCTTCCTGTTAATCTGGGGAGGAGCAACCTTTTTTTTTTTTTTTTTCCTATTCAGACCCTCATTGACTGGATGAGGGCCACTCACATTAGGAAGGCAATACAGTATACTCGGTCTAGGAATTCAAAGGTTAATTTCAATCAGAAACACCCTCACAGACACACCCAGAATAATGCTTCACCAAACATCTTCACATTTGGTGATCCAGTCAAGTTAACATACAAAATTCACCATCAATGTGGTTTACCCTGTTCTATTTTGGTATGTAGTAGTAACAATAGCTCGTTGTTGCTTCTTCATTAAAATTCTTACGTCAATATTTTTTTTAAATTGAAACAAATGATTGTGTTTTATGTGTTTTACACTGCTTAGCATCCATTTTTCTTTTCTATCAGTTCTTGATATTCTTGTAGGGAATTACCTCTCTTCAGTTGCCTGTTCTGGGGGGACTGTACATCAAAGTTCCCTACTTTTCTCTACCTGAAGGGCAGACATATGACCCAAGCTAATCTCAGCAGACTCTCGCTCTGGGACTATGAATCTTGAGTAGAGTGACATAAAGAGGATAAATGATTGGGTTCAACTATTTCAGTGGCAGACGCTCTTTGACTCCTTCCTGCTGCTTACATGTTTGGAACTGCCAGGTTTCAAGCCTCGTTCTTTATTCTCTTACCAACATCCTTCTAATACGTTTCCTTTTTGCTTAAGTTAGCACATTTGTTTTTGTTGCTTACAATGAAAGTATCTTACCGAATACAAAAGCATTATAAGATTCCCCACTTTTTCGTGTCTAGACTCAGTGGGGATGAACATCAACTGTTTTAGATTTGCCACTGGGATGGATTTCCCAAAAGATTAAGTATTCATTTGAAGCCTGGACTGCCACTGAGAATTCTGTAGCAAAGCTATTTTTTGAAGTGCTTTCATTTTTACATTGTCAAATTTGGTTTCCTTTGACTCATACGGTCCCCACATCCTGAGACGGAGACTAAAGCCATTATTTTTGCTTAATCTTAAAATCTTCTTATAATACTCACTTTTCAAGTGGGATTCCTGGAGTTATTCAATTTTCTATATAGCCTGCCTTAACAAGGAGTAAAGCGGCTGATTATGCCGCACTTTTTCTAACTAACACCCTAGTGGAGTTTCTGTACCATAAGTACTCATTACCAAGCCTCTCCATCCCCGATGAAGAAGCAAAGACCACAAGAGACTGAGCGCCTAGATGGAGACTTAACAGCACGGAAGAGATCCAGGAACTGAACTCCAAAGTTTTTTTTTCCCTCATTGACTTCAACAAGCTGACTGTGTAGTGCTGGTCCCTCTCCCTTCCCCTTTCGTGCACCAACCTGTGCTGCACATAGAAGGCTCGGCTGTGTCTCCAAGTCAGACTCCAGCAGTGGTACATGCCATGATAATATTCTAGAACTGGATCCAGTCAGAAACACAGGCCAGGCACCAGCGATGTCTGCTTTAGAAATCCCCAGTGCTCCTGCCATTTCTCTCATTGTTCCGGCTTTGGCTTGGCAGATGAAAATGTTCCTCTTTGACAGTTTCATCTGCCTTCTTCAGAGCCTTACAAATCCTCAAATTGCCATCTGGGTTTTTTTCCTATTGCTTTATCAAGTGCATCTCACCATCGCTGCTTTCTTTGTATTCAGCTTATTAGTCCTCTGCCCCCTTGTTCTTTCTGGCTCATATCTGAGCAGTGTCACACTCCACACACGATCTCATCCTTACTTTCCTTTTATGTATATAGAGTGTATCATGGGTAAACCTTCAGCTCTTACAATCACATCAGCAAACATTTAATGCTGCCTTTTATAACCCGAACACGCTTTGTTATTTCTTTCACATTTCATGCCTCAGTGGTTGTTGTAAGTTCCCTGCTGTATTACAACTGCCCGTTCAGACACTTAATCCTCATATCCACTGGGACATCACATATTGCTAAGGTCAGAATTTTCCCTTCTGTGAAATTGTGCAGTTTTACTCCTTGAGATATATCATGTGCTTAGGGTTCAAGCTTTAAAAATTTCAAGTAACTTGCCTCCCTTATTATGGCAACTGAAAATATTCACAGGTCTATGGGGGCAATTTATAAGCTTTTTTCGGATCCATCCAGAAAAATGAATGGAGTACTTAAAAGTCTACACTTCTGCATTGTATCTCTCCTACCTTTGGCTCATATCTGATGGCATCTACAGCATATTTATCTTTTTAGAGCACTCATGTGTGTTTTTATTTTCAGGGACTACATTTGGCATTCAAGCCAAGCATATGAAGCACTTTGTATAAGCATTTTCAACAACCTGACTTAATTCAGCATAACTTTAATCTTTATAGCCCCAAGACAGTAACGTGTGTCTTCTCAACCCCACATTTCCATCTTTATAATGAAGGTGAGAAAATACTATTTGCTTAGAAGTGACAATAGGAAGTCAGAGGATGTTCAGATTTCTCCAATTTGCTTAATGCCATGTGGGCCTTCACTCCAAGTCTGTGATAACCCCATCTTCTCTTTTCTGAGGCTAACTTTTCCTTCTCTGACCCTTGAACTACAGTCAGCCTCTCCTTTGGTTGTTTCTTTGATCTCTTTCTCTTGTCCAACAAATGGAACCCAGGTTCCATTTTCACTCAGTGAAAATATGCTTAGTGTTCCCTGTGTCGGAAAACCCATTTCTTTCAACTACATTAAAGCCCCTGGACTCATTTTTTCACTTACTGCCTAAATTTTGAACGAATGGTCTAAACTTGCAAGTTCTGTTTCATCATCACCTCCTAGTCATCCCTGAATAGTTTATAGTGGACGTCAGTTGTATTGCTTCTCTAAGACTGTAAGGAAGAGTGGTTAAGTGGCCAAGAGGTGAGGGTAATGCAATGTGGGGAAAGGCATATCAGAGAGCGGGAAAGGCAAAGACAGAGGTCTTAAAGGCAGGGCTGAAAAGACTCATTTTGTCAGAGTCAAGAGCAATGGTAAGACTTGCAGATATGGAAACAACTTTAGTTGGTAGGAAGTTTTCACCTTGCAAACTAGAGAAAAATGATGACTTGCTACATGCGAGAAAAATGAGCAGAGAGGACAGTCTATGTTTTCTCTGTCACCACTCTTCTCCTGATTTTTCCAATGTCCAAGTGATGATTCGACTCCTTGACCCATCCAATGACCAATAAACCTGGCTCCTGGGAAAGAACAGTGTAATAATTAAGAACGTGTGCTTTCATGGCAGATTGCCAAAGTCAAAACTCAACCCTTCACTTACTACTTATGTAATCTTGATTAATTTACTTAACTCTTTGTGCTCCACTTTCTTCATTTGTAAAGCCAAGATAACAATAGCAATTTTCTCAGTATTGTGACATGAAGTGAATTAACACATGTATCACGTTTAGAACAGCATTGTGACATGTCATTTCAAGCTATTGTGTTGTTGTGGAATTTCACAAGATATCAAAACTCCTGAAGGGCTTCAAAGTGACTTTCTAAGACAAAGGGCAAAATTTGCAGTAGCAAGCAACCAGTTAATCCTGTTCTTTATGATACTCTCCACTTGCCCCATGATATGTCATAAGATGTGAGTAATCGCATTACTTTCTTGGGAGAAGCAAGAATAGGAACATAATTAAATGACACTGTACTGGGAGAAGAGTTTCTTATAGTATATATGTAGATCAAGAAAAAATATTATAGACCTATGAGAAAGGCATGAAGTATCCCAATTACTGTTTTGCATACACTTTATCCCTCACCCTCAAGGATAATAAGTGTGAACCAGTAAGCCATGTGATCTTCTATTACATTATCCTAGCACCTACAGGGCTTATAAGGACTATTGAGGGAGGCTTGAGACTGATGATACTGTGTTTACAGGCTGATCAGGGTTCAAGCTTTCGTTGTAGGTGATGACAACTATACTTAACATTTGAAGATATTTCTTGTGTATCTTAGAAACAACTAAGAAGATAATTGAATATATAATTCTAGGAAAACATCGGTGGTGTCAGTTTCATAGAGTTTTGAGACCTTCTTGTTTGTCCTTTTTCCCCTTCTATGAATGAATTTTCATCCTCAGAACAAGTTCTTGATGTAGATTTTCTATACCTGAGCTTTTGGGTTGTTCATATTAAATGTTCCATAAAAATTCTTTGGCACTTCTCTTCTCTTTCCTGTCCTCTGTCCATAGCTTAATTATGTATTTCCTTTAGGTGGGAAAATCCGGGAGACTGCCAACACCTGATATTACTCTGAATTTCAGTGAGTTATGACAGCATTGGTGCAAAGTGTAGCGTCTACTAAACTGATGTTCCTCTAAGAACTTGTCAGAACTGACCAAACTCTCTAACATGCAAGTGGGGCTAAAACAATTTTATAGGCAGAAAGTGTCTCCCAGGATTCCTGGACCTCTTGCCTCTAGATGAGGCTGGAGAACTGCAGAGTAGCTTCTCTCATGGAATTTCCATACTCTGTGCTCTTGTTGGGGGTTTGCAGTTGCAGCTCCACAGTTGGAACCAGCAAACAGTTCAATTTATTCTCCATCCTGCCAGTAATTGAGAAGATCAGTTCTTTCCATTCAGTTTTAACTATCATTTTACTCTTCCCTCTGGCTTATTATGGTTGTGCCAAGGATTGCCACCATAGTCTAGACTAATACAGACAGAGAATTAAATGCTGTAGGTGTTCTTTTTCCTGCTTCTTATGTTGAAGCACTCTCGAGAACACTGGTTTTCAAAGCTGAAGATTGTGATCTGACGCCTGTGACATGTGGACATGAGAAACAGGCTGAGAGGTTGAGAGACAGTTGTGTGACCTCCTGAAACCTTGAACTGAATCAAATTGTACTTTTGTTGGGAGAAAGATAATGACTGGAACAGATGTCATCTGAAAATGACTATCTGTACAACACTGCCCCATTCCTGAGAGAGATTACAAATTCTCTCCTTGGTAGGTAATCCTGTTTTTTTCTAATCAGGTTTTGGGTTATATTCAGAAAGAAGAAGATGATATTGTAAAAATAAAATCAGAACTTGGAAGCCTTTGAGAACTAAAAGTACACTAAGTGTATTAAAAGTTAATGATGAAGTTTCTCATGAAGAACCCCCCCGCCCCAGGAGATGAAGCATAACTCCTTAGTCCTTAAGTGTGAGCTGCACAGAGTGACTTCCTCCCGAAGAGCAATGGATGTAGAGGAGGATAAAAGAGCTAACTTAACAGTAGAGAAACCTGACAAACTCTACCAGCTGGTCAAGGTCAACATCAATAATCAAAAATCATGTAAGCCACATGTACCCTTGATGTGATATGATAAAATGACATTTTGCCTCTGTGGCCTTCTTTCCAAACTCCATTACTCCTGTTGAAAAATGAGAACTATATCAGACAAATTCTAGTAGAGAAGGATTCTACAAAACACCTGCCCAGTACTTCTCAAAACTGCCAAGGTCTTCAAAAACAAGAAAAGTCTGAGAAACTATCACAGAGAAGAGGAGCTTAAAAGGACATGACAACTAAATGTCATGTGAAATACCAGAACATAAAAAGCCTATTAGGCAAAGTCTAAGGAGATCTGAATAAACTATGGAGTTCAGTTAATTTAAGCAAATGTTTGATAGACCAGTCATTTTCTTATATCTCAACTAATTTAATTCTTACAGTGAAACCACACCTCCTTTAAGGGCTGGGAGCTTAATAATCTAAACCCATGCTTTGAGAGGTATAGTAACTTGTTCCCTTGATGAGCTAGAATTGAAGTTTAAGATAAAGCCTCTGCGTTTGTCTCAGGTCATGATCCTGGGGTCTTTGGATCGAGCCCCGCATCAGGCTCTCTGCTCGGCAGGAAGCCTGCCTACTTGTGATTTCTGTCAAATAAATAAATAAATAAAATCTTAGAAAAAAGTATTATATGATAACACAGAACAGATTTGCCACAATGACATAATGATTTATATATCAATTTTTAAAAAGATTTATTTATTTATTTGAAAGAGAGCGGAAGGGACAGAGAGAGAGAGAGAGAGAGAATCCTTAAGCCAATTCCCCACTGAGCATGGCGCCCAACTCAGAGTCTGATCCCAAAACCCTGAGATCATGACCCGAGCCTAAATCAAGACTCAGATGTTTAACTGACAGAGCCATTCAGGTGCCCCTCTATCAATTTTTTATTTCTACTATAATGAATTATCATCACTTTAGCAGTTTAAAACAATACGTACTTGTATCACTGTTCTGTATATCAGTAGTCTGCATATAGCATGGCTCTGTGGGGTCCTTTGCTTAGAGTCTCACAAGGTTCGCATTTAGACACAGGCAGAACTGCCTTCCTACCCAGAGCCTCATGGGAGGAATCTGCTTTTAAGATCATTCAGGTTGTCTGCCCAATTCAGTTCCTTCTGGTCAGAGGACTCGGGTCTCCATTTCCTTGCTGGTTGTAGAACTGGAGCCTCTTTCATCTCCTTGAGGTCCCTGCATCCCCCATCACATTGCTCCCTCCATCCTCAAACCAGCAACAGCACATCAGGTCTTTCTCATGCTTTGAAACTTCCCATCTCCTTTTGCCCTCAGTAGGGAGTGAGGTCTGATTTTAAGGGCTTTTGTGATTCTACAGGCTTGCTGATTAATCCATGGATAATCCACTGGATATGGGAGCAGGAGACCAGGTCTCCATCTTAATTCTTTCTACCACAACCCAACATCTTCTCTGAGGGGTAGAATGACTACAGGGCAGTCACTCAGGGAACCTAGTTTGCTGGCCATATGCTATGTTCCAATTCTAACTCCAGATACTTCAAAAGTGATAAATCCATAAATTTTCTCTTCAAAGATGAATCGTTTTTCAGTTTAAGATTTCTAAACTTAGAATTCATTTTCCAATCATTGCATGCATTTAGGTGGTACTCTTTTTCTCCAGAAAGCTGTGAATAGATTACTTACAATTTCTTTCCTGATTCCCCCTTCCTCAATCAGATGTGATCTCCTCACTCTTGCTTTCCTCTTGGACTGGAAGTACCATGGGCACAGGGATCATGTCCGTTGTGTGCGCCTGCAGCCTGGTATGGTGAACACAGGAGGCAGTCGGCCATTGCAGAATGAATGAATGAATGAATGGACAGTCCCTTAGAACTGAGGAAATGGGGTATTCTGAGAGACTAAGGAGAAGTCCTCACTAAATCTCACTTCCTCTCTGCCTCTTTCCAGGGACATTCCAGAACTCCAAGTGGGCCACATTCACAAGGGTGATGTCACTGCACTGAAGGCTAGAGCTTGGCTAGTGTGTTCTCTTTCTGGGGCTCAGGACTTTCTTTTCTTACCCTGTGGTAGAGGTTGTGAACTGACAGAGCACTAACATTCCTGTAACCAACTCTCTGGCATTCTCTGGAGTTTCTGCCTTCCACATAACAGGGTGGAGTGTGGTACAATTCAGGTTGGAACTTAAAGGGAAAGAAGGAGCTCTGAAAGAGGCAATGCCTTTAATGATTAGACTGTCTGGTCCCCACACAGACTCTGTCGTTAACTAGCTGTGTGAGCTTGGCAAAGCTAGTTATCATTTCTCTGCTCCATTTCCTCATCTGTCAAGTGTTGATAATGATAGTAAATATTTCATAGGGGTGAAAATGAGCTCAAGCTTATAAAGCATTTTACACAGTGCCTGGCATCTAGAAAGGACTTCTCCCTTATAGCTACTTTGCTCATACCATCACCCACTTTAAGTATTTCTTCAGGTCTTGCCCTCACAGTAAGACCTTCTTGAGAATCCTATCTCATATCTCAACCTGCTCTGCCCAAGAGCCAATTGGCACTCCTGATTGCCTACCTTGCCTTTTTTTTTTCATTCCATAGCCTTTTTCTAAATATTCTGATACATTACATTTATTTTTTAATGTCAGTTTTATATTTGGAGATAGAATAGGGGCTGAAATGGGAAGAAGGCTAGTTTTCATGAAATTTTTGTTTTTCTCTTTCAGAGATGAAAAACAAAAAGCCTCTAAGCTAAATACATCCCTATGGCATCATAGCTGATGCTTCTACTGAGCTTTAATTTAAGCTTCAAATCGCCCCCACATGGTAAATAAATACCAGATAAATATCTGGTGACTTTGCAACGTCTTTTATGTTTTCTACAAGTTCAACTCCTCCAATCCCAACTAGGGTCACCACTAAGCAGAGTTGATAACTACACTGTATTTATACCCATAAATGAATAGTCTCAGGGCTCTACTTGGATTTAAAATGTTAGCAAGTACTCTCTTTGGTGTTGGACTAGCATTTAGGGAGACCTATTTGGGACCACAGAGAACCTATGTGGCACACTTTCTACTGAATTGTCCTCCAAATTCCTCTAGGTTGAAGTTATGGTTGTTTGGTATACTCCCTGTGGCACCATGAACCCCTTTCTTTGTAGTTACTCTTATGGATAATTGAGCCGCAGGTACCAACCCTCCCCTCTACATCTTTTTCCATATGCTTATCTCTTTCCATACCCTTGTCCTACTAATGTAACGGTATCTGCCACCCTTTTTCACCCTTCTATTATGTCATTTAAAACCTACTTCCAAACGCTTTTCCTCTGGTCATAGTAACTGAAACTGAGTTTTCTTTTCACATTACTCTGGTAACGCCCTGCAGGGGGGTTTAAATCTTATTCAATCTACACACACATTGTTGAAACTTCCACTGAGGTTTAGTTTAGACCACAGATGGCTCCCATAAGAGAAATAAATACTAGATAAATATCTGGTTAACTTCTTACTCTTATAATCCCTTGGTGTTCCCTAGAAGTTTGGGAACAAGTTGGAGTTCGGTATATATCTTCCAACATCTAGTTCAACTTTCCTTGTGCTTCTCAAGTGACAGCTCTATTTTATAAAACCTTTCCAATCTTCCGGACAAGCTGTGATCTCTGTCTTTAATGTCCTCATTCAAAATTATGCCCCATTTTGAGATTCTTACTATCCACTCATAAATTTCTCTTTTCTCATTTTAGTCATCTGTAGTGTTTTAAAGCCTTGGTTTTATTATTATTTAGGTATGGTGAGGCCATAAGGTCAGGAGACAACTACCATTGAAAAGAGTGACTCATAGTTCCCAAGAGAAAGGAGTATGCCTCACCACATGGTGCCACACAGGGAGGCACTGGGATCAGTTAGGAGGCAACAGGGAAAACATGGCAAGAGCCCTTATTTGGTTTCTGTGGGAAGGAGTGGGAGAGGCAGAGTAAGCAGTTTAGGACTTGCTAGTTTGAAAAATTTCAGCAGGCTCTGGAGGGTCAGGTTGTCATGAGTTGTCTGGTATTTGGCTATGGGGAGCTTAGGGCTCATAGATCTTGGCCTAGAGTGTAAGGGACATATAAAAGAGGTGATTAAGAGGAATGGGTTTTGAGTGGGTTGGTTTTCATATGAAAGGAGCACTTGCAGGAGAGTCTTTTACAGTTTCTAGGAATTGGCTAGCTGGGGGAGACAGTCTCTCAAGGGGATGTAAGGCCTGAACATCAGAAAATACAGAATATAAATAGACATGATTAATCTATCCAGTCCCTTAGATTCTCTCCAGATCTCTTAATAATTGAATTTCTTTCTTTCTCCCCACTTAACTATCTCCTTCCCATTTCCCACACAGCTAACTTGATATTCTGTTTTTATATTCAGGAATTCAACTTTCTACCAATACTCCTGCCCTGTTGGTGCCAATGGTCGCCATCTTGACTTAGCTACCAAGATGAAGCACTGGATTAGATGAACCATACTTCACACTGACTTTGGATCTTATTCTCTGAAATCTCCCTCACCACCTGCATACCCCTTGCCCTCCTTCATCTCTATTTGTTTATTCCACTTGGCAAGTTCTTTATACTTCTTTAAACCTGTCATGCCTGGAAATTCTCTTAATCTAACCTCTCCATTTTGAGTTCATGAACTTCTCCAATCACTTCCTATCAATTTCCAAATGATATTGATTGACCCATGTGATGTTTTCAGGTCAGCCTTCCACTTTTACTTCCTTCATGTAGTTTCCCTTCAACCAGCATCAACAAGGTTGTCCCTTCTTCTAACTAGTATATATATTACTGCTAGATTAATCTTCCCTACATATAATTCCTGTTATGGGACTCCTGTACAAATGCCTTTGTTGACTTCTTTACATCTACTGAGTGGAGAACTCATTAAAGGTCCTTTATGGTCTGGCTTTTTGCCCTTCTCTTGGATGAAATCTGCTTTGATATTCCCTGGCCAGTTTTGAACTTTCTCTCTAAAAGACACATCATTCTATGGAGACTTTAATTATTTGCATATCATTAAACTATAAGCTTCTTCATGGCAGAGGATTTATCTTTACTCACTTTGTGTTTTCCATAGTGATTAGCAATAAACCTTATAAATAATAGGTGTTAAAGTTTACTTTGAATAAAATAAAATAAAACCCTACATTAAGAATTTTAGTACTTCACCTAAATCCTTAATTAGGTGCCATTTTTAGGAAAGTAAGATGTTTTATAGGTAACTGAATATAAAACTCCAAGAAATTACTCTACAAATGTTTGTTTGAATCAAATACTTAAACAAAGCCCCAAATTGCCACATGTATCTTAGTTTGCATTATATTTTGTACTATAAGCTCTCCTTGTGCTTTCAGTGGTACATTTAATGCTTAGGAAAGGGTTAAACAAATGCTATGTGTTGTATCCAAAGGAGGAGGGAAAGTGAGACAAATTAAGTTGTTCATATAAAAGCCAAGAAAATCCAAGACACAGAAACAGTCTAATACATCATGAACTCCTCCACATTGCAGGCTTTAAGAGGGTAGCTACATTATCTTGCTTGGAGACAGGGAGGAGGTAGAAAACTGTGGAAAGTCTGATTTATGATCCTATATTGGGTAGCCAGGCCACTCCCTAGTTTTCCACCTAGCAGGTGAGAAGAAGTAGAAAACAGAGTCATATACTTTCAGCAGTAGAAAGGTTCTTAGAGGTCATTTGGGTCAAACTTCTGCCAGTAGCAGGAGTCTTTCCCAAGTGCCACCGACATATGGCTTCTGTTGAACATCCCACCGAGAATGATGATTGCTCTATTGAGGGATCTCATTTCACTTTAGGACAGAACTAATTATTAGGAAATCCTTTCTATTGAGTTGAAATATGCTTCCCATAACTTTTACCCAGTGGCCCTCATTCTATCCTCTGGAGTAACACAGAGTAGATTTAATTCATCTTTTTTATAATTGCCCTCCAAATAGCTGAAGCTCGCTATCATGTCCTCTATCAGTCTTTTCTAGAGGCTAAATAAAAATCTCTATTCCTTACATAAATGACAATTCCAAAGCACTTCATTTCCTTCTTGCATTTGGAATTTATATCACATCAATTAGCATATTAATTTGTGTGCATTTCCACTCTCTTTCTTCCTCTTTGTCTTACGCTGAATTGAACTGAGAAAATTTTCCCCTGAATCTTTTATTCTACTAGACACCTTTCTCAAGATCCACCCTAGGTCTTTAGTATTTCCTTTAAATATGACTTCCAGAAGAGAAAATGATAGGAAAAGCAATGCATTCTCTTAAAAGAATGTCTTTCCAATGATTTTAAAGGGAAATATGTTGATAGTGTGGTAGTTAAGAAGTTAATGAAATTCTTTTCGAGGAGTAATGAGATGAAACCTTGCGAGACTTAACACAGAACCTAAAGCCTGGAGACTTTGCGGAGGCTATAAGGCTCTGGCTCTCCCTCTACCTGAACTGTAGAGAATCTGGGGTGACTGTGACTTCTTTTGATCTCATCAGTATAGTTCTCTCAAGGCAGCCTTAAGTTACAATTTGATGAACAAAATGAAGCAGATATCTGTGTCTTACAGAGAGCACAAGGTCAGCTAGAGCCTTCTGAACTCGACCTCCTGAACCTCACTTTAAGTAGTGCTACAAACTGATGAAATATCCCAGAGTACTAAATGGAGTATCTGACTTTTATTCCTGCTAAATTTTATCTTGTCACTTTTTGTCTCTCTCTCTATTTTCATTCCCTTAAGAATCTCTTATAGCTTGATTCTGTCCTCCAGCAAAAATTTCTGTCATCTTTCATTTGATAAGTATGACATTTATGTCTTAATCTAAACTTTAGATAAAGTTATTGAATAGGAGAGAACCAAGAACTAGACTCTTAGGTCTGTCACTGGGGACCTCCCTCCAGACAGATATGGGTACTTTAATCAATATCATTTAGGTTCCAGTGTCTTACCCTTTGTGAAAACACACAACAGTATTATTAGCAGCAAACATTTCTTCATTTTGCCCACAAGGGTGTCCTAAAAGCTTTGTTACAGCTCTGCTGAAGTCTTGGGTAACATTACATTGCCTCACCAAATTTCCTTATCAAAAAGAGAAGGGAGTGTATTTTGTCTTAAGCTCATGCTGATTCTTAAGAATCATCACATTCTTTTTTGTGAGTATACCAACATTCTCATTAGCTATTAGTGTGTGTGTGTCAGTAAAACACACGAATTTTATTAGTCTTTAATTTTTAGAATATTTTTCATTTAAAATTTTATTTTTATTTGGTATTTTTGTCTTCTTATGAACATCTCAAAGACACTGATGTCTTGATAATAACTCAAGGTTCACTTAGTACTAGGATTTAACTTAGTGTGAGTTGGGAACAGATTTATTTAACCCTTTATGATTCATCCAGATTTTAAAATAGTTTTAGAAAAATCCTCATGTTCTAGAACAGTGCTATCCAATAGAACTTTCTGTGATGTCAAAAATGTTCTATATCTGCACTGCCTAGAACAACATCTACTAGTCATATATAGAAATTTGACTAGTGCAACTAACAATGGCCACTAGTCATATATGGAAAGTTGACTACTGCAACTAAGGGATTGATGTTTAAATTTTGATTAATTGTAACTTAACTTTAAATAACCATATATGGCTAACAATTACCATATTAGACAACACAATTCTAGGATTCTGGACTTTTTATTAACAACATATTTCTGTAGAGCCTCTTCTCTTTCTGTATTGGAATAATTTGATTATATTGTCAGATCAAAAAAATTAACATACTGCTCATTAAGGGATTACCTCTATCTTTTCACGGAGATGTTTACATCTGCTTTTCTTAGTTTATATAGATATCTCTACCTTCTGATCCTCTTCAGACTTCCTAGAAAAAAATTTTGAGATTCAGTATGATACTTGGGAAGAGCCATTCCCATGCACAGATGGTTAGAATTTTGCTAAAAGGAATGGGGGTAGATATTTTGTTTTATAGACCATTCCTCATATCACTTCCCCTGTCATCACCCTAACCATCACCCTTTCAATTAGTAGGGGGTGAGCTCTTGAAGTTTCAGGGACTGAATGCGGTCTAGATAGGCACATCTTCAATTGGAAAAGTACAAGATGTTAACAAAAAATTAATGCTTACGACAGGAACACAGCTCTTAAATACATTATTTAAAGGTTGGAGCCACAGAATGTTATAAAGAGAAAATGCTTTACTGAGGCCTGATTCAATTAGAACTGGAAAGAGTTTTATACAGGAATATAATAGGAAGATGTCACTGGCAACCACATATTTGAATTGTAGCCTGGTTTGTTAGATTGGCATGTCATGACTTCGAAGGTGTTTGTGTGTGTGTATGTATGTGTGTTTGTATATATACTGATGTGGAAAACAAAGGCAGAAGGAAAACTATTAAATTTCCTTACTACTATAGCCCATTGACAAGTCCTTGAAACAGGCAGAGTGACATTCCTCTAGGGACTCAGCTGCCTCAATGTTAATACTTTGCTAAGGGCAAAAGGCAATCTTAGCCTGACCCTCCAGGATCATGTAAGTCTACTTTAACATTTAAAAATTCCTTTGGAAACTTCCTTTATCTCTACTCCCCAAGATACATGTTGAAAATCATCTCCCAAGCATATGACCCACTGATATTCATCTGAATGGTCTCATGATTCAGGTTTTATTAGGCAGTAGTAAATGACCTTTTCCTAACAATAGCTAGCCCTTCAAGGTCCTGGAATCACTGCCTCCAAAGCTATCTCTAACCCCCTTCCAACTTGAAAGTATATAATGGGCCATTCCTCATGACCCCAGGCAGTCCCCTGTGCTTTAATAAATCCACTCTTTTCACTATAGACATCTCAAGAATTCTTTCTTGGCCATTGGCTTTGAACCCTAATGTCTTTCCTACATCATATACAAATGCACGGAATCATGTAATATGTATACGCAAAACTGTATCACAATGCCCTACACCTGAGTTTGTAACCTACATTTTCTTATGAATAATTAATTCTTATGACAAGAAAACTAGGAAGAGCCCCAGGATTTTTTAACTATTCTTGAAGCTGTGGGGTGAGGGGAGGGCTGGATACTTAATTTTCAAAAATGTGTGGATTACTAACAATGAACAATAAAGATAGCTTGCCTCTGTAGGCTTAACTGTGAAGAACATCTTGCCACACTCTGCTTCCTCTGGGGCAGCTTCTCTGTGCAAGTGAAGGTTAGGTTGGTCTGACAGGCACAGATCACTCATTCACTGACTCACAGTGACAAATTTGGGACACCCCAAGGTCTCAACCCTCTTTGTTTCCAAATGGATTTGAAGGATTGGCAAAATGACCAGACTGGTCCTCTAAGGGGATTCAGTAGAAATAACATATTGGCAAATGGTCAAGTGTTTTGGGAAAAACAACAACAACCAAAAAAAAAAAAAAAAAACCCTAAATAAAGTACTAAGTGTTATTTTATGCTTCCTGTTACACAAAGCCCATTTATAGGCTCAATTCTCTTAATTCCCTTGTTGTTGTTGTTGTTGTTTTGACACAGCTGGAAGAAGAACAATTAACTCTGGCCATTGTATTCTAAGTAACTACTGATTACCCCATACCTTCTCAGAAAATTATGCAGAATGGGAAATAAAACCAAACAGTGACCTGTAGGTGGTTTCTAGTGTTTATAGCTAACAAACACTGTACCCAGCTCCATTCACACCCTTATTGCTTAACTCTCCCCAGCCCGTGGTGGTGGACAATAGTATGTGAGTCCAGAGAAAGGAGCCTTGAGGCTCTTACCGCATCACTGTGCTAATGGATCCTGTACTTGTTTAAGAGGGCAATTAATTCTTAGATCACCTTGGCACCAGAGCCTTCTAGAACTGATCTTTCTTTGTGTCCTAAAACCAACCATCTTATAGCTACCCTTGTAGGGCAAACATATATAGAGCAGAAGGGAAATAGGAAATGTGACTGAGCTTCCCTGCCACCCCATATCATTATTTTCTGCTTGATCTCTTTGGTGAATTCCCCCCAAGAAGTACGAGTTCTCTACCCTTTCAATGAAGAGTAACATCACCTGCCTGCTTCCTCTCTCTCCTTCCCTCCCTCCCCACCCACTTCATAAATATTGATGGAGTGTCTAGTAGGGATCAGGCACTGTGTTAGGTGGTAAAGAGTGGCAGCATATGTACCCTAAAAATATGCTACTTCAGCATAGGGATTATTTTGAGCTAAAGCCACTTGAAAAACAGCAGGTGCAAGAGAAGGGCATTCTAATCTTCCCCTTTCTGCCTGAAAACAGGAGATTAAAAACTCCCATGTGAAAGATATTCTCCTTGTATTGGGAGAAAAGAAACATTCCTCAATGGGGAGCCAAAGCTGAGAGAATTCTGTACAAACAGACCTTGTCAAAATAATTCTTATCTTCCTTTAGCCTCTCTGGAATATTTTAGTTACTTTTCCACAATTGCCTCTCTTTGTTCAATGCAGTATAAAAGCATTTAGGTTTTACCACTTCTTTGGACTCCCATGTCATACAAAATTTATATAAATCTGTATGCTTTTCTTCTGTTAATCTGTTTTATGTCAGTTTAATTCTAAAGCACAGATGAAAAAGCCCAAAGAGGGTAGAAGGAATATTTTTCCTTCCCTACAGTGGTGATGGAGACATAGGAATTAATAAGATGACTTTCTGAAGCCAATGATCTCTGCACTGTTGCTGTTTCTTGCCTAAATTGCACCCCAATCCCCTTACCCCAACATAGGCTCACTGAAAAAAGGTGCTAATTTCAATGGAGGGAGCGGGATTTACTGGAATCGGGAGAATTTTGAGACAGGAGGAGAAAACCAAGTGGACAAAAGGAGGCAAGGCACAAATGGCCTCCAAGTAACACATTTAAAGTTTGGCTGCTTTTGTGTTAAAACCATTAGACATGATTAACACTCTGGTAACTCAGTAAATAAAAGCTTTAGTTCCTTTGAAATAATTCTGGGTGGTGGGTGGAGAGAGCAGAAGGAGAAACATAATTAGGGGGTAGGTGGAGAAGCAGGAGGGCCCTTCCTAAGTGTTTACATGGTGGTGGTGGGGGGGGGGTGCTTTTTTAACATGTAACTCAGCCAGTTTACCCTTCCATTGTTACATGCTTAATGATGCTTTATTCTTGTTCCGTAATTGAAGGAGATTACAGTTTAAAAGTAATATTTGAAAATGGATTATCTAAATGTATACTGCTTATTATGTTGGCTCAGTACATTGTGTGTATAGGTTGTAAAGCATTTTAGGATTAAGCTGTAATTAATTTTTCATCACTTTAATTTCTTATGTGATTTCCTATGCTCCTTTGCCTGCATATTCTCTAACAGGAATTTTCTAAAGATACCTGGATATTTTTGTCCAGCAGCTAAGAAATATCTCTTGGTACAACTCATATAGAAACAACCCAGATGAAGATATGGTAATGGGGGAGAAAAGGAACAGTTTTTCTTGACAAAATTCCTTTTGTATATAAATTATGTTTATTGTAGGGTTGGTTGAACTAGCTATTTAAGCTAGATTTTACTGAAAAGTTGGATTTGGGGAATAGAGTCTAGGTGGAATTCGTCCACATAAATATGTAGGTAATAAGCAGGATGCATATTGTGGACACTCAATAGATATTTACCGAATTGGTCATAAATGAGAGGTTTCCTCACCATGACAATTACTTTTTTACACTATAATATATTTAAATTGAGGGCTTTGTCGGGTTAATGTTGTAGATTTCTATTAAAAAAAGTAAATGCCCAATTACTTAGAAGCCAAAACACCATGTCCAAACATTAAGAGATTCCATTCAAACTGGATATTTCTGGAATATCTGATTTTAAACAAAAAGCCTGGTTACCTCTATAATTACTCTTACTGACCATGTTAAGTTTTACCTGAGCCCTGTGTTCTTGGAAAGAATAGAGATCAAGACACCCTCTCACCCATTGTGCTCCTGGAAATGATTTAGTTCAAAGAACCACTTTTCCTCATACAATCTAGATAAGACTCATGGATAACTCCCATGTTTGCCCATGATAAGGCCAGACACAGACTCTTCAAGTTTCCATTCTTTCCCTCTTCAATGATTGGCTAAACTGTTTTGTTCCCACTCATCAACTGAAACAAAACACTTGTTAACTTAAAGCTTTGGTTAAGGCTCCCTTCTTCTCCCAGATTACTGAACTTTGCTTCATGTCTTAGCGTGAGCTTATGCACAACATCTCCTTAACAGCCTGCCATAGTCTGAAATTTGTACACCCCAAAATTCATATGTTGAAACCCTACCCACCAATATAATGATGTTAGAAGGTGGGGTCTTTGGGAGATAAGGTCATGAGGGTGAATCCTTATGAATGATCAGTACCCTTATAAGAGTCAGCCCAGAGCTTGCTTCCTCTCTCTGCTCTCTGCCCCTTGAGGATACAACAAGAAGTAGGCAGTCTCTAAACCCGAGGAGGTTCTCAGCAGAACCTGGCTATACTGGCATCCTGATAGTCCAGCCTTCAAAACTGTGAGAAATAAATTTCCATTAAGTGTGACCTCCCACTCTATGGTGGTTTGTTAAAGCAGCCTGTGCTGACTAAGACAGAGCGCCCCCGAGACTGGCCTTATGATAAACCATTCTCCCATCTGCTATCCCATAATGGCATCTTTTCATCCTCTTCCCCATACCTCGTTCTTTGTAGCCTTGTTTACTCCTACTCTATTTAAAAAGCATCTTTTTTGCCTAACTCTTGAAGTTCTCATAGATCTTATGGTCACAGTGTTCTTCCTACTGCAGTAGCCCTTTTTGCTATTGCAATAACTTTCCCACATTTACCACTCATAATAATCCTTTCAAATAGTCTCTCCCTACCAAGTGCGAATTCACCTTTGACATCACTTATACTTGTTAGATACCACATCCCAAGATGCTCAGACAAATTTAAAAACTTCTTAAGGGCTTTCAAGAAAATAAACCAGACACAAATTTTTTCTTGCTGTTTTCAATATTTTAGAATACATTAAGACAACAGGGTTACTGAAACTCTAGTTCCTTTTGAAGTCTATACTTGGAAACTTCCAACCCTTCCTCTGTCTAGACCATATTTTGTTCCCTACTCGAGGTTAAAATTCTCTGTGCATATTTTCTTCTTGAAAACAAAGATCTTTAACAGACCTTAGGCACCAAGGATTTGTTTCTAGTTTCTGTTATTTGACAGCAACCCTGAGGTCTGCAGCACAAAATAATCTCAAATTTTGCTAAGGCCTCATGCTCTGTGAGACTGTATAGTTGGGAGTAAGAATTTAGCCATCTGAACCTCACTGTGGCTTTATTATCTGAAAAAAAAAATCTTAAGAGAGAAATAATGTTTTAGATGTGTTCACATATTCTGGAGATTCCTTTGGAATGCAGGCTTTCTGCTGTTTTCATTAGCTTCTCCAGCTCTCAGGACAGTTCTTGACATACTGCGTACACTTAGCAGCTATTTCCTTAAATATGTTATTAAAACAACCATATTTCGTGGCCTCCTGCTGCAGATCTAGACATAAAACAGCTTTGTGGCTCTTCTCACTGGGTTGATAGGAGAGCAAACAGGTAAATAAGGGAGGCAGCATTTTCCTCCCAACTCTCTTCTCAAGGTCATAGCAGGAAGAGAGTGTCTGTACTCAGCAGAGCATTCTTCATGTGGTTGTTACCTATCCCGTTGGGCTTAATTCTGTTCTTAATGAGCTGCACACCTGTGTCTCTGGCTGGTTGCCCTCCACACAGTGGGAGGAGGCAAGGGAGGGTGAATTCCTCCTTCAACCTCAGTCCTAGGATTCTGAGCTGTGTCTGCCTGTATTTTGTTGAGCATCCCAAGTGTGGGTGGTATTCTGAATATCTTCCCATTATGCTAAGCAGCCAACATTGGCTTTGTTATGCAGATTGAGGTTAAAGACAGTGAAATTTCTCAATCATATCCAGTCACACCACAGCCCCAGCAAATTTCCCACCTGACCAAGGAAATCATGCCTGACATTTTTTTTTTTTTTAAATTTCCTGTTGATTGGGTGCTTATCACAACTCAGAGAAGATGGTGGTAGAGCCCACCAAGGCCTCGGGCTTCAGGATGAATGACCTTACAATGAAGAATACAAAATGAATCCTGAAAGCTGAAAGACTTTTACCAGCCCATCTTTGAGTGTGTGTGTGGTGTGTGTTTGTGTAGATTATAAGCACCAGGGGTCAGGAGGGAGGACATTAGCAACTCAGATTTCTTTTGACCATTATCTCAATTTTAGAAAATGGCTGGATGAATTTTTACTGGTTACAAAATATATTTGGGATAGTAGAACTCAAAATGTAGCCTTTAAAGAGTGTGTAGAATATACTTCAGGGGGCCATGGGAGCACCTTAAGGAGTTAAACATTCCTTCCCTGGAGAAATTGAGACAGAAGGACAGTTAAGAGTCCTGTCGTGGGCTGTATCTGAAGACGTAATGCCAGACATACTGAAATGTGGGGAGCAGAGAAGGCAAATGATGACTACAGCATGACCCCAAGATCCAAAGTCCTGAACTGACACTTAAGTTGTGGCTCTGGCTTTATGTTTGAGCTTCTTCTCACATGGGAGACCCTATGTAGCATCTTCTAGGGTGTGAAGGGGATCAGAATATGCTACTCCTAAAGACATCCCTTTGGCATAAGGATCATTTTGAATTGAAGGCAATAAAGCAACAAATGCAGAAAGAGCTCTTTGCTCTTCCCCAATCTCCCTAAAAGCAGGACATGTATTTCCCTTTGTGAAGTTGTTCCCTCCCACTCCTTACCCACACCAAGATTGAATAACCCTTATCACTAGAGATAGAGAGTAGGCTCTGAGATAAGTCTTTATAAACAAATCTTACTAAAATAACCCTCATCTTCCCTTAATTTCCCCAATGTATTTACCTTCTCACAATTAGTGCACCTAGAACACTAAGTCCCTTTTCCTTTGTTGTATCACATCTCACAAATGTATTATTACTCTTTGTTAAAATTATTTACAAATTCCCAGATTTAACTGATTCTTTAGGTCTTCACTTCTTTTCTGTGAAGGCCTCCACATATATAAAAATTAAAATACTAATATCAAATCAAATGTATATGCCTTTTCTCCTGTTAAACTGTCATTCACTGGTCTAATTTGCAGGCTCCATTTTCAGAAGCTAAGAAGGTATAATAAAGGTCCCCTCCCCACTCCTGCAGGTACTATCTCAAATCTGTCATTTTCTCTGTATACCTCTATTTTGTCTAACCCACTGATTACCAGATTTATTTTATCCTGTCCTTTTTAAGTCTTATCAGTAGGCACACAACTCCAGAATATATTTTTTTGCTTATAATTTGTATACGGTAGTACTGCATTACTGCTTATGTGCATTATAAAACACACATAAAAATAAAATGTTAAATAAAAAGTATCATATTCTGATATCCTTTCCTCACTTTCCAGTGGATCTTTGAAGCCTTATTTCACTTTAGGGAATCTGCTCCAAGATGGGCTACTTTCAAGGGCCAGAATGAAATTTTTGAAATGCAAGTATAATCCTATCACTCCATCTGTTTAAGACTAAGATGGCTTCCCTCTGCACTCTGAATGAAATCCTGTTCCCAGAGGCCACAAAGGCCCTCCTGCCCTATTCCAATCTGACCTGTCTCCTTCAGGCATTTCTGTGCTCTTCTGAACCTGGTTCCTTAGGGTCCTGCCTTCTTGGTTTCCATTCTAGTTGTTCCAAGGCTGCAATCTCATGCCTGTCACTGAGTTTTTATGTAGGTTGGTTTGAAGGCGCTTATTTCTAATCCTCGCCCGAATAATTTTTGCTCACTCTTTGAATATCTTCTTTCATGTCATTTCTTCTAAGAAAACTTTTCTGACCAGTTCTCTTTTCTCCCACTAATCCAAATCAATGTTCCTTAGACCACGCTATCATCTCATTCTCAAGTTTTTCTTCATGGCACTTATTATGATAAATACTCATACTGTGACATTGTTTGCTTGATAGCTATTACTACAAATAACTTCTGTGTGCCCTGGGGTGATACTTTTTTTTTTTTTTAAGCATTTTATCCTGGTACCTAGAACAATATTTAACACATGGTAAGCACACAATACAATTTTGATGGTTGAACAAATGAATAGTAGCCATATTTTCCAAATTAAACACCATGGTAAGTGGTTTTTGGGGACAGGGCCCAGTCTATTTGGAGTAGAGACTCTTCTGTAAAATCCAGGATATAGGACAGGTGAAGTTCCTCTTTTTTCTTGTCAACCGTATGTCCTGTTGGGATTTGTAACTGTTGTGATATGAATATCAGACAAAGATTATATTCAATGAATGAACATATAGCAGAATACTGTGGGATAGTGCTTTTCCTTCTCAATGTGCCTATCACTTCCTCAGTTGTAATGCTGCCATTTTTGACAAGAAGCTGTTGATGCTACAAGTCTAGATCTCACTTTTATTCAGTCATCTTGATTAGGCAATAACCCAGGGTTCCTAAATTATTCACAAGTCAGGCATCGCTGAGGACTAGCAACTGTCAAATATGGTAATTGTCAGCTGGGCAGGAAGAAGGGCCTGATTTAAATGTATGCATTTAAATGAACAGGAAAAGCAGAACTGGAAAAGTGACCCCTTCCCTTCCTTAAGTGCCCAGACAATTAAATGCATAATGGATTTCCCCAGGGGTCCTGTGCCAGCTGCTCCTCATCCCCCTCAAACAGAAAGGGAAATGCTATCTCCTGTTGTAATCCAGGGCAGAGGGTCTGACATTGACGGAGTGCCTACAGTGTTTGGCTAAGGTTAACCTGCATAAATACATGTGATGGGAACGTATTTTGAAATATAAATTGGAGCTTTTTCTTTTTAAATTACCTCCTGTGATAACCAAGTTTGTTGTGCCTACCCTAAGCCTGCCTAGACAGCTGTACACTGTTTTGAGGGGAAGAGGGTGGCTACCATATAGTCAGAACACAAGGAAAAAGAAGCTTAGTTATCTATTGACTTACTTCTTTAACAAATAACTAGCATAACTCTTAAATTGTACTGAGTTCTGGGGACACAGTGTGCTTGAAACATTGTCCCTACCTTGTGAAGTTTACATTCTACTTGGATAGATAGATAATTAACAGAAACCAATAAATAATCAACATAACCACTATAACAATAATGATAATATTAATAATCGAGTCAGCTAAAAAGGCAGAATGTGAAGTAGGTGAGAATATTTAGATACCCCATTGAATAAATATCATTTAAGTAGCATTGCCAGATTTAGCAAATAAAAATATAAGATGTTCAGGATATACGTACAAAGGCCATGCTTTTACGAAAATGTTATTCATTGTTAATCTGGGATCCAAATTTAACTGAACATCTTCTGTTTTATCTTGCAACTCTACATTTAAGTTGTTTCTTGAGTAATGTGAAGAAGCTGGCTACCGGAAACCCTAGAGAAGGAGCTGGCAGGCAGGGGATTCACATTCAGTGTAAAATGTCCTAAATTAGGAACAAGGAGAGACTGAGGATGTGGATGAGAGGTTGTCCAGACCAGACTCTGTAGGGCCTGTGAGCCATATTATGGATTTGGATTTCATTATAGTATGATGGAAAATCACTGAAAAAGTCATTTGGGAAGAAGAGTGACATTATCCGCTTTTTGTTTTAAAGCTATCATTCTGGCTTCAAGGTTGAAAACAGCCGGCAGGTAAGAGAAGTAGGAACAAGGGAGAAAAAAATTTCTTTCTTCCACCCATCTTAGGTTCATTGGCTGGGGCCTGTAAATTAGATTGAAGAACGACAGATTAACAAGAGACGAACAAATAGAAGTTTCTTGAGTCCACCACACATACAAGTGGGAGTACTCAGTGACTAATAACTCAAAGGAGTGGTTAGAAGCTGGGCTTATATGGCATTGTAACAAAAAAACAGCACATTGGTAGAGTGATAAAGACAAAGGGAAGGGACTTTGAACTTCTAGATATGGTGAATTGTGGGAAGGAAAATACATGAAAGAAGCTGATGAAACATAAGGGTTGTTTTAGCAAGATTGGTTTGTAGAATACTCTGGTGCCACCTTTGGGTTAAGAGTCTAGAGCTGTCTCTGGTGATTCAGAATCATCCTGTTCTTTCTGCTATGGAGGACGAAGGCAGATAATTTTCTTAATTCTTAATTGCTTTCAGCGGAAATGAATTCTTATGCCAAAGTGACATATTTTGGGGTGGCATAGTCCCCCCAAAAAAACAATGGATGAGGCTATTACAATAGAACATAAGATGGTGGGGCTTGAAGGAGGCTGGCCCTGGTGGAGGTGATGAGAAGTACTTTAGTAATTAGATTTGGTATATATTTTAGAAGTACAGCCAGTAAGAATTACCAGAGGGTTCCATGGGGGGTGGTGGGAAGAGAAGAATCAAGAATCATTCCATTTTGGCTTATGCAATCATTTCAAAATTGGCTAATGTTAGCAGGAACAACAAATTTTTATTAAAATTTCTACAGAGTTTTCCCACTTTGGCATCAGATAGAAGATGGGCATTAGAAGACATGGGGAGAGACAGGGAGGAATGGCCATTTGAAATGAAAAGATCTTAAGAATGATGGGTTATTCAGCATCTGGAACCATGTCCAGGGAGCTGCATGGAATCAGAATCACATTTTTCCTCATGGTGGGTTTCTAAAGAGGAACTGATCAAAGTATCAATTGATAACAGGTAGTAAGGTATTTACTGTTTTCTGAGACTTAGTTCTCGGATTTAGCTCTGCATACAATCTATCCCATACAAGCAACTATTACATCCAATGGTCTGGGACACTCAGAATGATTCCCTCAACTTCATCCTGAATATTTTAGAGGGCCATAATGACAGCGTGAAGGCAAAGCTGCCACAGCTATGGTAGGCAGGTTAAGAGTCCTTTGAAGATGTTCAAATCCTACTCCCCAGAACCCGAGACTATGTTTTTTTATATGGCAAAAGGGAAATCAGGTTACAGATGGAATTAAGGTTACTAACAAACTGTTATTCACATAAAGGGATTTTTCTGGATTATCTAGGTGGGTTCAGTGTAATCACAAGGGTCCTTTAAATGTAGAAGAGGGAGGTAGAAGCGTCAGTACTAGAGTGATACAGGGAAAGACTCCACCTGCCATTGCTGACTTTGGAGATGGAAGTAGGCTGTGAGCCAAGGAGCTAGAAAAGATGAGAAAGCGGATTTCCCCCTAAAGGTTCCAGAAAGGAAAGAAGCTCTGCTGACACATAATTTTAGGCCAGGAAGACCCTTTTTAGTCTCCTGGCCTCTATTGCTAGAATTTGTTTTAAACCATTAAAGTTGTGAAAATTTGTTACAGCAGCCATGGAAAATAATACACTGACCAACAGAGAAGTGGATAAAACCAGTTGGACATCTTCCACTGAGGAAAGCCATGATAGAACGTGTTTGTCCTCTTATGCACAGAAAAGCCTTTCAATCCTCTCTGGCAAAGGGAACTGAGGAGGAGACAATTACCTAGATCATTGAGGGGAACATATAAAACGTCCTATTTCTTCCAATTTTCCAAATCCTGGCCTTGGTTACCGGCTGCTATTTTAGACTGAATGTTTATGAACCCCCAAAACTCACATTGAAATCCTAACCTCCATTGTGATGATATTAGGAAGTGGGGACTTAGCGATGTGATTGAAACATTAGGGCAGAATCATGTATGGGGTTAATGCCCTTATCAAAGAGGACCCAGAGAGCTCTCTTGTCCCTTCTACCCTGTGAAGACCTAGAGAGACTGCCACTGTCTGAGAACCAGGAAGCAACTCTCACCAGGCACCAAATTTGCCAACACCTTGATCTTGGAGCTTCCAGTCTCTAGAATTATGAGAAATAATTTTTTGTTGTTTATAAGCCACCCAGTTTATGGTATTTTGTTAGAGCCACCTGAGGTGGCTAAGACAGTAGCTTAGCTTTGCAGAAGGAAATGGAAGTTTGGGGGGTTTGTTCTGTTCTACATAGCATGTTGACTTTTCTGTGACTTCCACCCTTATACTGTAAGCTCCTTCAAAGTGCAAATTATATCTTATTCAGCAGTGTTAGCCTAGCACTGAGCAAATGGTTGTTGAACAGCTAGAGGAGTAAATGAATGAATACATGAATGAATGAATGCATCCCTCTCCTTTCAACTTTGACAAATGAGTACGGTAGGCCTGTGTATATACCAACAACTGTGTGTTGGAAAATCACCAGTTAAGCCTGAATTCATGAAAGTCATTTTGCAAGACCTGGTTTGACAGATCCATTTGTTATGCAAGGTCATAGTGTTGTAATTGTTGTCCCTTAGCATAAATATGGGCCAGGGACCAAGCATTAAAATGCAGTAAGTCCTTGGCATCTAATCTCTTCCTTTGTTGCTTGACCTGATCTCTGACAAGCAGCCTGCAGCCCCGCCAGACTGCTGTAAGAATGACAGCTTTGGCTCACAAATGGGAGCAGGGCGACGTGAGGGGTGATGCGGTCAGTCGGCAGGGGAGACTGGAACTTAGTTGGCTTGGAGGATGGGGACAGAGGGCGAGGCAGGGCAGAGTGAGAGAACATTAGGAGAACTGTGTGAAGTCGTGGGTTGCTTCAGGTTAAATCTGAGATGCATTTGTTCCGTGATTGTTTGCTCTACTGGATGCTTTGTGCCAGGCGCCATGCAAAATATCCAGGGGGAGCGAGGCCATGATGAATAATCACAGCTGACATTTACTTCCTTTTTATTGTGTGTCAGGCACCGTGAGAGCGAGTTTCAAGCAGTATCTCATTTAATCCTCCAAACAATTCTGCACGCAAAACAACTATGACACTCATTAAAGTGATGAGGAAAATGAAGCGTGGTGACAGTAACTTGCCCAAGGGCGGCCAGTAAGTGGCAGAGCTGGGTATGCATTTGCGGTTTGACTCTAAAGCCTATTCTCTTAACGACCGTACATACTGGCCTGATCTTCACTCACTGAACCTGATCCTGGAATCGCTGCACTTTTATTCCAGTAGAGGAAATAAGACCCACAAGTACAGAGGTTATAATAAGAGACAAAATGGGATGAACGCTGTAGAAAGGAATGAGCTCAGCATTATGGAACCCGGGACTACTGGGAGTGCAGCCTCAGGCAGGATTTAAGAAGCAGGAGTAAGCAAGTAATAGTGGCGGGTTCTGGAGCTTTTACTGTGGGTCAAGGCCTTTACCTTCACTTACAAACATTTCCTGAGCACCCACTATGCATCTGACACTCTTCTAAGTACTTGCGATCTATTAAAAAATAGAACAGAAATTTCTCTGCCTTCTTGGATCTTGTGTTGTAGCAGAGGGAGAGAAAGAGTAAAGAATAGACTATACATGTACTGTTTCTATTCACACACACACACACACACAAAGATATTTTTACATGTCAGACAGCATTAAATGTAATGGAAAAAGAAAAAGTGGAAGGGGGCAAGAGGTATTTTAAATGGGGTCATCATGAAACAGGGTGTCCTGAATGATCTCACTGAGTCCTCACAATACTTTTGAGGCAGGTACTATTTTTTGTGCCCCCATTTTCCGATGGGGAAACAGGCTTGGGGAGGTTAACTGGTTTGCTCAAGGAAGTAATGGAACTGAGATACCGACTTGGGTGTATGGACTTTAGGACTTGTACCCTCAACACCTATGCTCTTCTCACTCTCCAGAAGGCTTCTAAGATTTATTTTTCCTTCCAGAAACTACAGGTTTGTAGTTACGGTTGTCAGGTTCCACCTGACCTTCCTAGGACTTGCTGATTGGGAGACACTGAGAATGCTTTCTGGTGGGCCTCAGCTGTGGAGTTCCCAGCAAAAGCTACAAAAGCCCCAGCAACTTTAACACCTACACTCTGGCACCAGCAGCCACCTCCAACCCAACAGAACCATGTCCATACAGCCTTGGGGCTTCAGCATTCATTTCTCCCGTTTTCTCCACTTTTTGTCATCTCTCCTGAACTATATTTGTACCCATTAGGCTCTTTGGAACTGAGCTGTGCACCAGCAGAGGCCAGTGCAAGAATCTGGGTGATTGTTTTCCAGCCTGAGGATGAACAAGCCTTTCCTGTCCTTTCTTTCACAATGGCCCCAAGTCCAATAACTCAGAGCCACAGCAAGTCAGCTCCTATTATGAGCTAGAAAGAGAATTGGATTAGAGAGCTCCAATTTGTGTCACTATATGCTTTTCTGGAAAACCTTGACTTTGAGGACCCCGCCTAGTTTGGTTTCTGAGACCCCTTCTTGTATTGTAATGAATTTTGAGTGTGTAAGTGTGTACTTTTGTTGGGTTTTATAAACTGACCAGGACTAAGCTAGGGCAAGATTATCAAGGAATTGATATTTTGATTCATTCACCCAACATAATATTTTGTCATTCAATTGTCAGGAGCCAATGAGGTTGATACTGTACAAATATCCCCATTTTACAGATGACAAAACTGAAGTACATGGAGGTTAAGTTGCCCAGGGCTAAATTACTAGAGAGTAGTAGGGTTGGATTACAAACTGAGTGCTGTCATAGTTCATATATTTACAATATAATCTCTAGATGCTGGGGACACATCTAGATTGGAGATCTCCGATTTCAGAAAACTTATGGTCTTAATGTGGAGATAGGCAAGTAAACCAAAAATATCAACAAGGGGCCATTTCTTAAAAGTTGGGTATAGGGGCGCCTGGGTGGCTCAGTGGGTTAAGGCCTCTGCCTTTGGCTCGGGTCATGATCTCAGGGTCCTGGGATCGAGCCTCGCGTTGGGCTCTCCGCTCGGTGGGGAGCCTGCTTCCTTCTCTCTCTCTGCCTGCCTCTCTGCCTACTTGTGATCTCTCTGTCAAATAAAAAAAAAAAAAAAAAAAAAAAAAAAAAGTTGGGTATAGTGCAGGTGAAATACTGGGAGAGAGCATCCAGGAGAACCAGAGGAGGTTTTCTTCTTCTTTCTCACCCACATCACTTTTGCTTCTCCGGGAGCATCATGTACATTGCATGACATTCTCTGCAAAATCTGTCTTGGTGTTTTCTATCTCCTCATGATTTTCTAGAGGACCATGTTGAAACATGTCCAAATGAGGTAGCCAGTCTTACAGTTAATCTGTTGCCCTAAATACTAGCTATCTGTTATGGTATAATAAGCTACTCCAAAATCCATTGGCATAAACACCAACCTTTTTATTATTATTATGATTTTCTGGGACAGGAATTTAACAGGAGTTGGCTAGGTTATTCTGTTCCACCTGGCAGAGACTCTTCTCACTGGGTGGTACACAACTGGTGTCTGGATTACTGTGGAGGATCCAAGATGGCTTTGCTCCCATGCCTGGATCTTGGAGGGGCATTTGGAAAACTGACCTCCTTCTTCATGTAGTCTCAGGACTTCTCTATGTGGTCTCTCCACTAGGTAGTCAGAACGCCTACATGATTCCCCAGCTGTGAAGGGAAACCATCCTTAAAGCTGCCAGGTCTCTTAAGGCTAAGCTCAGAATTAGATACAGTGTCACTTCCACCATCCTTCATTGATTAAAGCAGCTAGCTATAGGCCACACTTCATCCAAGGGGTAGAGAAGTACTATCCACCTCTGGATGGGAGGAATGTCAAAGAATTTATGCCATTTTTCATTCACCACTCTTTCTAGTTGACTTTACCTTGACTTTGCATAAAGGATTCTTTTTTTTTAAAGTTTTTATTTAAATTCCAGTTAATTAACATACAGTATAATATTAGGTTTAGGGTATACAATATACTGATTCAACACTTCCATACAATACCTGGTGCTCAGCAAAGCAAGTAACCTCCTTAATTTAATCCTCCTCACCTATTTAACCCATTCCCCCCACCCACCTCCCCTGTGGTAACCATCAGCTTGTTCTCTATAATTAAAATCTGTTTATTTGTTTGCCTCTCTCTTTTTTCTCTTTGCTCATTTGTTTTGTTTCTTAAATTCCACATGTGAAAGAAATCATATGGTACTTCTCTCTCTCTGACTTATTTTGCTTAGAATAATACTCTTGAGTTCTAGCTATATTATTGCAAATGGCAAAATTTTATTCTTTTTTGTGGTTGAGCAATATTCCATTGTTTATATCGCAACTTCTTTATTCATCATTTGATGGATAACTTGGGTTGTTTCCATAATTTGACTATTGTAGATACTGCTGTTATAAACACTGAGGTGTGTATATCCCTTTGAATTAGTATTGTTGTATTCTTTGGATAAATACCTAGTAGTGCAGCTGCTGGATTGTAGGGTACTTCTATTTTTAGCTTTTTGAGGAAACTTCATACTGTTTTCCAGAATGGCTCTATCAGTTTGCATTCCCACCAAAAGTGCAAGAGGGTATCTCTTTCTCCATGTTGTCGTTAACATCTAATTTAAGCCATTCTGACAGGTGTGAGATGATATTTTACTATGGTTTGATTTGCATTTCCCTGATGATAAGTGATGTTGAACATCTTTTCACGTGTCTGTTGGCCATCTGTACATCTTCGAAAAAATGTCTATTCATGTCTTCTGCCTTTTTAATTGAATTACTCATTTTAGGTATTGAGTGTGGTAAGTTCTTTATATATTTTGGATGCTAACCCTTTGTCGCACATATCAGATATGTCATTTGCAAATATCTTCTCCCATTCCGTAGGTTGCCTTTTAGTTTTGTTGATTGTTTTCTTCACTGTGCAGAAGGTTTTTATTTTGATTTAGTTTCAAAAGTTTATTTTTGATTTTGTTTCCCTAGCCTCAGGAGACCTATCTAGAAAGAAGTTGCTCTAGCTAGTGTCAAAGAAGTTCCTGCCTATATTCCTTTCTAGGATTTTTATGGTTTCAGAGCTTACATTTAGGTCTTTAAGGATTCAATAAATTTCTAATAAAATATTGTTTTCTCTCTGAAAACTGTTTGAAGCTGAGATGCCACAGCCTTTAGTAAATATTTGATGTTCAAATAAGACAACTAGACTTTCTCAGTGCTTACTGTGATAATGGGAATGCCATCCATGTGCACTGTTCAATATGGGAACCACTGACTGTATGTGGCTATGGAGCCCTTGAAATATGTTGGTGTGACTGCAGAAGTTAATTTTACACTTTGTTTGATTTTACTTAATTTAAATTTAAGTTTAATAGTCCTGTGCCTCGTGGTTACCATATTCAACAGAAGGATTTACTTAATGCTTATTTAGGGTAGAGTCTAAAATACAAGATGGTACTCATTAACCTCAGGTGTATAACACTGGTACTTGAAATTCTTTCACATTCTAGCAAAACTCAAGTTTTTATTGAGTTACATTAAGGTAGTAGAAGGCAATGTTTTATGCTTATGGCTAATAGGGAGTGAAGGTAGAGACTTCTACCTTCATATATAAACACAAAAGACCATGACTGAAGGAGGGGTAGTAATTTAGGGACCAGTTGGTTACTCTGGACATGTAAGACTCTGGAGTATGTCAGTAACTATTTATCAGAATACCATAGTTTGGTTTAGCAAAGAAGTTTAGAGTGCTTTCCAGGCAGCAAATTGAGTGAAATAAGTATTATTTATATTCACCTGGCATAATTTGTTATTAGACTTTTTCTGATGGCAATAATAGAACTGGAGCAGTTAAACTATGTTCTCCAGGGTACTGGTACTACTGCCAAGAGCAGAAAACTTTCATCTTCCAAACCCTCAATCAGCCAGTTTCTCATCTGCATCCCATAAATTATCAGGAAGGAACAAGCTCATTATCTCAGCGCTGGGGACAAAAGTCTTTTACATGACACTGAACTTCTGACTACTGCAAAACTCGGCAGCTTGTCATCATATCTTCAATAGGTGTGTTGGCCCCTGTAAGAAACTGGGTCAGAATTTCATGGCTGTGACCTGAAATTTCAATTTTGTTATGTATTGTAACTTGCAATGGGCCTATGTCCAAAGGTAATTGGGTCTAGTGGTCTGTGGAGTTACTTGGATGTTTGTTGTTTTAATAGGTTTGGGGAAAGAGACGTGAATCTTTCTGCCTCTGAAAACATCGTATGTCTGGAGGCAAGGCCTACGGAAACTTCTCTGCTCTACTTTGGGAAGGTGTTTCAATGTGTCTACTTCAAAGTTCCTGTGTAGGAACTCCTAAGTAGAAGCTGTTAAGTTTTCTTATACCTCCACCCTGTAGTTTCCTTTATTTAAGGGGATTGATTGTGTTCTGGAAACTTCCAATTTACAAAATATTTTATTCTTGTGTCCTATATAATTTCCTATGGAAATAATTTCCTCAGGAAGGTCTCAGCTTTCATCTTGTTTTCTAAGGATAGAAATACTATGAGTATTACATGGAAGGTATTCCAGATGTGGACATTCTCTTACTTCAGGATCAAGAAGAGACAAGTTAGTAGGAATGAAAAAGGGTATACTCTATAACTGGTATGGCAAATCTCTCCCATAACAGGTCAGATAATAACATATGTTTGGCTTTTAAGCCATCCCATCTCTGTCGTTACTACCCAAGTCAGTAACAAAGCCAAAGACAATGTGTAAAAGAATGAGTGTGGTTGAATTACAATAAACTTTATTTATGGACACTGAAATTTGAATTTCATATGATTTTTCACTTGGGATGAAATTCTTCTTCTTTTGATGCTTTTCAAATATCTAAAAATGTAAAAACCATACTTCATTCACAGGCTGTTAAAAAAACAACAATATAACACAAGGTGGCAGACCAGATTTGGCCTGTAGGCTGTAGTCTGCTGACTCCTACTCTTTAAGATGCACACACAAGTAACTTGAGTATAAATATTTCACAAAAATTGCTGTAGACATTGCTGGATCTAGCCTTTTAAAGTTGTGAGACAATTTATGTTTGCATTTTTGTAGAGAGAATTCAAAACCAGTTTATTTATGATCAACATCTTTGTGAGTGGGTATTTTAAAAACAGTGAAAACAAAGCATATTTTTATGGCACAGTAGAAAGATAAATGACCGAAGTTTTAGGGGTCTAGGATTTTCCACTCAGTTCTGACATTAAGGACTTATCACATTAGGTTTGCTCTTCTCTAAAATGGGAATAATACTAGCATTCCTACTATTGTAAAAGTAGGAGTTTTAGGAAATCCAGGTGAGTTTGTGCTCCTGAAATTTCCTGGAAAAAAGGCCAAATGCTACATGTGTGTGGAGTAACTTGCCAGGAGTATCCCAAAAGTTCTTGGGCTAGTACAGCATATAATTTCTTTCAGCAATTGTATGAGAAAAATGCTTTCATATAAACAGATAGATATAGATGGATATTTTTGTATTCATGCTGTGATGATCTCAGGAGAGGAATGATCTACCCTGAATATTTTATCTTTTAGTAACACTAGCAATCTTGCCATATGTGAATCTTTTAAAATCATGCTACAAGCTCCTGTTTCATTTAGAATATTGAGTTTCCTCTGATTTATTCCAAATGAAAATGGCCAAAGGGATGAAATATGCCTGTATACACCTTATGCATGGGAGAATATAGAAGACAGTGGGTTGAGGATCGGATTGAAGAAGAACAAAGGCCTTCATAGAAGTGGTTCTTCCTAATATGGAAAGGTTACTAGTTGACAAGATAGGAAAGGCATTTTTCTTTTTAATTTTAAATTCAGTTTAATTAACATATAGTGTATTATTAGTTTCAGAGGTAGAATTTTGTGATTCATCAGTTGCATATAACACCAGTGCTCCTTCTATCAAGTGCCTTCCTTAATGCCCATCATTCAGTTATCCCATTCCCCCACTTCTAGCAACCCTGGGTTTGTTCCCTAGAGTTTAGCATCTCTTATGACTTCAGAAAGACATCTTTCTTAAGTTTCTGCTCTTCAGAGAGATATTAACAATAAATCATAGTGTGTGTGTGTGTGTGTGTGTATGAAAGGACATATACAATATACTACAATGGGAGAATAATTTCAAGGGTGAAAAATACTCATCTTAAAATCATTCAGTTTGCTTAATTTTAGTTTAATCAATTTTGTAAAAGACACTTTTTTTTTGGCTTGCAAGAAATAATTCAATGAAAGACTAGAAAACATTATGAGAAGGGTAAATTTTTGTTTGTGTTTCTTAGAATATGAAATCACTTGTCGCCTAAATAGAGAATCTTAATTAAAATAGATGAGAAACCAGGGAAGCGGAGGAGAAAGACATTTAAACATATTTTTCTTGTGTAAGATTTTTCATGTTTTCTTCATAAAAATTGAATTTCCCTTCTGGGCTTTGCAGTATAGTTTGTATAATTATTTTGGAGAAATGAGAAATGTGAGAAGGAAATTGGGGTATTTTAGAACCAAACCCAAATAGATGCTACATCTGGCTGATTTCAGTTAACTCTCCAAGCACCACTATAATGGTGTAGATGTTGCGAATTATGATGATGTAAAGTTTTATATTTCCCACCTCTGACACTCATTTTCACAATGCTGGCATCTTTGTCCACTTGTTCTTACTTTTTTTTTATTCTTCCATATTTTTAATATTATTATAGTCTTATTAATGATGTGCCTACCATTTTCTGATTTGGTTGCATGTCTGTGATATCGGCAGTCATGCTCAAGAAATTTGACTTTGAATGAGACCAGCCTAATGTCTCTTGTTAGTCCATAGTGTAATGAAAGAGCCTTTAATAATGGGTCAACACTAACAAAAGTTTTTCTCATTAGATATACACTACAGAGTCTTAGTACAGTTGTTGCTAGGTTCAGCTTTTCTTAGAGGGGACCGTAACACATTCTGACACCAGATTCAAAATTTCAGAGCATAGAATTTGTAGGGACTATAAAACCTAATGATGCCGAATAGGAGTTCAGAGACCTCTATCCACTCTACCATCTTGCTATATTAGAAACCCCCTTAAGGAACAGTTAAACAGTACAAAAGGAGCACAATATGTTAAACTCCTAGTACTTAGGCATTTTCAAAATTAGAACCAAATTTAAACTCAAGGAGTTATGTGTACACTCTTGGATAATTTTGTAGATCCTGGATTCATCATCTATTAAGATCAATGTAAATTGCCCCTGTCATGGAGAGGCAGTACACTCAGAGGATGAGAACTCAGCTCTGCAGTCAGACTTACCTGGTATTAATCTTGCCTGTTCTCTGTTCTAGCTAAGACTATTGTAGCACAACTAGTCAATGGCTAAACTTAGTGGTTTAGTCAATAGTCTCTGCATCTCAGCTTCTCCCTCTTTAAAATGAGGATAAAAACTATATCTTTCTTAAAAAGCCACTGAAGTAAATCATATATAGTACTTAATACACATAAGATGCTTGGTACAGTGCTTGGCCCATAATAAGTGCTCAAAAAATAGTGTTAAATATTTAAAGAAAGCATACAGTCTTTCTAGAAGAGCACAATATACATAAATACATAGAGAAGAGTTATCATGGTTTCAAGAAGGTGGTGGTGTTTCTGCAGACAGACGTAACCTCAGGAATAATTTCAGGAACAGTAGACAATGTGTATCTTTAAGGGTCCCAAGAATAGTTGTACTCAACTATTGAGTAAAAGATCACTGGGGAACGGAGTGTCTAGGAAGGTTCTTGAAAGTGGTATTTGATCTGAGTCTTACAGAATTAAATAGGTAAGAGATGGGGAGGACATTAAGCTAGGTAGGGCATTTTAGGTGGGGAAAGTGGAAACCAGGCCCTAATGATGACTAGCTGATCTCAGAGGGTCCCTTCTTTAAGACCATGGCCCAGTGGCAGACATTACAGGGCTTTCAAACAAGATGGCCAATCCAAAGATGGAAAAATTGGATCCTTAGAGTATTATGTATCAGGAATCTAAATTCATGAACCTTAAGTATGAACCATTTTAAACCACTAAGTTTAGCCATGACTAGTTGTGTGACATTGACCAAGATTCTTACCCCTTGGTATTTCAACTTACTCATCTGTTAAGTGGGGCAACCATACCTCTTTCAGAGGAAAATTTTAAGAGTTAAATTTGGTGTTATAAATGGAGATGCCTTGCTTGACACGTTGTAGATAATTAGGTCCTCATTTAATGACAATCTTTCAAGTCTTTATTCCCCACCTTCCCCTACCCCATCTCCTTGTTTAGACACTGATTGCTCAGGGAAAACTATTTGGAAAGAATTACGATTTACTTCATTTATTCTTCAAAGATAATAGTCTCGGAGTATTTGGATGGCTTAGTCGATTAAGCTTCTAACTGTTGATTTCTTGCTCAGGCAATGATCTCAGATTCATGAGATGTAGCCCCACATCGGGCTCCATGGTCAGTGTGGAGTCTGCTTGAGATTCTTTCTTCCTTTTCCCTCTGCTCCTCTGTGCTCATATACTCTCTTTCTTTCTCTGTAAAAAAAGTTACTTAAAAAAAGAAAAGATAAGATAATAGCCCTATGGTTTTGGAGGGTTTGAGCATTTAGAGCAGCCTCCAATCCATATCATCTTATTTTATCGTCAGAACACTTTTATAACTTCTATAGAGAATTCCAGAAAAGGAGATCCAGCAGAGTGCATAGGGTTGGCTCCTCAAGGGGCAGTGGAACTATCTAGAAAGACATAGGTCTTGCTCACTTTGGCCCTGAGGGAATTTGACTAATCCCTGCTTCCTCCACTCTGGGAATGCTTTATGTCTGAGAATAAAATTATCAACCAAGGGAAAAGAGAAGCAGGAGTATTAGCCTTTTTTTTTTTTTTTTTTTAAAGGGGTGGGGAAGTTGAGAGAGAATCTTAAGCAGGCTCTATGCCCAGGACAGAGCCCAGTGTGGGTCTTGATCTCAGGACCCTGACATCTTGATCCAAACTGAGATCATGACCTGAGCCGAAATCAAGAGTCAGATGCTTAACTGACTGAACCACTCAGGCACCCCTATTTTAGCTTTTTGCATACTGAAGGGTTCAAAGATGGGGTGAAAAGGATAATTGCTTTGGCAGGTACTTATTTTATTCCTTAATCAGCCTTTTTAAACTTTAGTCCCTGTAGGCTGCGGCCACATGAAGTTTTACATAGAAAAGCTTGTAAAACTTTAAAATACGTACCTTACAACCTAGATAATCTGGATTGGAAAAGTGCATGCAGAGATATATATCATAGATAAGTGGGCTCACCTTATTCCCCTTGGGCTGGGGTTTTGGTGAATGGGGGCAAAGGGGAATACGTATTCAGTAGGTGTTGCACTCTTGTGAAGACCAGAAGGCACCCGACGTACCAAAGAGAACAGCGTACATATGCTGGGATGCACCTTCAGGGCTGGCACTGCCCTTGGAGATTGCCTTGTCCTTCCATGCTGATCAGTTCATCTTCTTCCCAGGGGGGGCCTTGACAAGTCATTTGTTCACAGAAGACACCTCCAGAGCTAACCTTCAACATTTACCACAGCGGATCCATTCTCTGAAGGAAATACATGCAGAATATATCTATGCTTATTACAGAGCAAATATTCTGTGCTGAGAGGGCAAGGAGTAACTTTTTTCGCCTTTTGTTCTCATGCACAAAACTCAGGGGCACCCCCCCCCCCACACTCCCTGTTGCTTCTAGAGAGGGGCATGCAGAGTTATTTACTTTATTACATTATTTATATTTCCAGATTGTTCTTGGGATTAATTGCTATTGAAGCCCAGATTTAATTAGCATAAACTTTAGTAACAGCTTAATATAAATTAAATTACAAGCCATTTCTCTTTGAGAAATATTAGGATTTATTAGTGGTCCCCCCAAAACCAATTAGTTTGAACGGATCCATTGCAGCATTAATGGATGGAGGAAGCGTTGTGTGCTATTGTTTGTAATTATATAGATCACATTCCCTCCCTCCCCTCTCCCTTTTTTTGTGTCTATTCTGGTGATTAGCCTGGATGGAAGATTTGTCTTTTTGCTCAAGGCCTTAGGAAAGCAATAATGGTCATCAAGAGAGAAACTGGCTCCACAGAGAGACAAAGGAGGGGAGGGAAGGGGAATCTGAGAATAAGGAAATCGTCAGGTCACAGTTCAGGACTTAAAAAAAAAAAAAAGTCTGATGCAAAAAGAAATGAGGATTTCAACTCCAAGAAGTATGAAATGACTTTCTCATAAATCTCTAAGTGGCTAAAGGAAACTGTGGTTACGTATTCCTGTTTGTGCTGTGGGCTAGGAAAAAGACAGTGCATGCTGTGTGCTGTTGCCAAATTAGTCTTCTAGAAGAATAGTGTGATCATGTCATTCCCCTGCTCAAGAGATGACAGTTACGGGAATGAGCCTCAGAGTCAGACAAGCTGGAGCCCCAGTTTTGCCATTGGTCCATTCGACCTTGGGCAACCCAACATCAACTGTTGTTTCAGTTTTTCCATGTGTAAAAAGGGATAATGATGGAGCCTTCCTCACAAGGTTTTCGTAAGGATCTTATGAATTAATGTAGGAGAGGCTCAGCACCATGGCCTATAATAAAATCACTCAGTATTTATTGTTATTAATAGAGAAGGTACATTTCTGTCGGCATAGTACGTAGCATCTTTTATCATCCTGTGTCTACCTGTCTTTAAGCAGGATGCCCTGATACTCTATTCCAGAATGTCTTCCTTATAACTAGACCAATTGCTTGTATTATTATTTGACAAGTATCTTTATTATGTTGTAAGCCTTTTTGAGTTAGAGATGATGTCTTACCCAGTTTCAGATCCCCAGTGTCCAGGAAAGTCCCTAAAAAATGCAGATGCAACCCTTCCTTTGATAAGATGAGTTTTGTAAACTGTAATTTCAAGTCCAAGGTTCTCGTGAGTCGACAGTGTCTTAAGACGCTTGCAGATAGGGCACCAATTTGGCCTTGGGTATTCCCATATGTGAAATAGAGGAGTTGGATGTGGGCTCTCTCTAACTTAAAAATGTTTTGATTTTATTTAATCTGTTTTAACTTCACTGTTGTCATGTTTCCATGATGCCAAACATCACCCACATCGAGACTGAAATATTAGCCAAAACACTGATATTTTCAAATACTCAGATGATTCATATTATATGAAAAGCATATTTTTTTCCTAACATGCTTTCCTTTTTCCACAGGATGCTTGACACGAGGCTATTCTTTCCTGTGAATTTGGCAAGGCAGTGGTGACTGAAATGAAGCAGATGGTTGGAGAATTTAGAAGATGTGGTTAATCCTTACATATTTTTGCCTACATGCCTTTGTGAATCTTCCTTACAAGAAAGTAGGAAAGGCAACTTTCCAGCTTTTATCAATTGTCATCAGCGGAGCTGCGCTTTTCTTGTGGAAGACTTTGGGAGAGAGTGTTGACACCAGGATCACACTCCTTAAATGAGAGATGGGTCATTAGTCATGTAGGTGATAGCTTCAGGAAATTGTGGGAAGTATCCCTTTCCTAATCTGTGGCTGACTTCATCTCTAGAGGTACGCTGATGAATCAGATGAGGCGAATGTTTTCTGGAAACCAGTAAATAACTAATGTTGAATAAATTACCTAAATTACTAAATGGGACATTGGATTCCTTGAAGAATTAAATTCACAGCACGTGAATGAGTGAGCAATTTCTTTCAGCAGGTAATTTATTTAACAGTAAGCTCAGCCAGTGTATGGTAATACAGGTCAAATCCTATTGAAGGAAAGAATTTGCATTTTAAACGTCTTTCCCATTTCTCAGCCAGTGGCATGATTCTTTCACACATCTGAATGCCTAAAACTGGTAAACAAGTGCTCTGGTCAAATGCTCCGTAGGTAGATGAAACAGTGTTAGTTCCCACATAATTGGTTCATTCTTTTGGTAGAAGTATTGAATGAATTATTTAAGAAAATCTTTTTTGTGTGATTCAATGTGATCTTTAATTTGAAATAAAGAGCGAGAAAGCCAACAGATACAAAATATATTACAGAATGAATATAAAGAAATTGAAGCAAGGTGATTTTATTTCTTTTACATTTTGTGAACTTGTATATTTGAAATTGCAACTGATGCCTCTTACCCTGACATTTTCTGTTGCCCCAGCCCTTCCTGTAATCTGAGCATATATATATATCTGAAGATATAATAAAACTAGCTCCTAATTTTAATAGTACTTACTACATGTCAGACCACGTTCCACATACTTTACATTTATTAGCCCATGTAATCATTACAAAAGCCTCAACGTTAGGTGAAAGTGTCCCCCCATTTTGCAGTTGTAATACCTGTAGAAGGCACAGAGACATTACCATTCGCCTAAGGTGACACAGCTCATAAGACTCCAGCAGTCTAAATTTAGAAGTTAACCTTGTACCATGTTTGTCGAACTTGAGCATTCATTGGAATCACCTGAAGGGCTCCATCAGTAACAGATTCCTGGGTTCTACCTGCAGAACCCCAGAGTGTCTGAGTCAATAAATCTGGGAGGGAACCTGAACATGTAGATACTGACAAATTCCTAGGTGATGCTGATGCTACTGGTGTGAGTGTCACACTGTAAGACCACTGCACTATGCCTGTCTCAAAAGCCCATAACCCAGAAAATGTTGTTATAGCAGAAAAACAGTCAAAGCTTTTCCACTTTGAAAGTCCAGATGGCGAGGGTACTAAAGGTATAGGAAATATGTAATCACTCTTATCTGGCTTTTTTGGATCCTGAGATTAGAAAACCTTCCCAGGATAGAGGGAAGAGAGGAATGCATGGGTGTTGTTGGGTCTTAAACCTGTCTCTTCTGGACTCTTCCCCCAGGAAGGGTGGGAGAAAAGGGGGGAAAAATAGAAACCCCAGAAAGGGTTGGTAGATCCGAGGACAGAGAAGGCCTGTGTCTTCTGCCAAGTGAAGGCCATGAAAATCGCAAAGTTTTGGTGTTCCCATTCCTTAGCATGTTGGGGAAGCTCAAGTGACTATCTGGGATGTCTTGGTGGATAGGCTTGAAAGGTAGAGGCAGGAACAAGAGGCAGCAGCATAAATCATATTCAAGAGGCAGCACAATCATATCCATGAGCATTTAGGAGGCCTTAGCTATGGCTTGCAGAGAGCCTCTGACTTGATGAGATCTTGGGGTTGGGATGAAGCTGACCAGGAGTATCTGTACTGACAGATGACCAAACACCAGGGAAGGACAAGGATATGTCCTGGATGCTGAGTGGACAGATGGCTGCACAGTGGACCAGACGCCCACCCTCTGCCACCTCTTGTACCCTATAGGAACCAGATACATCTCCAAACCTCAGAGATATCCCTTGGAAAAGGGGGTGGGGTGGCTTGTTTAGAGAGTTCAGCCTTTCTTTCCTTGGGAAGCAAGGATTACTTGGAGTAGTATTAGCCCAGACTAACAAGGTAGTGAGAGGCCATTCCCCACTCCAAATAAATCCATCTTGACCTTTTGTAAAGGGGTGTTTGGGACCTCCGTGGAAAGCCTATATATTTTTTTTTTTATAATTTTTTTTATTTTTTATAAACATATATTTTTATCCCCAGGGGTACAGGTCTGTGAATCACCAGGTTTACACACTTCACAGCACTCACCAAAACACATACTCTCCCCAATGTCCATAATACCACCCCCTTCTCCCAAACCCCCTCCCCCC